>NC_048596.1:143641645-144008038 GCF_003668045.3 Cricetulus griseus | reverse complement strand
TCCAGTTTTTGTTCTAACAGCTCAAGAATCGATGAATAGGTAAGTTTTGATTCATTTAGAGCTTGGCTACGTAAGGCTTGTATGTCCTGCAAGTGGGTAGAGATATCAACCTTCCTTCTATTCTTGAGGAACAACGACACGTGAATCAAGAAAATCACAGCTAACAAAACATGTAAGCCCATATTTTGTAAGTCAGCCTGCTCCTCCAGCAGTGAATGCATGTAAGCATAAGAGATATTATACTTGTCCAGCTTTAGGGGAAATGTAGCCATATTTATTGGTAAATTCATTTCCCGTTGTAGTAACCACGTGCCGGCCAGCAGGTGGCGCAGCGCATCTATCTAGAGTAGGATCTGACTCACAGAATTCTGCTTTTGCCACTAAGGAACTTTTTAGAACTTACCTGTGGGTATTTGCGTCAGGCAGGTGGCTGTGCCCACGGCTAGAGTTGAAAGACTTACCCTGCCAGGGTCTGGTCACAGATGGAGGCAGCAGGTGTAGACAGGCAAGTGGGAACAGGGGTGCTTTCCCTGTAAATGAAAGCTGAAAACCCTCCTCTTTGCACGCAGGAGCTCTGCGTTCAGGCCCTAAGCGCACACAGGTAGCTTTCTAAAGTGAGTGCCCGGGAGAATTCTCCCAGGTAGCCGGAGGGCCAGACAAAGCCAGGCCGGGTCTCCTGCGGGCGGGCAGCTCTCACGCCGCGGGTCAGAAGTCCCAGTAGCGTGATTGAGCCACGGCATGCACCGGCACTCCGCGGAAAGCGGAGGAGTCGGCAGGTGGATGGGGCGCTGGAATTACCGCCGCGGGAGTCAGAAGTCCCGGCGGCAGCGGTTATGCGCGGGCGCTGCTGTTCGCGTCTGAGCCGCGGCCTGCAGCACCCGCGGGAAGAGGACGAATCCAAGGACCCCGCGGCAGGAGTCAGGAGTCCTGGCTGCGTGAGCCGCGAGCGGTGCACCGGGCCGGGGAAAAGCGGGGGTTGGGGGGTGGTAAGCCCCTCACGCACGGGGGAAACTCACTGGATTTTCTGGGTGCTCGTTGGCTCTTCAGGTTCGTTTATCGTTGGGCGCCAGATATTGGATTAAGGTCTCTTTATTTCCTTGCACAGCCGGGTGAAACACAGGCCAGAGCTAGGTTAAGAACCCAGCCAGCGCGGCCAGAACAAAGAGAGCGCGGTCCCCACGTGCAGTCCTTTAAGAAGCCCCCTTTACGTCATGCCGGCTTTCCTTCACCCCGCCCTTATGGGCGAGTCCCCAGGTCCACCTGGTACCTGCCCCAGGACTATTGGGCGGGGCTAGGGTTACTCCCTACAGTAGATCTCTTTATTACTTTTGTCTTTGTGTGGCTTGGGTACCAAGGTTATTGAATCCTGGTGAAGAGTTTGCCTATGACACTTCTTCTATTGTGTGGAATACTTTGAGGAGTTTGCTATTGGCTGTTCTTTGAATTTCTGGTAGAATTCTGAAGTGAAGCCATCTGCCCCTAGGCTTGTTTTTGCTTTGGAGACTTTTGATGACTGCCTCTATTTCATTAAGGGTTACATGTCTATTTAAATTGCTATTCTTGATTTAATTTTGGTAAGTTATATCTATCCAGAAAATTGTCAATTTCATTTAGATTTTCAAATTTTGTGGAGTATAGGTTTTCAAAGTATGACCTGATTATTCTCTGGATTTCCTCAGTGTCTGTTGTTATATTCCCCTTTTCATTTCTTACTTTATTAATTTGCATGTTCACTCTCTGCAATTTGGCAAGTTTGGATAAAGTTTTGTGTATCTTGTTGATTTTCTCAAAGAACCAATTCTTTGTTACGTTGATTCTTTGTTTTGTTTTCCTAGTTTCTGCTGTATTGATTTCAGTCTTCAATTTGATTATTTCCTGGCATCTACTCCTCCAGGGTCCATTCCTTTCTTTGTGTTCTACAGCTTTGAGTTGTGCTGTTAATTCTCTTATGTGACTATTCTTCAGTTTCTTCATGTGGGTACTTATGTGGTAGGAACTTCATCTTAGCAGTATTTTTAACACCACAGACACTGAGATTGACAATTAATAAATTGGACCTCCTGAAATTGAGAAGCTTTTGTAAGGCAAAGGACACAGTCAACAAGACAAAAGGGAAGCCCACAAAATGGGAAAAGATATTCACCAACCCCACATCTGACAGAGGGCTGATTTCCAAAATACACAACAATCTCAAGAAGGTAGTCACCAAAACACCAACTAATCCAATTAAAAGTGGGGTACGGAAATAGAGGGTACTAAAATGGCTGAAAGACACTTAAGAAAGTGCTCAGCATACTTAGCCATCTTTTATACCAGGCTGGCCTGGTACTCACAAAGATCCACCTGCCTCTGCCTCCAGAATGCTTGGATTTAAGGTGTGTGCCAACACCACAGTTGTGGGGCAGGGGAAGAGGGTTGGTAGAGGGAACTGGGATTGACATGTAAAACAATCTTGTTTCAAATTTAAATAAAAAATGGAGAGAAAAATAGAAAAGTACTCTTGGAAGTAAAATTTGTACAACCTGCATGTTTTTGTGGAAGAAAATCCTTAGAATTGTGTAAGTTGACAGGAGTAATCAATTAAGAGGAGAAGGTGGTGGTGAGTGTAACCAGAAAGCATTGAATACATTGAGAAAATTGTTAGAGAAAGACATTAATAAAATTATTAATTTTTAGAAAAGTTTTATAGTCATTAGTGCTGAGTATAACCCTTCCATTATGGGTTATGTTTCATGCAACATGTGCACAACTCTTTCAAGACAATACTTTGCTTTTCTATATTACTATACAAGTGCAGCAATCTTGACAAGGTTGTACTGGTTCCCCATGTCCAGTAGAAAAATATTAACTAACAGATACTAGATGAGTACACAAATGGAAGCTCATTCCCCATAGAGGGATACCCTCTCAGCCTAGATACACAAGGGATGGACTATGCTCTCCCCAAATGACTTGGCAGACACAGATGATCACATATGTAAGGCCTCAATCTCCCTGGGGAGTGGATGAGGGTAGGATGGGAAGTTGGTGGGAGGCACGGGAGGATGAGAGGGAGAGGGAACTGGGATTGATATGTAAAATAAGATTGTATCTAATTTAAATAAAAATTATAAAAAAGAACAAAAATATTCTTAGCCATCAGGTAAATGCAAATTAAACCAACTCTGAGATACCATCTTACTCCTGTCAGATTGGCTAAAATCAAAAATACCAATGACAGTTTATACTGGAGAGGATGTGAATAATGGAGATCACTTCTCCACTTCTGGTAGGAGTGCCAACTCCTACAACCACTTTGTAAATCAGTATGTCCACTCCTCAGAAAAATGGGAATCAGTCTACCACAAGATTCAGCAATTCCACTCTTAGGCATATACCCAAAGGAAGCACATTCATACAACAATGACATCTGTTCAACCATGTTCATAGCAACATGATTTGTAATAGCCAGAACTTGGATTGTGGTACATTTACACAATGGAGTATCACTCAGCAGGAAAAAACATCAAACAATGGAATCTTGAAATTTGCAGACAAATGAATGTAACTAGAAGAAACCATCCTGAGTGAGGTAACCCAGTCACAAAAAAGACAAAAACAAACAAAAAAGGTATGAACTTACTCATATATGGATTTTAGACATAGAGCAAAGAAGTAGCAGCCTACAATTCAAACCTCCATAGTAGCTAGGAAACAAGGAGGACCCTAAGAGAGACATACATGTTCCCCCAGAGAAGGGGAAAGGGACAAGATCTCCTAAGCTAATTGGAATAATGGTGGGAGGGAAGAGGGAGTTAGAAGAAAGAGAAGGAGAGAAGAGGAGCCGAGAGTAGGACATGAGTGAGCAGTACGGGGAAGAATAGAGGAGAGGAAGAAAGGAGATATCATAATAGAGGGAACCATTATAAATTTAAAGAGAATTCTTGTACTAGAGAAATGTCCAGTTATCTACAAGGTTGACCCCAACTAACATTCCAAGCAAATGTCGAGAGGCTACCTTAAATGCCCTTCTCCAATAATGAGATTGATGATTAAATTTTATGCCATCCTAGAATCTTCATCCAGTAGCTGATGAAAGCAGAAGCAGACATTCACAGCTATACACTGATCTGAACTATGGAATTCAGTTGAAGAAAGGGAGGAGTGATAAGCAATGAGTCAAGACCAGGGTAGAGAAACCAACAGAAACAGGTGACCTGAACATGGGGTTGCTCATGGACCTCAGACTGATAGCTAAGAAACAAGCATAGGATCAATCTAGAACCTCTGAATGAGGAGGTCAGTTTGGAAGTCTAGGCAATCTATAGAACTACTGATAGTGGATCAGTATTTACCGCTAGTATACAAATATACTTTAGGAGCCCACTCCACAAAGCGGGATACTCTCTCAGCCTAGACACAAGGGCGAGGGTCTAGTTCCTGCTCCAAATGATATGGCAGACTTTGTATACCCCCATAGAAGGCCTCCCTCTCCCTGAGGAGCAGATATGGTTTGGGATAAGGCTTAGTTGGGGGCAGGGGAGGAGGGGAGGGAGAGGGAATTAGGATTGACATGTGAAAGAAGCTTGTTTCTTATTTAAATAAAAACGGAAAACCACAAAAAAAATAAATGAAGGCAGAGTGTTGTTTTAGCAAATGATTGAATATTGACTTTCATGAGGGACTTCTGAAATTAAAGGTCTAACATCTGCCCACCTGTGAAATACTGTGGTATAATATGGGTTGTGTATGTGATAGTTTAGCAGTAGGAGACCATAACAGAAACAAAATTATAAACTGTGTCTTCTGCATGATTTTCCCTTAGGAAGAGGAAACAGAAGAGATCTCCTGTGTAGATTGGAAACATGATGTATTGGATTGAGGGTTGGTGGGGAGAAAGTAATGAAGGAGACATCTTGATGAGGGTGCATTTTGGGATCAGGTAGAAACCTGGTACAAGGGGAAACTACTGTGAGTCTGCAAGGATGACCCCAGCTAAGACTCCAGGTAATTGTGGATATTTGTGCAGCTCTATGTACTTTTGGGACCCCTAGTAGTGGGAGCAGGGTCTGACCCTAAGGCTTTGGCTGGCTTCTAGGAACCTATTTCTCATACTGGGTTACCTTGTCCAATCCTAAGGGGATGAGCTTACTCCCACCTCAACTTGATATGCCATGCTTTGTTGACACCTATGGGAGGCCTGCCCCTTTCTGAACAGAAGCATGGATTGGGGGGTATGTGGTGAGGTAAGGGGTTGGAATGGGTGAAGAAGAGGGAGGGAAAACTACAGTGTCTGTAAATGCCAAATTTTATTTCACATGGTTCAATATTGTATAGCTGTGTATATCAAACACTGCATTAACAATTTCTGGAAGCAAGTAAGAATTTTAAGCAAGAGTATTAGTCATAGGCACACAGACATACATGCATTTGTATATTTGTGCACATCACATATTTCATCTTGCTTCTACCTCTCTAGGGAACTCTAATCTATCTGAGTTGGTAAAAGAACTCTGTGTGACCAAAGAATCATATTTATAATAATTACTTCACTCAGTGATACAGCTCTCTATTTGAAAGCCATCATTTAAGGAGAGCTGATGGTACAGTTCTGCTCTGGACTGAATGTTAGTGAATTTGGAAAACCAATGGCATAAATTATAGTTTAAGGATAAGAGGGAGATGAAGTCTTAGTTAATGCAGGGTATCATAAAGAAACATTCATCTCCTTCCTTCCTCTACATGTTTCCATTCAGAATCTCAACCAATAGGATAGTGTTTATCCATAATGACAAGAGCACTGTTTCACAAAGACTACCGATATGAGTCCAAAGCCCATCTGGAAACACTGCCAAAGGCATAACCCAAATCATGCTTGATCCATGCTTGAGTCCAATCTGTGTGGCACCTAGAATTGACTATCATAATGGGATACCTTCAGTTGTGGATATGTAGGTCTATGTGTCTATACAGTCAACCCAAAAATACACAGATAGGATGAATACCAAGTAAATACTCTTATTGACTTTTAAGCCTACATAGCTACCTATGGATTGACCTGATACTTTATGTAGATGACACGCATGTTATCTAAATAAATCCTTCAGTGAGTCATTTAGTTCACTGCAAATAGAGAAAAGGAATTTTCTTCCTTCTACCCTTGTTTACATTAATACAGCATATAATGTTCTGATTTTAGACTCTACATTTCTCAATAGTATCATTCACTGAGCATTCATTACACACCAGATGCTACTTATATTCCTATACAATACTTGCATAATTTCCATATTTCTCAGAATAACAATGCAAAATTATTTTTTCCATCTGAAAAGCCAACCTGAATCCTTAGCCAATTAGGAAACGTAGGTGGATCTCACAGATGCTTACTGTACTTCCCACTTCCAACAGAATTGTCTCTAATTGTATATCTAAATGTTTCCATTCACTCAATTGAATTAATTATGGAAACACTGTGATTTAGATTTATTATATATATATGAACTGCAGACACATAGGAAGAAATTAAAGGGATAGGAAGAGTAAAAGAGAGGAGGGAGATTACTTTTAGCCACAAAAAGCATTTATTATGGTAGTTAGACCCACTAGAGGATAATGGAACTGAAAACTCCCTAATGTTGACTAAAGTCTTTGTAGAACTAATGGAGAACAATGTACTACTTTTGCTGTGGTCATGCTTGGTATCTGTGCAAATACGCTGTGGTTCTAATCTTATTATACATGGTTAGGTAAAAGACATATTACTTAAAATAATAATAATAATAATAATAATAATAATAATAATAATAATTAATAATAAAACATGTTATTCACTCATGTGCTTTTATATGATGTACTACATTATTAGCTTATAGTATTTCTTTAATTACAAAATTTACCATAAAAATTTTTGGTCCTGTGAACAACTTTCTTATGGATCTTGTGTTGAGTCTATAGATTGCAAAATTTCCATTTGTGTCTGATTTAATTTCATTTACTGTATATGTAGAAGCAATTTGTGACTGAATATATGGTGATTAAATATATATTTGATACTTGGCATGATGTGCCATATAGGGATCTGTCCCAACCCTCAGGACGTCAATCTGGGGCAAGACAGTTAAGGATAGGGAATGGGGACAAGAGACAAAGAAAGAACAATCACAAGACAGGATTCTGATCAAGTGGTAAACTTTATTTTTCTCAGGATAGCTTATATAGTCAGGAGAGCAGGATATGGGGAGGGGTAGAATGGGTTGTTTGAGTACCAGGTGTTAGTGTGGGCAGGATATTAGGAAGCCACAAAAAGGATGTTTGTCAGGGTAAAGCGTTCACGAGTAAGAGGTCCAGGAAGGGTTGCCTAGGTGACTGAGCCTGTGGGTGGAGGACTGGGTCAAGTTGTTTCTTTTCTTGAGCTGAGGTTCTAAGGAGCTGCTATGTAAAAGTTAATATACAACTGTGTGGCTGGCCAAGAAGGCCTAGGATCTCATGCCAAGCCCTGAGATCTTTGGGTCCCAACAGGTATCAATAGATGTTTTCTATAATGCTTCTACAATAACCACCACACATTTAACTTCCTAGGTAGTACATATGATTAACTACTAATCACCAGTGTGTATAATGTGAGTGTGTAAGCAGTTTGTTGATAACTGAAGAGAATAAGAGTGAAAGAGACACTCTTCTCTATCAAAGTGAACCAAAAGTTAGCATTTTCAGTATCAAAACTATGCTTCCAGAATCATTGAAAGAAATGGAGAAAATAATATCTTGTATTCAATATTTTTATAAAGATTTATTTATTATGAATACAGTGTTCTGTCTGCATGTATCCCTGCAGGCCAGAAAGAGGCACCAGATCTCATTACAGATGGTTATGAGCCACCATGTGGTTACTGGGAATTGAACTCAGGACCTCTGGAAGAGCAGGCCATGCTCCTAACCTCTTAGCCATTTCTCCAGCCCCCGAGAATAATATTATAAAAAGAAGTTGCTTTTATTAAGCACAGTTATGCTTTGCTCATTAACTAGAACAATTTTTAAAAAGCTATGGTTGTTGAGACTGAATCAGTCCCTGAGGGCCCTGGGATCCTGACTCTGCTGAGATCGCTGGGCTATTATGGCCCCCACAGAGTGCAGAGAGTGCTAGAGGAGTTGCTTCAGCCCCTGCCTTGGGTCCAACTTCCATCTGCCCACACTGGCAAACCCTGCCTAGGGATCTTCGAAATTATGACTTGACCCCAGAGGACCAAGCAACCCAGAGTCTGCTGACATCTCTGTGCCAGTGCTGCTCTCACCCACCTGAAGAGAGAGTGCCTCAGACCTGCCTGCACCCAACTTAAAACCCATCAGAATATCAAAGACAATTGCACACACCTGAAGAGAACACCAGACCCATACACACCAGGAAACGAAGTGAAACCAACTGTACCCACTGGAACAAGAGAAGGAAGGACGACAATATAAGAACACATCCAACAATAGGAAAACCAATATGACACCACCAGAGTCTAGGGACTCTACACCAGCAAGACATGAACGTCCCCACACAGAAGAAGCAGAAGAGAGCAACCTTAAAAACAACTTCATGCAGATGATAGAGAAACTAAGAGAGGAAATCAGAAAATAATTCAGAGAAATGGAAGAAAAGACAAACCAAAAGATGCAAGAAATCAAGGAAAGCCAAAAAAGCCAAGAAAATACACTTAAACAGCTGAAGGAAACAGTTCAGGTCCTGAAAAGTGAATTAGAGACAATAAAGAAAACACGAACTGAGGGAATGTTGGAATTGGAAAAGCTGAGTAAACAATCAGGAACCACAGATGCAAGCATAACCAATAGAATACAAGAGATAGAAGACAGAACCTGATGCTGAAGGCAAACTAGAGGAAATAAACTCATCAAGCAAAGAAAATCTGAAATCTAACAAATCCAGAACACAAAATATCCAGGAAATATGGGATACCATGAGGAGACCAAACCTAAGGATAATAGGTATAGAAGAAGGTGAAGAAACCCAACTCAAAGGTGCAGAAAACATATTCAACAAAATCATAGAAGAAAACATTCCCAACCTAAAGAAAGACATGCCAATGAAAGTGCAAGAAGCCTACAGAATGCCAAATAGAGTGGACCACAAAAAAGTCCCCTTGTCACATAATAATTAAAACACCAAATGTACAGCATAAAGAAAAAATTAAGAGCAGTAAGTGAAAAAGGCCAAGTAACATATAAAGGCAAACTTATCAGAATTAAACCCAGACTTCTCCATGGAAACTCTGAAAGCTAGAAGGACCTGGTTAGATATTCTACCAACTCTGAGAGAACATGGATGCCAGCCCAAACTACTATACCGAGCAAAGGTTTCAATCACTGCAGATGGAGAAAACAAGATATTATAAGACAAAACCAGATTTAAACAATATGTAACCACTAATCCAGACCTGCAGAAAGTACTGGAAGGAAAACTCCAACCTAAGGAAATTAACTACACTTGCATAAACATAGGCAATAGATAATACCACTCTACAAGAACACAAAATAAAAGGCAGGGTAAATCCAATACAATACCAGTACCAACAACAAACCAAAAGCAAACAAGAATAAACACTCAATGGACCTCAATTTCCCTCAATATTAATGGTCTTAACTCACCTATAAAAAGACAAAGATTGGATACGAAGACAGAATCCATCCTTCTGCTGCATACAAGAAACACACCTCGAATTCAAAGACAGATACTACCTCAAAGTAAAGGGTTGGGATAGGTTACTCCAATCAAATGGACCCAGGAAATGAGCTGGGGTAGCTATCCTAGTATCTAACAAGATAGACTTCAAACTAAATTCAATCAAAAGAGATGAAGAAGGTCATTTCATATTCATCACAGGAAAAATCCATCAGGAGGAAATCTCAATTCTAAACATCTATGCCCCAAATTAAAAGGTACCAACATTCATAAAAGAAACATTATTAAAACTCAAATCACAAATAAGGCCTCAAACAGTTATACTGGGAGACTTCAACACCCCACTCTCACCACTGGACAGCACAACAAGACAGAAATTTAACAAAGAGATAAAGGAACTAACAGAAGTTATTACTAAATTGGGATTAACAGACATTTAGAGAACTTTGTATCCAAACACAAAAGAATATGTCTTCTTTTCAGCATCACATGGAACCTTCTCAAAAATCGACCACATTCTCGGCAACATAGCAAACCGTCAACAGGTACTAAAACATTGGAATAATCCCCTGTGTCTTATCAGACCACCATGCTTTAAAGTTAGAAATCAAAACAAATCAAAGTGCAAAAAACCTACCAACTCATGGAAATGGCCCTATTATATACTGATGACACATTGGTGGAGAAAGAAATCAGAGAAACATCACCCTTTACAATTGCCACAAAAAACATAAAATACCTTGGGGTATAACTAACCAAAAATGTGAAAGACCTGTACCATAAGAATTTTGAGTCTCCAAAGAAAGAAATTAAAGAAGATACCAGAAAATGGAATGATCTCCCATGATCTTGGATAGGTAGGATCAACATAGTAAAAATGGCAATCTTGTCAAAAGCAATCTACAGACTCAATGCTATCCCCATCAAAATCCCAAAACAATTTTCACAGACCTTGAAAGAACAATTCTCAACTTTATATGTAGAAACAAAAGACCCAGGATAGCCAAAACGTCCCTATACAATAAAGGGACTTCTGGAGGCATCACCATCCCTGACTTCAAACTCTATTACAGAGCTATAATCTTGAAAACAGCTTGGTATTGGCACAAAAACAGACTGGTAGACCAATGGAATAGAATTGAAAACCCTGATATTAACCAACACTCCTATGAACACCTGATTTTTGACAAACAATCCAAATTTATACGATGGAACAAAGAGAACATCTTCGAAAATGGTGCTGGCATAACTGGTTGCAGACATGTAGAAGACTGCAGTTAGACCCAAGCCTATCACCTACAGAAAACTTAAGTCAAAATGGATCAAAGATCTCAACATAAATCCAGCTACACTGAGCCTATTAGAAGACAAAGTTGGAAATACCCTTGAATTAATTGGTACAGGAGACCGATTCCTGAACATTACACCAGTAGCACAGATACTGAGGTCAACAATTGATAAATGGGACCTCCTGAAACTGAGAAGCTTCTGTAAAGCAAAGGAGACAGTCAGCAAGACAAAACAGCTGCTGACAGACTGGGAAAAGATATTCACCAAACCCACATCTGACAGAGGGCTGATCTCCAAAATATACAAAGAACTCAAGAAGCTAGTCCCTCAAACTTTAAACAACCCAATTAAAAAGTGGGGTACAGAACTAAATATACAATTCTCAATAGAGGAATCTAAAATGGCTGAAAGACACATAAGAAAGTGTTCAGTATACTTAGCCATCAGGAAATGCAAATCAAAACAACTCTGAGATACCATCTTACTCCTGTCAGAATGGCCAAAATCAAAAACACCAATGACAGTTCATATTGGAGAGGATGTGGAGAAAGGGAAACACTTCTCCACTGCTGGTGGGCAGGCCAACTTGTACAGCCACTTTGGAAATCAGTATGGCGACTCCTCAAAAAAATGGGTATCAATCTACCACAAGGTCCAGCAATTCCACTCTTAGGCATATACCCAAAAGAAGCACATTCATAGAACAAGGACATCTGTTCAACGATGTTCATAACAGCACTATTTGTAATAGCCAGAAACTGGAAGCAGCCTAGTTGCCCCACAACTGAAGAATGGATAGAGAAAATGTGGTACATTTACACAATGGAGTACTACTCGGTGGAAAAAAACAGTGGAATCTTGAAATTTGCAGGAAAATAGATGGATCCAGAAGAAAGCATTCTGAGCGAGATAACCCAATTTCCAAAAGACAAACATGGTATGTACTCACTCATATGCAGATTTTAGATATAGAGTAAGGATTACCAGCCTACAATCCACACTGCCAAAGAAGCTAATAAACAAGGAGGTCCCTAAGAGAGACATACATGGTCTGCTGGAGAAGGGGAGAGGTTCAAGATCAGTTGAGAAAATTGGGAGCACGGGAAGAGGGGGAAGGGAGCTAGGAGAATGAGAAGGGTAGAAGAAGAGGGATGCCGAGGACATGAGGGAGCAGAATGTATGAGTCAGGGGAAGAATACACGATAACAAGAATGGAGATATCATAATAGAGGGAGACATTTTTGGTTTACAGAGAAATCAGGCACTAGGGAAATGTCTGTAGATATACAAAGATGACACCAGCTAACTCTCTCAGCAACGGAGGCAAGGCTAGCTTAAGTGCCCTTCCCTGATTTTGAGATTGATGACTGACTTATATGCTTTCATCCAGCAGCTGGTGGAAGTAGATGCAAACACCCAAAACTAAACACCGATCTGAACTGGAACCCAGATGCAGAGAAGGACCTGTGAAGAACACAGAGGCCCAGACCATGTTGGTGAAACATACAGAAACAGCTGACCTGAACATCCAGGAACTCATGCTCCCCAGTCTGATAGCTGGAATACCAGCATGCGACTGATCCAGACCCCAATAACATGTGTTTCTGTAAGGAAACCTCAGAAATCTTTGGGACCTCCTGTAGAAGCCCAGTATTTATCCCTAGCATAGGTGTGGAATTTGGGAGCCCATTCCATATAGAGGAATACTCCCTGAGTCAAGACACACAGGGGCGGGCCTAGGCCCTATCCAAACCATACGTAAGACTCTGATGACACCCTATGGAAGGCCTCACCATCCAGGGGGAGCCGAAAAGTTATGTGACAGATAAGGTTTTAGTTGGTGGGGGGGGGGTAGGGTAGGACAGGTGGGAGAAGGGAACTGGGATTCTCATGTAAAACAATCCTGTTTCTAATTCAAATAAAAAAGTTGAAAAAAATAGCCATGGTTGTTATATTTAAGATATAGTAAAATTGTACTGGAGATGTCTGTTTTTCTATAGAACTCAGCAAAATTCTATACATATTGTAGGATGATGATTGACAATACTAATTTATTACTATTTTCCAAACAGTTTATAATTATTTTCTAAAGATGAGCAGTGATGGCTCATGTCTTTAATCCTAACACTCGGGAGTGAGAGCCAGGTGGATCATGAAATTCAAGGCCAGCCTGATCTATAGGACTAGTTTCAGGACAGCCTCGCAGGGCTATACAATAGAGAAAACTTGTCTCAACCCAGACACCCCAAAATAAATAATTTTATATTTTAAGTTGTGGTTTTTTTACTCTTTCATTTTTTCCCAACCTGTCTTTGCCTTAGTTTTCAAGTTTCAACATTTATTCTCAAATATCATTTATATTCTATCCATATACACATGTGCATGTTAATTGTTAAATATGGATACAAGCATTGCATTTGATTAAAAAAATTCTTCATGTCAAATTTTATTGTAGTTTTGCAGAGATACACTTATTTCTTACTACCAAAAACGCATAGGAGAGAATTCCAATCTTTACAGCAGTGTCTTGAGAGAGGTTTGTGGTGGTCTTTGTTGCTTAGTTTTGTATGCAGACAAATGAGAAACAGATACTACTTGAAACAAAAATGACTTATTTCATGTATTGTATTTAAATTTATCTTGGTGACAATATGTAGGCCAAGTATAGTAAGAGTGAGTTTTGTATCTGAAGTATCATGATTCAAATGCCTGATTATGTTCCTAATGCATGTCAAATCAAGGAGGAATACATACAAAGGTCTGTATTTCCTTGCATTATAGTGATGATGTGCTATCTTAATTTGAGTCTGGGAAGCAAGTGGTGATATAACACTTTAAGATGTTACTTCTAGCTGCTTTCAAAAAGGACATAAGTGTTAATATAGTCTATACTTTAACTAGATGATACATATACATAAAGTGTAAAATTAAGAAAATTCATATTTGCTAAAAGTTAACCTGACATGTATTTATAATAAAACTTAAAATGTGAGAAATAAAATCTGCTTTAAATAGACACAGAGAAGAAATATATACATTATTGATAATTTCAAAGATAAACCATGAATTATTCAATACATTGCATGCATTAAATTTTCACAATGAACATTAGTATAAGACCCTAAAACCATGAAACTATAATCAGTCTCAAAATAATTGTCTTCCTGGCAGATGCAATTGTGATGTCTCTGTGGCACATAGTGTCTCTCAAAGATAAAAGTGACTCATCAGGAATTCACAGGTGATTGCACTGGTGTTCATACTGTTAAAGTATCTATCCTACTACATCTCCTTCCACATTTGGCTGTCAGACTATTGAAATAACAGAACCAAGAAACTGGAATTTCCCACAATGATCTGGTGGAAATCAAGGGTCTCTCTCTAGACTGTTTGTCCCTGTTCCTGCTGAGGCTCCAGTGGATTAATTTCCTTTTTCAGTGTTTCACTGCTAACTTTGCCTCTTCAACTGTCTTACTGAAGCAGGGTGGCTGAGCCAGTCTCATTAGTGGGGTCAGAGCCCAGGTTCTGATATGAACAACTACAGGAAACAGCTGATGGGAGAAAGCAGATATAAGAGGGATTGGTTACATTGTCCCTTTTCAAAATTGACTTTTCATTGACTGAAGTAAAAAGTTGCTCTTTATAGAACATGACAGGGATACTTGGAATACAGGGAGATGCCAAGGACCTTTCTTCCCATTACCCTTTTATAAAAAAAAAAAACATGAAAAAATTACCTTCTACCTAGGATGACATGAGGATTGAGAGTAAAAGTTGAACTCTGCACTTTCAGGAGAACTAAGGAAGAACACTTAACCTCAGTCACATTGGCTTTAACCTTGCAGTCACTGGGAGTTGCTCTGGGTGCTATGGAGCCCAGGATATGGCTAAAATATTTACTATCCTCCATTTACCTTTTAGTTTCTTGGCCAGTAAAGAACAAACTACAATATTTATCTCATTTTTACTGCTTTTCAGTTCTGCAGGCTTTGTGCCAAGAAGGTAGACTTCCTGGACCCTGTTGTCATCAGTTTACCTATTCTCTTTGTAGCATGTGCAAAACTGGTTACTAGTGCATTTTTCACCTTGTAATCTTGTGCTTACTTGACTACTAATCTGGGTTTAATATTAGTCTGTTCATGGAGGCCAGCTTGAAAACAAGTTATACACAGTTATAGATTTAACATTGGATTGCTTAATTGTCTCATTTTAAATTTATTTAGGTTTACTTTGCACACCTGTCAAGTTATTACAGACCATGGTCATGCCATTTTTTTTTTCAGGAAGTGAGGATGCCATATTCAAGTCACATATGATTCCTGGAATGTAGATAGCGACAGAGGACCAGAGAATATTTAGTTTCCTTAATTCCTGTGTAGAATTCCCTGAAAGGATAGCAGTGGTCCCAATGTTGGAATATCAGGAGCTCATACAGTTTGAAGTGGTTAACAGGAAAGAGGAAGTAGTCTCTGTGGCACGTCCACAGTGATGGTTTCCTTGGCTGTGCAGCTATCTGAGAGTCAATGATGCATATTGAATGCTCTAGTTTGGAGAAACTTTATCAAGCTTTGGATTTTGTAACAAGTAGGCAGAGGCATAGACTACAGGGGCAAGAACGAGAGTTTTGATTCTTATTAATACCAAAGAAAAGATGCAGTGATTTTAATACTACTGCATTCTCTGTGAATCTGCATGGAGGTAGATCACAGATACAGCTAGATCACATTCACAGAGTATGGAAGTGATTTGAATAATTGCTTTCTGGAAACAACTCATATGTAATTAGTACCAATCAAGACTCATAGAGAAGCTATTATTCATACAAAGGAATAGACCTTGGTCCCTGAAGCACAGTTTTTCTCCTGGTTGAAAAGATCAGGTATGAAGCCTGTTGTGATGTTCAAATATCTCTTTCCAATGTCCCAAATATTGCCACTGATAGAGTGCTTTATAGATGATAAGTCTGTGGAACAGAAATTGTGAGTGACATCCTCAGAGCAATGATATTCTGTTCAGGCATGAATCTCTTGGATCTACGTGCAAGTTACTCATAAATCTGGTTCATTTATTACTGCTGAGAATTCTTTCATTGAATGTTCAGTTGTGTCTTGTAAAGAATTAGATGCTGGAGAGGCTCAGAAAACAAAGCTTATGATGTTCCCACTATCAAGAGACAGAGAAGATACAAATACAAGAATGGCCTCTTGGGGAAGAGGATGCCAAATGGTTGTGTTAATTGTGAGTCACAGACTAAATATCTGGGCCAAGGTCCTCAATGGGGGAAGCAGTTAATTCAACAAGAAGTAGAGGCATAGTACAGAACCAGAGTGTTGCTGCACTATAACCTTGAGGTCCAAACCTTGATCCCATATATCAAAAGTCTACAAGGTTCCAAAAATGGCAGCACCTGTTGGATACTAAATTTGCAAACATAAAGGCCTGCAACCATCACTTTATAGTCAAACTACTACCGTGACTGTTGCAAGAGGATGGCAAACTCAAAAGGATACTCTGGAACAAAGTTTTGAGATTTTCATTAGAAAGAGAATGTGGGCAGAGCTAATAGTTTAGGAATGGCTGGTTAAATAACTTCCCATGGCTCTACATTCTAGGGATTGTCCCTAGATTGAAGGAACCTGGCCCTGTGGGATTAAAGTAAAAGATAGTACCCTCAGATGAGTTATTGGCCTATCAATGGTGTCTTCTTGGATCAACTCTTGACAATCTGTCTTGTCTAGAGTTACACAGTGTCTTTCAAGATAAAATGTGCTTTTCATTTAGCTTGTGCCTTTTTACAGTCGAAGTAAAGTATATTGGGAACTTCACTCACTCATATGTGATATCAATATTGGTCAAATGTGTATATTTGGAATCTCCAATCAGCTCTCAGATTTTCTTCATTATCAAGAAGAAAATAACAATTTCCTGCTGTCTTGCCTCATCACTCATTGCCATTTTCAATATATATATACATATATATATATATATTATATTCAATATACATATATATATATATATATATAATCAGTGTATTTACTTATTTCCCAACATATATCCTTGCACAAAATCTAATCACATTGATATAAAATGGAAAAGGGAGGTTTTCCAACTGCTTAGGTAGAAAACACACACACACACACACACACACACACACACACCACTTCCTTCTCCTTATCAGTCTTTATACACATTTTCTTCCTTGACTGTGTCTGAGATTGCTGTAATGAGAGAAACCATTACCTGCAGAGAATATTTGTGGATATTGTAGACACACAGCAAGAAACATGAGCACATATCTACTTGTAAGCCAATACATTTCCAAAAGTTTTACTTGAGGGAAAAGTCTCTAGATGAGACTGTGGAGCAAATAGGTCGACAGTTTTCCAAGATCCTGTGCAAAGTGACAGGATTAATTCTAGCAGTCATGAGCATCCTTGCTGGATAGGAGGCTCCAAACCTATGGGGCCTCCAGGCATTAGTCACCATTGCTGTTGAGCAAAGTCTTTACCTCTTCCCACAGAGTGAACATTTTTATGGTCTCTACTAACTTCAGTGGGCCAGAGTAGACCCACAGGCATGCTGACTCCAAACATCACGGGCATGAGGATAATTTATATGTGCATTTTGTCACATAGCTTCTGAATCAAAGAGCAAATTATTTTATAGTAGTTGTAACATACTGATTGCTGATTTGGTGGAGAACATAATACAAGGCTTCTTGTTTTCTATTGTAAGAAAATGTGTTTTAGATTACTCTGTTGAGTTTCTTACTTTTGAACTTTCTACATTGTATGTTTTTGCAAATAACTTGCTTGCCAAGTGGCATATCACTGAAATAGACCATCCAACACCAAACTTGTAATAGTCCTAATCTCCTACCCTCCTCCTGTCTTTCCCCTTCTTTTCTTGCTCTTATGGCCTCCTCCTCCTTCTTGTCCCTGTATCTGCTGCACCTCTCTCCCTCCCTCCCTCTTTCTCTCTCTCTCTCTCTCTCTCTCTCTCTCTCTCTCTCTCTCTCTCTCTTACTTTCTCACTCTCTCTTGGTCTCTTTCTTGAACAATGATCTAATGAGGCAAATTAACTCAGCAGTAGAGAAGAGAAGGAAAAAGAATCAAGCAAAATGTTAGGTCTGTTAAGATCAACATTGTAACAAGTGAGGGGTTGCTAAAACCAGGTCCATTTGTCCCTATGGGACAAAATTTAGGGTACAAAAGTTTATTACAAAAGAATACAGGATAATTAATTTCTTTTTCCATCACATATTCAGTTGAGAAATTTGGACTAACATGACATTGGGAACAACAAGAGATGGCACTGATATTCGGTGTCTGGTGTGGAATTTTTCAACCTCTGGCTCTTAAGGTCACTTCTCAACAGTTTGTCTTAGAAACGCAGAAGTTGTCTCAGCACATCTTTTAACAGCAGCTGGTGTTAATTAGAATGTGCACCTTAAAGGGAGCTTCTACAGCAAGCAGTTAAGACCTTCTGGATATTAATTAGTTTTAAAAGTGTTCTAGGCCATAGAAGATTTTGCCCTTGTACCTTCCAGGCTTGACTTCTGCATACTCACTGTTTATGTTTAGGTGAGCACACCACTGCAATTGATTCTGGCAACATCTTCTGGTAGGAAAAATATGTGTGTGTGTGTGTGTGTGTGTGTGTGTGTGTAAGTCCACACATGACAAGAAGGCTGTCTGGGTTGGATGGGTCTAAGAAAAAAAGCCAAGAGTTCCCAGTGAGCTTCAGGCCTGAAAGGGGAGTCCCAAGCAGCTTAGACAACTGGCTCCCATCATGATTGGCCAAATCCCCAGGAAAACACTCTGGTCGGCTAGGTGGAGAAGGAAGTGGAGATGATCTCTTTTGTCTTCCTCATCCTTAAAGGTCCTAAGAAGCTAAGCTTTGAACAATTTCTTCTCAGCTAGTCCCTCACTGAGGACAAGATCGTTTATTCATCCATGCCTACTTATACCTAATGTCTATATAGTAACCATTCCAAGTTTTGTCCTTAAGCTTCTAACTTGCCTTTGCTGCCCTCCTGCCAAGAAGAAACTGATTCCATCTTCACCAAGAATTCCCAGGACTATTTCAAACATCAGTTCAACAGTCTCTGGATCTTCAGCTCCCTGCCTTCAATAGTACCATTGAGACCTGTGTGATTTCTCCCTATGTGAAGAGGAGCCCCATCTGGCCTTATTTTGTGGTACTGTTCATACTACTGTCACATATTCTTATGCCTCTTTCCTTCCCTTCCCTCCTGTCCTTCACTGACTCCCCAGGTGTAAACACACATCAGATGAGTGCACGCCAGAATGGAGATGAAACTTGCAGATGCTAAACCAAGCAAGACAGATATAAAAGTCACAAACTAACCATTGCATTTCAAGACACAACCAGAGCTGAAGTAATGATAGCATAGAGGGAGGCACTCTTATGGGATTAACTCTAAAAAAATATAGGAAGTGGTGGTTAGATCAAGAGAGGGATCATTCTCAGAAGAAGGTAATTGGAAAACTAGATGGAGAGGAACATCTAATAACAAAAGCAAAAATAAAAAAAAATTACAGGAGACATCACAATCCCTAACACAAACTAAATTTCAAAGACAATAAAGAAAAATTGAAACTGGAGGATAAGTGAAGCAGAAAAAGTTATGCAATCCCGAGGAACAGAATGGACAACCAGGTGATAAATGCACACATTAATCTTTGAGAAAAGTGTGAAATGTACACCAGCCTGAAAGGACAGTTTATTCAATAATTGATTCTGGGATAGCAACATTTATACATAGCAAAGGACACAATTTAACCTTCATTGTGTACTACACACAAAACTCAACTGAAATGGACAAATGGTTTAAACATAATACCTGAAACCATAAAACCTGAGATGACAGGGTCTAGCCCCTGGTTTTGTCTCCTGGTTTCTAATGCAACCTCAAAAGTAATGGCAACAAACATAATCAAAAGTAGATTAATAGGGCTGCATTATATGAAAAGCTGCCACCCAGCAGAAGATACACTCCACAGAGAAAGGATTCCTTAAGATTACAAGTATATTTTAAAAAATGGAATGTTTCCAGTAATTCACTCCTACTTAACATTAATTTTAGTAATGATTTTATTTATTACTTGAGATTCTCATACATCATATTTTGATCATATCCTTTTCTCACAGCACTCATGTAAGATCCTTCCATAATTACCTAACTTCAGTCATGTCCTCTCCCTTAAAAATAAACCACAGAGTTCAGTTTGTGTTTGAAAACTACTCCTATGTATAGTTCCTGCCCCAGCATGTGGCCAATCTACTGTGTTCTTTCATTAAAGAAAATTGCATTTAGTCTTAAAGGGGCATCAGTTGCAAATAGCTCCTTGGATGGGGTTGGGACTTCATGCCTGCCTTCCATACCCCATGCTGGGATTTTGTCTTGCTTGATCTTGAGCAGGTGTTGTGAGTGTTCCCTGTCTCTGAGTTAATGTGACCACCTATGCTGTTGTGTCTGTAAGAAACCTTTTCCTTAGCATTTTCTACCATTTATAGCTCTTACACTTTCTTCTTTCTCTTGTACAAAGATGCCTGAGCCTTGGGGGAATAGGAGTGTGATTGACATCCATTTAGGGCTGAGCACTCCAAGGACTATTGACTATTGTGTGTTTCTGTGTTAAAATTGCCTTGTGCTGACAAAAGAAGATTCATTGATAAGAATATGAACTATGGGGATAGTAATACATCATCAGAAACCATTTTATTGCTAAATCAACATAATAGAATAATAGTATATTTCTGTAAATCACATTACCCATATAGATACAGATACTTGGTGTCATTACTAATGTGAGTTATATTGGACATCTCATGGAGCATATCTAAAATCTGACAATAAAGTATGAGTTACTCCCATAACATCTGTGCCATTATTGCTCCAGTATGCAGATCTTGAAAGGCAGGTTGTTGTTGTGTCTATGGCATTACTGGTTGTGTGAGAATAATGGCTAATTTTCTTCCTCAGAACCATAACAAACCATTGCAGTTCTTCTAGGACTGCAAATGCTAACCAGAGGATATGAAGCTTCCAATTGAACAATTGCTCAATTTCTTTATGTGTTTGATATAAGTATATGGTCTTTTCAGCAATAGAGTCTAAAATAAAGTTCTGACCATGCACATTGGTGGGGTCCTTCCTGCCAGTTCCCAAATATCCACAGGGAGAATTCTTATTAATTAAGAAAGCTCTGCCACCAGCTTAGGCTGGTTACTAACTAGATTTTATAAAATAAATTAACCAATATTTCTAATCTGCCCTCTGCCACATGGGGGCACCTTCTTTCAGCACAGTAAGTTCATCTTGCTTCTTTCTACCTATCCTTGTGACTCCGCCCTTCTTCTTCCCAATGTCCTCTTAGTCTGACTCCCCTGCCCAATCTCGTCCTGTCCAACTATAGACCAGTCAAGCTCTTTATTAACCAATGAGACTAATACATATTTATAGTGTAAAATATTGTTTCACTATAGGGGTCCTTGGAAGTATCGTGGCCAGCAGGAAAACAATCTATTGAAAAACAAGAATGAAACTCAGTTCAATATGACCTAGTTGGCTATTTCAAACATCTTGTCTGGCCCCAAGTAGTTTATTTTTCCATATTCAAACACAGAAAAACTTTGTAGAAAAATTTCCTCATGACAAGGGAATAGTGATAGCTTTTAATAAGATAAATGATAGGTTCCATTGAGTAAGAAACAATGCTGAAGATAAGAGTCTAGGGAGAAAGGGTTTGTAATATACATAAGAGTAAAATAATAAAAAAAAAACTCTTTCACAAAGTATTTTAGATCTCTCTCATGAGGATAGGTTATATTTACTGAGAAACAATGCTAAGGAGTCTGGGGGATTTGGATGAGGCTGGATTTACAGAATACCAAAAGATCACCAGCTTTTTAAACAAAGTCCTTTCTAGCCTTCTGGATGAAGAAGACAGTGTTAAGGTTAGACAATTCTAGTTTCTCTACTGCTATCTGTAAGCATGTGGACCTTGTGTTCTTCTATACATTCATGCCCTTCTATACATTGGCAATAGTCTGTAATATTTGGTAACCCATTCTTGATACCAGGATCTTTTATTTTATAATATACATTATATAATTGGGACATTGTCCCCTTACTATGTTTTAACTCTTATTTAAATTTCTTTTACATCTGTATATGTTTCAAGAAGCTTCTATAGTAGTAGATTTCCATATGACTTTTTCAAAAGACCTATAGCTTAGTTTTCCCTCTCTATATTCCTTACTCTGCTATGCCCCCTCATTTCCCAACTTATTTAATCTTACCTATTCTATTTTCCCTTTTATCCTTTATCATGTTGCTCTTGACTGTGTTGCAGCAGATGACAGACAGAATTTCTTATAGAGACAGGAATTTCCTATACCGAGATTATTGGTTATATTACATTTAACTTTATTTACATAAGTAAAATTTCTCCTAAGGCAAACACTCACATGATCGTCAACACTCCCTGTGTTATTTAGTTTATCTCTGAGTTCTCCTCAAAAACAATGTTAACTGTAGTGTTTAGAAGTTTATGTCATAAATATTTATTTGTGTATATAAAGGATAACTCTGGCCTGAAAGAAACTGCTGTTTAGATGTCACCATAAAGTATGCAATTGACAAGTAGGAACTATACTGCACACCATGCTGAGAGTTATACATGTTTGTATGTGGTATGTTCTCCTGTACAGAGGTTTTTGCTATGAAAAACCTAAGTTTAGAAAAGCAGGACTTTGGAACTTGGCAATTTTTGAGTGAAAATATCTAGGGAGGTTAGGGCCAAATTTGTAGAATATATCTTATTTACTATGAGGGGAGGAAGATGACAAAGCCTGATCTACACTCTTCCTCTGTAATTCCACCAATGTGTACATGAAATTAAACATGGCCCTAATTAAGTAAAAGACTTCCTTGTCCAAGAACTTCAAAGGCCCTGACTGCCTAAAAGGATGAGAAGCTCTGGTGAGGAAAGCATTTTTTTTTATATTAATACTCACAAAGCAAGCAAACCCTGAAAACTGATTTACTTGTTATAGATTGCTAACTAAAATTGGTGGCTTACTTTGTATTTTAGGGAAAATAACAATGATTCAGTGGCTGGCATTGTTGTTAAGAGGCCTTCAGTTAAAACTATCAGGTGAGAAATCTCACAGTCTATAATACTTCCTTAGTATCCTGTAAATGATGGAGGTATACAAAATTGTTTTTGTCTGTCATGGTAATGACCTAGTTGTAATGTGCTGCTATTGTTAGAGACTGTTGCTTTTGAGTTACAGAGAAGAGACAATGGCCATCACATCTATCATATCTAAGGATATGCAATTATAGAAAAGCTTAAAAGCTTTCTGGTGTGTGTGTGTGTGTGTGTGTGTGTGTGTGTGTGTGTGTGTGTGTGTGTGTTCATCGTATGCATGGAGAGCATGTACTCCATAGCACATATTTGGAAGTTAGAAGAGTACTTCCTCTCTTCCATCTCTTCTGCCCTTGGCCTTGGGTTTCTATGCTTTTATTATCTGAATCATTTTATTGACTCTGGATTATTTTTAAACATTTTATTGAGTACAAACATTGCAAAATTGTCATTAAATGGGGCATGCTTCTCTCAACAATTTAAACACCTACAGTACAAGTGTGCTCTATTTTCCCATTCCACATGTTAAGTAAATTGAGACAGATAGAATGTGATAGTTTCCAAAACCAGACTTTCAAATGACACAGAAAGCAGAGGAGATAGAATTGCTGTGGTCTCTTATGATTAACAGTCCTGAGTTTATACAACTAATAAAACACTCTTCATCAGAAAGAAACAGGGTTGGAGGAGGGGAAGAATGAAAGAGGAGAGGAAAGGAAAGAAGGAAGGAGTGAAGAGGGGAAAGAGAAATAAAATTATTAAGCCCAGCACAGCTAGTAAGTGACCATGAAGTTTTTAGAACCAGGAGGAAGAGGCAAACACTTAGTCATGGATTCTCTCTAGATAATCAGAAAGTGGTCAATACCTAGTCAGGAAGTGGTGGTCATGTCATATCCATTAAGGATGTTTTGACACTGTAAGAAGGGCCATGTGCTCAACAGGTCCAGGAGTCCAAAGCCACAGCTACAAAACACGAGTTCTGAACTTGCCCTTCCCCTAGCTGATCCCAAAGTGAATTTCATTGTGGCATCTAGAACACTTGAAGCAAGAGTTACTGAGAATATCAGTTTGTTGTTGCACTGGTTTTTGTTTGTTTGTTTTGTTTTTATGGTGTTATAAAGGTTCTAAAAAATACTTACCAGGTCAATGTTTATTTAGAAAATTCCATAGAAGTTGAAGATCAGAACTCAGCCTGAATTCTATTTCATGGAAATGATGTCTAGATGGGATAATAAGAACATAAGGCATCTCTGAGCTCCTGGAATCCAGTTGTAGAGAGGAAGGAGTGATGAGCAAAGGAGTCAAGACCATGCTAGAAAAACCTACAGAAACAGCTGCCTGGAGCAAGTGGAAGTTCACCAGAAAGAGCATGAGAACAAACAAGGCCCCCTGATCATGGGTGTCAATTGGAAGACTTTGGCAGTCTATGGGGCCTCTCTCATGGGAACAAGTATTTATCACTAGTGCAAGAATGGGCTTTGGGAGCTCGTTTCCTATGGAGGGATACTCTCTCAGCCTAGACACACAGGGGAATGACTAGGCACTGCCCCATATGATGTGACAGACTTTGATAATCCCCCATGGGATGCCTCACCTTCCCTGAGGAGTAGATGGGGAGTAGGGTTGGGGATTTGTGGGGCCAAGGGAGGATGTGAGGGAGAGATAACTGGGGTTGGTATGTAAAATAAGATTGTTTTAATTTAAATAAAATTATTTTATAAAAGAACATAAGGCATCTCAGTTTGATAACTGAACTGACTTTAAGGGAAATTATTTTTTATACCATTATGATTTCACAATTTCACTACCTGAAATAATATGTCATTCTCAGGCTCATCCTCAAACACAAGGACCTTAGCTTAGGGTGCTATTTTGCTTAATGACTAAGTTTCATAGAAAGCATTGCTTTTAAATAACACTGGTTTATAAATCTGTCACATTGACAAAAGTAAATTCCTTCTAGAGATGGGGGATGTCCCAGTACATATCATCACTTGTTGCTTTTTCAGAGAACCCAGGTTCAGTTTCCAGCACTCATGTTGTTTCCTCACATTATAATTTGTACAGTGTTTTTTAAACCATAGTTCATTGGAATTATGAAGCTATCTGGACTTGAAAGCCTGAAATCAAAGATTGTTTCTCCCATTTTATCATGGACATACTTAAGTCCAGTTCTCTTTATAGCATGCAAGTAAATCTTCTGTAAATGAACATTATTTCAGAAGGAGTCAATGACCTTTAAAATATAATAGAAAATCAGTTATTGAATTTAATTTATTTTGTATTTCTGAGTGTTTTGTCCCTTCCCTTTCTCTTATCCATGAAGAATTCTAACCCTCACCTTCCACCTTTCCTTTATTTACTGTTCAGATAGTATTTGCTCTCACTGTGTCTTAGTATGTTAATGCAACCTTTGCTCAGAAATCTGTGTCTAGTTTTCTCATTTAAGTACCATGTTTAACATTTAGAAGTCTTACACAGATGATTTCTGTGAAATGAAAAGGGAAGAGCAATGTGACAGGCAATAAAAAAGTTTCATGTGCTCTATTGGAGTAATGGGAAGTGTGACTGAAAATCGGGGGAAATCTGTCCTAATAGCTACTGAAGACAAGCCTTGTAATTACACTCAGAAAGCTAGCCTATGATGCTTTAGAAACTTTTTCCTAGCTTTGATCCATTTTTTTTTTGGTAGCAATTATGATGCTTAGTTCTCATGTGAACCTACAGAAATTACAATCCAGTCTAGTAACTCTGTGGCTTTTATATCTATTATCTTAGTAACCTGAATCAAAACTTTTAACATATTAAAATGAAAATTTTACATAAAAATAGAAATACATGAAAATGTTTAAAGTCTTGGCATGTAGCAAACAAGTGATGTCAGGACAAAATTACCACTGCAAAAGGCTCTTTCTACACAGTTTGGTTTGTTATTGAGTTCATTGAACTTATACTGGTGCAAAGTAAGTTAGGAAAATTATTGTGGATCAGGAAGCAAGTGAAACTCTTTATACATTGAATCAGTCATTCTCAAACCATATTTCATATTACAATAGCATCCAAACCAAGTAACAGGTAAAGTTTTAATAGGGTAATACATTTCACAAAATTTTTGATTGTTCAGATAGTTTTCTTTTCTTTCAAATTACATTTATTTTTTTCTATTCACTGTTTCATAATATCTGCAGTGAATATCACTGCCAAAAAAATCAAGAAATATTTAGATGAATTTTGTGATAACTTACAGTACAATTTAGTCAAGATAATACAGAAAAATTGGAGACTAAACTACTTTTTTCTTTCCCAGCAATTTAGATATATTGTGCTTTTTCTCCAATAATGATGAATTTTTTGATTATTTTGTTTGTAAAGAAAAATTTACAACCACCAGCATTCAAAACTATTAGCTACAGAATCTTAACTTCTGTATGCTTCAGATTAAGACCTCACTGGTACAAAAAGAAGATAAATACATTTCTAGAAAATGTATATCATGAAGATTGCAGTTAACTGCTTTTGTTAAAAAGCTGAGTTGGAGCAATGCAGTTTCTCTAACAGCCCATATTTTCTTTATTTAAAGTACCACTAAGAACTTTCACAAAGTTCTATATGTGCTTGTAAAATTAGGATTTAATTTTGTTTTAGATTTATTTATTTTCAAAATTATTTTGATCATCTTACTTCAGTTTCTCCTTATTCCTGTGTTTTGAACATGAACTGAAAGGACCAGTCTTTAACCATGCTGAGTAGGGTGTTATGCTCCCTCTAGTCAACTGTAAATGACATCACAGAAGGCAGGGTTAGGGTCAATTTAAATAAGAGTGTAGGTTGTGTGCTTCACAGAAGTTGGAATTTTTTGTTTGTTTGTTTGTTTTTTGTTTGTTGTTTTTTGAGACAGGTTTTCTCTGTGGCTTTGGAGGCTGCCCTGGAACTAGATCTTGTAGACCAGGCTGGTCTCGAACTCACAGAAATCTGCCTGCCTCTGCCTCCCGAGTGCTGGGATTAAAGGCGAGCGCCACCAATGCCTGGCTAGAAGTTGCAATTTTTGTATCACCAATGCTGACCCAGCCTTTCTGTCAACAGAATGGACCACATTTTCTCAGGGTGAATCTGGGGACCAGTACCAACGTTCTTTAGAGTTTACATATGAGTTAACCACACTTGACATACTAATGATGTCCTACACTCTTAATTAAATTAACATTTATGAGTAAGCACTCTCCACTTTCCATTTCTTTTATTTCATGAATATTTAATGCATTCCCCCCAGTCTTTAGAAAAACATTTTTTTTTTCTCTAAAGAAAAAAATATGTGGCTCCTTGAATGAAATAAACAGGTGTTGGAGAAATTGCTTGGTGGTTACCTATGCTGGTGGCTTTTGAAGAGGATTGTTTTTCATTCCCAAACCCACATGGTGGCTCACAAATGTCACTAATTACAATTCTAGGGGAAATGATGGGTTTTTTTTTTTTACCTCCATATATGACAGGCATGCATATGATGCACAGATATAGATGCAAACAAAACTCATATACAGAATTAAAAAAAAAACAATAAGAAAATGGCTGGGCATTGGTGGCATGTGCCTTTAATCCCAGCACTCAGGAGGCAGAGGCAGGGGGAACTCTGTGAGTTCGAGGCCAGCCTGGTCTTCAGAGCAAGTGCCAGGATAGATTCCAAAAGCTACACAGAGAAATCCAGTCTCCAAAAACCAAAAAACAACAAAAAAAAAATGTGGAGAAAGGGGAACACTCCTCCACTGCTGGTGGGAGTGCCAACAGCCATATAGTCACTTTGGAAATCAGTATGGCAATTCTTCAGGAAAATGGGAATCAGTTTACCACAAGATCCAGCAATTCCACTCTTATGCATATGCCCAAAAGAAGCACATTCATAGAAGGACATCTGTTCAACTATGTCCATAGCAGCATTATTTGTAGTAGCCAGAACCTGGAAGCAACCTTGATGACCCTCACCTGAAAAATGGATAGAGAAAATGTGGTACATTTACATAATGGAGTACTACTCGATGGGGAAAAAAACAATGGAATCTTGAAATTTGCAGGAAAATGGATGGATCCAGAAGAAACTATCCTGAGTGAGGTAACCCAGTCACAAAAAGACAAACATGGTATGTACTCATTCATATATGGATTTTAGACATAGAGCAAACAATTACCAGCCTACAATACACACTGCCAAAGAAGCTAGGAAACAAAGGGGACACTAAGCTTCTGCTTCCATCAGCTATTGGATGAAGACTCTAGGATGGCATATAAGATAGTCATTCATCTCATTATAGGGGAAGGGCATTTAAGGTAGCCTCTAAACTATTTCTTAGATTGTTAGTTGGTGTCATTTTTATAGATATCTGGATTATCTTGATGTTTTCAACTCAAATTTTCATCTTCTATTCCTCACTTTAACATCCTCAATTGAAAATAAGAAGACAAAAAAGAATAGACCAGGGCCTGAAAAGAAATTTTAATTCTGAGTTTGACACTTTACTTCAGATGTAAGAATTTACTTATCAAATGTAAAATGAGGGGATTTATTTTTACCAATTTCTGGTGACATTAAAGTATGTTGGAATGAAATACTAAATTTATTATATTGTTTTGAGATTCCTTTTACTAGAAGACTATCAGGCAAAGCACAATGAATGCATCCATGCTTTTCTCTTAATCTCTACTCTGTACCCCTATGCAGTAGGTAGTATCTTTATGCCCATTTCACAGGTAGATAGAAACCACATGTCCAATGGTGAGAATCAAAAGCACAGAACAAATGCAACAATTTGGTTAAAAAGCTTTCTTTCTTTAGTGAGATATACTCTTATCAATTATTTTAAGTTCAGGAAATTGCAAGAATGACAATGAAACTGTAAAACTAAAAATAACCTTCTGTACAGCAAGTGAAACAACAGAGTGATTAAGTCAGTTGAAAGAATTAGAGATAATCTTAACTGATTACACCTGTGACAGTTGTTAAATACCTAGACTCTAAAAAGAACATAAAACAAATAAAACACCATGTAATCATGACATAAATATGCAAACAAATTAGAAATACAATTTTCAAAAGATGAAATGCAAGCATTCAAAAATTTATGGAAATTTCTCAACATCTTTAGCCATCAGGAAAAGTAAATCAAACATCTGCGAGTCCTCTGGCCCCAACATGAAACTCTCACCAAGAGTCAAACAGCATCCATGCACAGTCTCACTGATGTAATATGAAGTCATCCAGAGCCTCATGGTCTTGAGCTGGTGGTGCAGTTTCTGGAGACTGTGTAGTCTCTGAAATCATGGTGGGTCTTGCAGAAGAATATTATTGGGATGGTCCGTAAAGTCTTACTTGATCTGAATCTAAGCTCAACATCGAACAAGCCATATTGCTGGGATTTGGTGGTTCATGCCTTTAATCCCAGCACTCGAGAGGCAATAGCTGGCAGTTCTCTGTGAGTTCAAGACCAGCCTGGTTTACAAGAGCTTGTTCCAGGACAGCCTCCAAAGCCACAGAGAAACCCTGCCTCAAAAAACAACAACAAAAAAAAAACCAAAAAACAAAAAAGGTGAACAAGACATATTAGTCTCATAGGCGGACTTGCCTGTTCAATAAAATCTATCTTTCTGTCAATCTACCTATTATCTATCTATCTATCTATCTATCTATCTATCTATCATCTCTATTTATTTATCTCTCACCTTAACTATTTTTGTCTCTTCCCAATTTATATTCCTTATTCTTTATAATATAACAGTTGATCCCAAGAACATTCTTTGATTTGCACTATGATCACAAAGATTGGTCTCCAGATAGCCAAGTGGTAACAGCCTGTAATCCTAGGAACTCATAGTAATGATGGAACTTAAACATGTAACACAAACTGTGATTGTTTTAAAATTCACTGAAGTCTATTCTTGCCTGTTCAACCTCTGCCAACTGACTTGATAAGATGTTAGGTGCCAAAATTTCAAAAGAGATTAATTACTGAATAATTCAAATGGTGATCAAATTATTCCTGGAGACATGAGGATTATTTAAATAATACATTGCTACACAAAGTAAGAAGTCTTTCTTCTTAAAGCTCTTTGTAAAGTGAAATGTCACAATAAATTTTTTACTTTATCATGTTATATTTTGCCACAGTGCTGTGTTAGGGTACCATGAATTCATCCTATTCTTTCTCCTCCTCTTCTTTCCCATCTTTATTCTTCTTCTGTGTAAGAATAGTTAATAAATAAATTTGTCTCAATGTTTTCATGAACATTCATGTATTCATAAATAAGGCTGCAATATTTATAGTAAATTCTGGGAATACAGGTGAGTGTCACCAAACTTCATTCTTTACACATTATATATCAGGTTACATTTTATTAACATATTAATATATGAAATAAGAAAATAACATTCATTTCAATCAGCTCAAAATAGGTAAATTTTTTGTTTATGGGGCAACAAACTAAGAATTATTTTGATATATTATTTGCTTTCCAAGAGTTCTAGATTCAGGGAGTCTAAAATCTAGGTATCAGAAAATATTTATAAATTAAGCATTTCTTGCTGTGTCTTCATAAGTTGAGAAGAGTCTTTGTTTCTCTCCTTTTAGCAGAATAGTCCCACTATGTAAGATTCTGCATCATCTAATTTTTTGTTACCATGACAAAATGCCTGTCAAGTTTAATGTAAGAGAAGGATATATTTGACTCATGAAGTCTATTGTGGCAAGAAGGCATGGGAATTGGAGTGGAAGCTATCTAATGATAGTTGCCCCTTTATGGTTGGATTGTATCTGCAGCCATGAAAGCAGATGCAGGTAATGCCATTGCTCAATTGGATTGCTCCTTTCCAAGTTTTGATTCATGTGGGATTCCAATCCTTGAAATGATGTGACAATATTCAGGGTGAATGTCTGTCCTCATGTCAGCTTCTCTGAAAAAATATTAAGACACAGGCCTGCAGTCATGTCTCCAAGGTGATTATAAATACAATTTGTCAATGATGTTTAACCAACATAAATATATGAGCTGTAAATCTAATCATCTCCAGATGTCCAGCTCAAAATGCTGTCAAGTGTGAGATTTGAGCTCATTGTCACCAAAAATCCCGAACCCACGTGTCATCAAACAAGATGTAGGTTTCCCGCACATACTCTGGGGATTACTATACTCAGGACAGTATAGATGCTAGCCATTGTCATTGAAAATTCTACTTCTCTATAATGTCATTTAATATGAGACACTGACCCTGCTTTTACCCAACTTCTGTCCTAAGGGCCATTCACCCAGATCCCTCCAGGCTTGTCCCTGCTTGAAACAGACATGCTTAGGCAGGGAGGAGCTCCCTGAATCTGGGTACAGGCCACTCTTCCTTCTGTTCCCGGCGACCGATCTGCCAGGAGGCCTAACTCCTTCAGAGTGAGGAGACTACTAGGAGAAGCAGACCATCCAGAACTTCGGACAATGAATTCCTGGCCCCCACACACTACAGAGTAACAAGGGGAGATAGAGTGATCCTACCTGCACTCACTGGAAAAAGATATGGGAAGAAGACAGAATAAGAACTCGCTCAACAACAGAAAGACCAATATGACACCACCAGAATCTAGGGACTCCACTCCAGCAAGACCTGAAAAGCCCAAAATAGTGCATGAAGATGAGATGGACCTCAAAAATTATCTCAGCAAGATGATAGAGACCTTCAAAGAGGAAACAAGAAAATCCCTTAAAGAAATAGAAGAAAAAGCAAGCAAAAAAATTACACGAAATAGAGGAAAAGACAAACCAAAAAATTCAAGAAATAAACAAATCCCTTAAAGAAGCTAAAGAAACCCAAGATAAAACAACCAAAAAAGTGAAGTGAGCTGTTGAAACAGTTCAAAGCATGAAAGCTTAATTAGACACAATAAAGAAAACACAGAATGAGGCAATGCTAGAAATGGAAAGACTGGATAAACGATCAGGATCTAAAGACATGAGTATAACTAACAGAATCAAAGAGACAGAAGAGAGAATCTCAGCTATTGAAGTCTCACTAGAGGATATACATTCATCAACCAAAGAAAACCTCAAGTCCAACAAATCCCTAACACAAAATATCCAGGAAATATGGGACACCGTAAAAAGACCAAACCTAAGAATAATAGGTGTAGAAGAAGGTGAAGAAACACTGCTCAAAGGTACAGAAAACATATTCAACAAATTCATAGAAGAAAACTTCCCCAACCTACAGAAAGATATGCCTTTGAAAGTACAAGAAGCTTATTGGACACCAAACAGACTGGACCACAAAAAGAAGTCCCCCTGACACATAATAATCAAAACTCCAAATCTACAGAATAAAGAGAAAATATTAAGAGCAGCAAAGGAAAAAGGCCAAGTAACATATAAAGGCAAACCAATTAGAATCACACCTGACTTCTCAATGGAAACTCTGAAAGCCAGAAGGTCTTGGATAGATACCCTACAAGCACTAAGGGAGCATGGATGTCAACCCAGACTACTGTACCCAGCAAAACTTTCAATCATTATAGATGGAGAAAACAAGATATTCCATGACAAAAACAGATTTAAACAATACATATCCACAAATCCAGCACTACAGAAGGTTCTGGAAGGAAAACTCCAACCCAAGGAACATAACTACATGCACAAAAACACAGGCAATAGATAATCTAATTTTGCCAAACACAAAAAGAAGCAGGAGGTCAAATTGCACACACAATTACACCACCAACAATAAATCCAAAACAAACAAGAACCAACAAACAATGGACATTAATATCCCTAAATGTCAATGGTCTTAACTTACCCATAAAAAGATATAGGCTAACAGAATGGATATGAAGACAGAATCCATCCTTCTGCTGTTTGCAAGAAACACACCTTAACTTCAAAGACAGGCGATACCTCAGAGTAAAAGGATGGAAAAAGATTTTCCAATCAACTGGCCTCAAGAAACAAGCCGGTGTAGCAATCCTAATGTCTAACAAATTGGACTTTAAACTAAAATCAATCAAAAGAGATGAAGAAGGGCATTTCATACTCATCACAGGAAAAGCCCATCAAGATGAAATCTCAATCCTGAACATCTATGCTCCAAATACGAAGGCACCCACATTTGTGAAAGAAACATTACTAAAGCTCAAACCACATAAAAAACCACACACACTTATAGTAGGAGACTTCAACACCCCCCTTACACCATTGGACAGAACCACTAGACAGAAACTTAACAAAGAAACAAAGGATCTGAAAGAAGTTATGACCAACTGGGTTTAACAGATATCTATAGAACATTCCATCCAAACACAAAAGAATATACCTTCTTCTCAGCGCCACATGGAACCTTCTCAAAAATTGACCACATAGTTGGCAGCAAAGAAAACCTCCACAGTTACAAAAGTATTGAAATAACCCCCTGTATCTTATCAGACCACCATGCATTAAAGCTAGAATTCAATAGCAATACGAATTGCAGAAAACCTACATTTGCTTGGAAAATGAATAACTCCCAATTGCACCATTCCTGGGTTGAGGAAGAAATAAAAAAGAAATTAAAGACTTCCTAGAATTTAATGAGAATGTGTACACAACATACCCGAACTTATGGGACACTCTGAAAGCAGTGCTAAGAGGGAAGTTCATAGCACTAAGTGCTCACATGAAGAAACTGGAGGAAAGTCACATTAGAGAATTGACAGAACAACTGAAAGCTTTAGAGCAAAAAGAAGCAAACACACCAAGGAGGAGTAGAAGCCAGGAAATAATCAACCTGAGAGCTGAAATCAACAAAGTAGAAACTAGGAAAACAGTACAAAGAATCAATGAAACAAAGAGTTGGTTCTTTGAGAAGATTAACAAGATAGACAAACCTCTAGCCAAACTAAGCAAAAGGCAGAGAGAGAGCATGTTAATTAACAAAATCAGAAATGAAAAGGGGGATATAACAACGGACACTGAGGAAATCCAGAGAATCTTTAGCTCATACTGTGAAAACCTGTATTCCACAAAATTGGAAAATCTAAAGGAAATGGACAGCTTTCTGGATAAATATCACTTACCAAAATTAAATCAAGATGAGATAAACAGTTTAAATCGACCTATAACCCCTAATGAGATAGAAGCAGTAATCAAAAGCCTCCCAACCTAAAAAAGCCCAGGGCCAGATGGCTTCACTGCAGAATTCTACCAGAAATTCAAACAAGAGCTAATTCCAGTACCCCTCAAACTGTTCCGCACAATAGAAACAGATGGGATATTTCCAAACTCTTTCTATGAGGCTACAATCACTTTGATACCCAAGCCACACAAAGATAAGACTAAGAAAGAGAACTACAGGCCGATATTCCTCATGAACATTGATGATAAAATACTCAATAAAATATTGGCTAATCGAATCCAAGAACATATCAGAAAAATCATCCACCATGATCAAGTAGGCTTCATCCCAGGGATGCAAGGATGGTTCAACATACAAAAAAACATTAATGTAATCCACCATATAAACAAACTGAAAAGGAAAAAACCACATGATCATCTCACTAGATGCTGAAAAAGCATTTGACAAAATCCAACATCCCTTCATGATAAAGATCTTGGAGAGAACAGGAATAACAGGAACATATCTAAACATAATAAACACAATATACACCAAACCAATAGCCAACATCAAACTAAATGGAGAGAAACTCGAAGCTTTTCCTCTAAAATCAGGAACAAGACAAGGATGTCCACTCTCTCCATACCTCTTCAATATTGTACTTGAAGTTCTAGCTAGAGCAATAAGACAAGAACAGGGGATCAAAGGGATACAAATTGGAAAGGAAGAAGTCAAACTTTCACTATTTGCAGATCACATGATAGTCTACATAAGCAACACGAAAACTCTACCAGGAAACTCCTACAGCTGATAAACACCTTCAGCAAGGTAGCAGGATACAAAATTAACTCAAAAAATTTGTAGCCCTACTGTATACAGATGATAAACTCAATGAGAAAGAAATCATGGAAACATCACCTTTCACAATATCCACAAGCAACATAAAATATCTGGGGGTAAGAACAACCTAAAAAGTGAAAGACCTGTACAATAAGAACTTTGAGACTTTAAAGAAAGAAATTAAAGAAGATACCAGAAAGTGGAAAGATCTGTCATGCTCTTGGATAGGCAGAATTAACATAGTAAAAATGGCAATCCTACCAAAAGCAATCTACAGATTCAATGCAATCCCCATCAAAATCCCAACACAGATTTTCACAGACATTGAAAGAACAATACTCAACTTTATATGGAAAAATAAATAACCAGGATAGCCAAAACAACTCTTTACAATAAAAGATCTTCTGAAGGCATCACCATCCCTGACTTCAAGCTCTGCTATAGAGTCATAGTTCTGAAAACAGCTTGGTATTGGCACAAGAATAGACAGATAGACCAATGGAATCGAATTGAAGACCCAGATATTAACCCATGCACCCACGAACACCTTGGTTTTGACAAAGGTGCTAAATCCATACAATGGAAAAAACATAGCATCTTCAACAAATGGTGCTGGCACAATTGGATTCAGACATGCAGAAAATTGCAGATTGATGCATATCTGTCACCATGCACGAAACTTAAGTGCAAATGGATCAAAGATCTGTCCATAAATCCAGCCACACTGAATCTTCTAGAAGAGAAAGTGGGAATAACCCTTGAACAAATTGGCACAGGAGAACGATTCCTGAACATCACGCCAGAAGCACAGACACTGAGGTCTGCAATCAATAAATGGGACCTCCTGAAACTGAGAAGCTTCTGTAAGGCAAAGGACACAGTCAGTAAGACAAAACGACCACCCACAGAATGGGAAAAGATCTTCACCAGCCCCACATCTGACAGAGGACTGATTTCCAAGGAGCTCAAGAAGCTAGCCACCAAAACACCATACAATGAAATTAAAAAGTGGGGTGCAGAACTAAAAAGAGATTTTTCAACAGAGGAATCTGAAATGGCTGAAAGACACATAAGAAAGTGCTCAAAATCCTTGGCCATCAGAGAAATGCAACTCAAAACAACTCTGAGATACCACTCACACCTGTCAGAATGGCTAAAATCAAAAATACCAATGACAACCTATGCTGGAGAGGTTGCGGAGAAGAAGGAACACTCCTCCATTGCTGGTGGGAGTGTGAACTTGTAAGACCACTTTGGAAATCAGTATGGCGGTTGCTCAGAAAAATGGGAATCAATCTACCTCAAGATCCAGCCATTCCTCTCTTGGGTATATACCCAAATACTGCATGTCCATACAACAAGGACATATGTTCAACCATGTTCATAGCAGCATTGTTTGTAATAGCCAGAACCTGGAAGCAACCTAGATGCCCCTCAACTGAAGAATGGAAAGAGAAAATGTGGTACATTTATACAATGGAGTACTACTCAGCAGAAAAATGCAATGGAATCTTGAAATTCGCAGGCAAATGGATGGAACTAGAAGAAACCATCCTGAGTGAGGTAACCCAATCACAAAAAGACAAACATGGTATGTACTCACTCATATATGATTTTTAGACATAGAGCAAAGGTTTACCAGCCTATAATCCTCTTCCCAAAGAAACTAGAAATCATGAATGACTCTAAGGGATAAATGGACCCCAGGAATGGGAAGTGGCATGAACTCCCGAGCTAATTGAGAGCATGAGGGCAGGGGAGTGGGTGCTGCCACAATAAGAGCACAAGAAGAAGAGGAGAGGAGAAAAATGGAGGAGCAGATATATTGAGTTGGGAGAAGAATAGAGGAGAGAGAGCAGGATGAGAGATACCATATCAGAGGGAGCCACTATAGGTCTGAGAAGAGATCTGGAACTAGAAAGATCTCCAGAGACCTACAAGGATGACATGATCTGACAGTCCGGGCAGTGGAGGAGAGGATGGCCTAGAAGCCCTTCCCCTAGAATGAGAGTGATGACTACTCTCTATGCTATCCTAGAGTCCTCATCCAGTGGCTGATGGAAGCAGAGACAGACATCCACAGAAATACACTGAGCTGAAATCTGGAACCTAGTTGAAGAGAGGGAGGAATGAAGAACGAAGGGGTCTGTACCAGGTTGGAGAAACCCACAGAAACAGTTGGCCTGAAAAAGGGAAAGCATATTGACCCCAGACACTCTTTGGGAGGCCAGTATGGGACTAATCCAGCCCCCTGATCATGGATGCCAATGGGGAGGCCCCTGCACTCCTGGGAGCCTCTGGAAGTGGACTGGCGTTTTGCCCTGGTGTGGGGGGGGGCTTTGAGAGCCCATCCCACTTGAAGGGATGCACTCTGTCTCTGAACACATGGGGAGGGATCTAGGCCCAGCACAGGAAGATTTGGTGGACTTGGTGGAGCCCCGGTTGGGGGCCCTACCCTGCCTGGGGAGTGGTGGGTGGATGGGGTGGGGGTAGGTTGGAGGTGGGGGAGAAGGAATGGGGGTGAGGGGAGGGAGAGGGAGAGGGGAATTACATGTGAAACAAGCCTGTTCCCTAACTTGAATTAATAATAATAATAAAAAGAGAGAAAATAAATAAATAAATAAATAAATAAATAAATAAAATATGAGAGACTGAAAAATATGAAGGAGTTTGTTGCATATAATGTAAGAATATTATTGGAGCAATCAATCCTGCTTGTGTGTTAGAATTTTATTGAAATTTGGGAGCTGATGAAGAAGTAAATACAACAATAATAAAACCACAGCCAAGAACTGCTGCTGAGAACTATTGTTCTAGAACTTTCTTCAGAGTATTTATAAGAAGAATTATGCAAATATTAGAATTCATATTAGATTCTCACTTTTTTCATTTTCATATAAGCTATTTTCTGAATCATTTATGTTGTTAGATATTAAAAGGTGCATTAAAAAGCCAAGCCTTTGCTTACAAAATAATAAAGCTCTTCGTTAACATTAAAAAGGAAAACCACCAGAAGATATTAGCATATTAATTAGAAAGAATGAACAGTGCTGTAAGTAAATGTCATTGCTAGGTTGTCCACTTGGTGGCGAAATTTAGAAAAAGACTTCGTTTACATATGTGGACAGTTTGGAAGAGCACTTCATGGGTCAGAAGCTCATGCCACTCTTTATTTTCATGTCATGATAAAGGTCAATGTTCAACAAGCAATTTATAATTTTACTCTGATGTGTTACGTATTTACCCAATCCAGCAGTTCCCTGGGTGATAAGAATTTTGTAGGTTAATGATGTCTTTTCCAAGTTCAATGTGTTATATTATACTCAAATAATGTGGACTGAGTTCAGTCTCCAAGGAAGTAGCTTTGACTCTCAATGATGAAAACAAATTGCTTTTATTTCTACAGGGAAAAAGCAATTCTAGCTATCTAGGAAAGATGCAGCTGCCTCAGCTCAATATGTCACTCACACAGTGTAGTACGATGGGAGAAATCTCTTTGAATGAGACATTGCCAGACTTTTTATAAACCTTTGCAAAGTGAGAATCCTCTATATGTTATACTGTGAACATGTATACTAATACTTATAAATGCCCAATTCTAATAAGAAAGAACATAGCATACAATTCTGTTTTATTCGAAAACTCCCATTGATGACCCTTGATTTTCACTCCTGACTACATTCTCACAGAAGGTGAAATCAGCCTGCTGAAGAGATACTGGATGCCTCGGATTCATTACAGCGTAATTCATATCACATATGAAAAGGGGAAAAGACAGAGCATATCTGAACCTAGGCACACATTGATATGGTTCCCAAGCCTTCCTTTGAAATCTGGGTTATAATCTTTATAACCTAGTAATTGTTTTCCCTATGGCTGCAACCCAAAACCAGAGGATGATGCCCAGTTTGGATTCCATAGACCTTCATGTTTTTAGTTTTTTCTGCACACATAAATGAGACATTCAGTAGTCATGTACTGTTTGCTCTTTCCTTTGTAGAGTACCTTGGAAATTTTATTTTCTATATGAAAAGTCCTTCAAATAAGTTTAGGTTGTTTTGTTTTGTTTTTGTTTGTTTTATATAGCCTTCAAACTTTGATGTGTAAGGTTTCATCAATTCTTAATACTTCCTCAAGACATCTTTCCGCTTGTCCCAAGGCCAAGTATTTGGTTCCCTACTGTGACGAAATAGCAGGTCTTTCACACATTTAAGCTGTATGCTTTGCTCCCAAGTCTCACACTAAATCTGTCAAAAAGCAGCAGTATTAATAGTGCCACTGCCTGAGTGACAGACTGCACCTGAATTTTCTCTACCAGACTAAGCAGTCATTCATCTATCTTTCATGCGAGACTCATTCAAAACCTCAAGGCATAAATTAAATGCAGAGAAATGTGTCTACAGAATGCAATGTAAAAGGCTTTTTAGCTTTATTGATGAGAAATCCCCCAGCCTTTTTACACTGCTATTAGCATTCTTGTTTTTCTGAGCTCCTACTACATCATCCATTAAGTTGTCCTTATAGTATCATATGCTCTTCCAGTGCACACCTCCAAACATTTTAAAATTTGTCCCACAACTCAGTTTCCAAAGCATAAGAAATCCATGATCATTTATTCACAACAATACTGTGGCCCCAGTTCCAATTTCCTACATAAGGTGGAGTTTTCTACATCTAGATTCAGCATTCCTCATCTGCCTTCCAAAACCTGAGAAATCTTGGAGATTCACTGGTCTCCAGGCCTTCAGTAGGAAGATTGGAAAAGCCAGGTACTTACAGCAGTACAGGAGTGCAGAATTCTCAGAATGTTGTCTTTTTTGTTCTAGAAATAATCAAGCTGAAAATCTAGACTGTCTGTCAGAGGATATGAGGTTTTATTTAGAAAATACATGTTCTGAGTTATATTGCACTGTGTGGTAACTATAGTTAATAATGCTATATTACATTGTTTATTTTAAAATAATTAAAATAGCTTTTAAATGTCTTCACATGAAGCAATGACAAATGGTCCAGGAAATAGATTTGTTCTTTAGGCTTATTTAAAACTTCTAAAATGTGGACATTTCTTAAAACTTAATATTGTATCTCATCAATATTTAGAATTGTTATTTTTCATCTAAATGAAAATAAAATTTATACAGAAGAAACTGAGACTATACATTCAAGTGTGAGCATCAGAAATTTTAAGTCATATTGCTTACTTTTGACAGCAGTTCTCATACCCTTCAAAGCAGGTGTTGCAGCTATCGATAATGACTCCCAGGAACCAATAAAAGCCGTGAAAACTCTTTACACATGAAGGTTAATGAGAGACATAGAGTAGTCAATCAATGGAAAGGGTTTAATATGTGATGATTAATATATTATCAACTTGACTGGCTTTATCTTTGCTTGGGAAATTAGGGATGTATTCCTCTGGTTATATTTGATGGAAACTTTTCAGAAAATAGGTAAAAAAATTCCACTCTGAGTATAGGAAGTAGTGCCCCTTGATTTGAGAGCTGGGATTGAATAAATGATAGCAAAGAGGCAGCCACTAGAGTAGTGCATCCCCTCCTCTGTACTTGCTGGCTCAATGGCCAAAATGGTCTACTTCATCAGGCCTCCCAAGCATGATGGACTGAACCCTGTGCAATCATGAGCACTGCTTTTGCCAGCTCACTCCTAAGCTCATGTTTTGTTACCCAGGACCTCCTTCCCAGGCGAAGGTGGATGATGTTCCTAGTAGGTCTGGCACTCCGACATCAATTAACTACCCCTCTAAGACATTCCCACAGGTCATCTGTTCTAGGAAATCCCACAGTAAAGACTCTTCTCAGGTGACTCTAATCTGTGTCAAGTCTTCACTCAAGGCTAACTGAGACTTTTTAATAGAATTCTGTTGTGGACATGAGCACCTTTTATTTCTATATTCTTCAGTTGATGGAGAGCTAGGCTTATTTTCTTTCCTGGCTCTTTGTAACAGTGCAGTAAAAACATGTATGTGGAAGTATCTCCGTGGAATGCTGAATTAGAGTCCTTCTAGTATAGATTGAGATGTGGTACAGCTAGACTAGATTGCATCTTTATTTTTAATTTCTTCAATAACCTCCACACTGATTTCAATGTAACAGTTTATATTTCCCAAATAATGAACACTCTACTTACATTTTTTCAGAACTAGGTAAAATTTCTAAACTTCACATTGAAGCACCCAGAATAGCTAAAGCAATCCTGAGCAAAAAAATAACATCAAAGATATCCCAGAAACATACTAACAAAATATGTACAACACTGGTGGGAGGGACAGAAAAGGAGTAATTATGAAGCCATTGATTATGAAGCCTAGGCTATTTTTTCCAGGTTTCTAGTTCACTCTAACTGCACACTCAGGAAGGATCAATTTTATTTGTGTATAAGACATTGGAAGGTACATGGAATCAGGTTAAGATAAATTCTCAACTCACATGTTACTGTAGACCAGAGAGATCCCATTTCTCCTATTCACCCACAGCTGTGTATCTCCTAAATCATTCTAAACTCTTGTTCATTGCTTTTTGTTGTTCTACCTGCCTCAAAAGAGTGTGTAATATTGCCTTTTGTGTGATGTTTCCATATTATTCACTTTTGCATACATGAATTTTTAATTTACTTTTCTCTACTCCTGTTGCCTCTGTCCTATGCATGATAATATTGTGTTTTTCTAAAATTATAAAATCTCTTATAACCAAGCCACATGAGCCAGTATGTCTTCTTATTCAGTATATCTTTTAAAGGGCAATTTCAATCTGTGTTGTCCTTCCTATTTTCTCCCAGTTTAGCTTAGTTATCAGTAGAATGTTTCAGGCTTTCCTCAAAGTTGACTTACATAATACACCTGGTGTTTCCTTTAAGTGCTTATTTATTAAGTGTATTTTGGACACTGAAATGGTGAAATTGCTGTGAAGCAGTAAATGCATAACACATAACTGTATGCATTGTGATTATAGAAGAGTAATTCCCCAAGGATCTCTGTAAACAGAATGCTAAGTGACAGATATGCAAGCACAGCTCAAAAATTAACATTCACTGCAGATTTTTTTTTCATTCATTCTGATTTAATTTTTAAGGATTTATTTTTATTGTTCTTTTTTTCCATCTTTTTTTAAAATTTGAATTAGAAACAAGATTGTTTTACATGTCACTACCAGTACCCACTCCCTCCCATCCTCCTCTACCACCCCCCAACTAAAACCTTACAAATCACATACCCTTTAAGCTCCCCAGGGAGGGTGAGCCCTTCCATAGGGCATCATCAGAGTCTATCTTATCCTTTGGGATGAGGCCTAGGGCCACCCCTGTGTGTCTTTGCTCAGGGACTATCCCTGTATTGGGCTCCCAACGTCCACACCTATGCTAGGGATAAGTACTGAACTACTACAGGAGGTCCTGTAGATTTCCAAGGTCTCCTCATTGAAACCCACGTTCCTGGGGTCTGGATCAGTCCCATGCTGGTATCCCAGCTATCAATCTGGGGACCAAGATCTCCCCATTGTTCATGTCAGCTGTTTCTGTGGGTTTGACCAGCCTGTCTTGACCCCTTTGCTCATCACTCATTCTTCTCTGAATCTAGATTCCAGTTCAGTTCAGTGATTACCTGTGGGTATTGCTTCTACTTCCACAAGCTGCTGGATTAAGTCTAAAGGATGGCATATAAGACAGTCATCAATCACATTATCAAGGGAGGGCATTTAAGGTAGCCTCTACTCTGTTGCTTAGATTGTTAGTTGGTGTCATCTTTGTAGATCTCCAGACCTTTCCCCAATGCCTGATATCTCTGTAATCCTAAAATGTCTCCCTCTATTATGGTATCTCCTTTTTTTTCTTCTATTCTCCTGACTCAACATTTCTGCTCCCTCATGTCCTCCTCCTATTCTCCCCTTCTCATTCTCCTAGTTCCTTCCCCCTGCCTTCCTTGCTCCCAATTTGCTCAGGAGACCTTGTCACTTTCTTCTTCTCCAAGGGACCATGTATGTCTTTATTCAGGTCCTCCTTGTTTACTAGCTTCTCTGGCAGTGTGGATTGTAGGCTGGTAATCCTTTGCTCTATGTCTAAAATCCACACGAGTGAGTACATACCATGTTTGTCTTTTTTTTTTTTTTTTTGATTGGGTTACCTTGCTCAGAATGTTTTTTTCTAGTTCCATCAATTTTCCTGCAAATTTCAATATTCCATTGTTTTTTTTTTTTTTTTTTTTTTTTTTTTTTTTTTTTTTTTTTTTTTTTGCTGAGTAGTAGTCCATTGTGTAAATGTACCATATGTTATCTATCCATTCTTCAGTTGTGGGGCATCTAGGTTGCTTCCAGGTTTCCAGGTTTTGGCTATTACAAATAATGCTACTATGGACATAGTTGAACAGATGTCCTGGTTGTATGAATGTGTTTCCTTTGGGCATGTGCCTAAGAGAAGAATTGTTGGATCTTGTGGTAGGCTGATTCCTATTTTTCTGAGGAATCACCATACTGATTTCCAAAGTGGCTGTACAAGTTGGGCACTTCCCCCAGCAGTGGAGGAGTGTTCCCCTTTCTCCACATCCTCTCCAGTGTAAACTATCATTGTTGTTTTTGATTTTAGCCATTCTAACAGGAGTAAGGATGCAATCTCAGAGTTGTTTTGATTTACATTTCCCTGATGGCTAAGGATGTTGAACAATTTCTTATGTGCCTTTCAGCAAATATAGATTCCTCTATTTAGAATTGTTTATTTAGTTCTGTACCCCATTTTTTAATTGGATTGTTTGGTGTTATGGAGACTCCCTTCTTGAGTTCTTTGTATATTTTGGAGATCAGCCCTCTGTCAGATGTGGGGTGGACAAATATCTTTTCCCAGTCTGTGGGCTGCTGTTTTCATTTACTGACAGTCTCCTTGGCCTTACAGAAGATTCTCAGTTTCAGGCAGTCCCATTTATCAATTGTTGATCTCAGTGTCTATGCAGGAAGCTGTCTCCTGTTCCAATTAACTAAAGGGTAATTCCCACTTTGTCTTCTAACAGGTTCAGTTTGGCCTGATTGATGTTGAGGTCTTTGATCTATTTGGACTTAAGTTTTGTGCATGGTAATAGACATGGATCTATCTGCAGACTTCTGCATTACAGCATCCAGTTATGCCAGCACCATTTGTTATAGATGCTTTCTTTATTCCCTCTAAAAATTTAGCTTTTTGTCAAAAATCAAGTATTCATAGGTGTGTGGATTAATATCAGGGTTTTCAACTCTATTTCCTTGATCTACCTGTCTATTTTTGTGCCAATACCAAGGTGTTTTTAGGACTGTAGCTCTGTAATAGAGTTTGAAGTCAGGAATGGTGATGCCTCCGGAATTTCCTTTATTATAAAGGGTTGTTTTCGCTATCCTGGTTCTTTTGTTTTTCCATATAAAGATGAGAATTGTTCTTTTAAGGTCTGTGAGGAATTGTGTTAGAATTTTGATGGGGATTGCATTGAATCTGTAGTTTGCTTTTGGCAAAGATTGCCATTTTTGCTATGCTGATCCTACCTATCCAAGAGCAAGGTAGATCTTTCCATTTTTGTGTATCTATTTTAATTTCTTTCTTTAGAGACTCAAAGTTCTTATGGTACAGGTCTTTCACTTTTTTGGTTAGCATTATCCCAAGGTATTTTGTGTTGTTTGTGGCAAATGTAAAGGGTGATGTTTCTCTGATTTCTTTCTCCACCAATGTATCAAATGTATAAAGTAGGCTACAGGGTTTTATTTTTAATTAATCTTGTATCCTGCCACTTTTCCAAAGGTGTTTATCAACTGTAGGAATTCCCTGGTAGAGTTTTTTGGGTCACTTATATACAATATCAAAACATCTGCAAATAGTGAAAGTTTGACTTCTTTCTTTCTTATTTGTATCCCCTTGATCTCCTTTTGTTGTCTTATTGCTCTATTGCTAGAACTTCAAGGACAATATTGAAGAGGTACTGAGAGAGTGGACAGCCTTGCCTTGTCCCAGATTTTAGCGGAATTGCATTTAGTTTCTCTCCATTTAATTTAATGTTGGCTGTTGGCTTGCTGTATATTTCTTTTATTATGTTAAGATATGTTCCTGTTATGCCTGATCTCTCCAAGACCTTTATTGTGAAGGGATGTTGGATTTTGTCAAAGGCTTATTCAGCATCTAGTGAGATGATCATGTGTTTTTTTTTTTCCCTCGGTCTGTTTATATGGTGGATTACATTGATGGATTTTTGTATGTTGAACCATCCCTATGTCCATGAGATAAAGCCTACTTGTTCGTGGTGGATGATTTGTTTTTGTGTTTTTGGATTCCACTTGCCAGTATTTTATTGGGTATTTTTTTCAACTTTTTTATTTTAATTAGAAAGAGGATTGATTTACACAACAATACCAGTTCCCTTCTCCCACCCGTCCCCCCCTACCACCACCACCCCCAACTAAAACCCAATCTATCACATATCATTTCTGCTCCCCCTGGATAATGAGTACTTCCATAGGGTGTCATCAGTGTCTATTGTATCTTTTGGGATAGGGCCTAGGCCCACCCCCATGTCTTGGCTCAGGGAGTATTCCTCTATATGGAATGGGATGCCAAAGTCCACACCTGTGCTAGGGATAAGTACTGAACTTCTATAGGAGGTCCAGTAGATTTCCTAGGTTTTCTCACAGAAACCCTTGGAGTTTCTTGGGGTCTGGATCAGTCCCCTGCTGGTATTCCAGCTATAAATCTGGGGAGCAAGAGTTCCCCAATGTTCAGTTCAGCTGTTTCTGTGGTTTTCACCTGGTCTGGACTCCTGTGCTCTGAAACTGGGTTCCAGTTCAGTGATTAGTTGTGGGTGCCTGCTTCTATTTCCACCAGCTGCTGGATCAAGGCTATAGAATGTCATATAAGTTAGTCAACAATCTCACTATCAGGGTAGGGCATTTAAGGTAGCCTCTCCTCTGTTGCTTAGATTATTAGCTGGTGCCATCTTTGTAGATCTCCAGACATTTCCCTAGTGACTTATTTCTCTGTAAACCAAAAATGCCTCCCTCTATTATGATATCTCCATTCTTGTGATCATCTATTCATCCCCTGACTCAGAGGGGGGAGGGACTTAGGAGATGGAGAAAGGGAGAAGAGGAGGGATGCAGAGGACATGAGGGAGCAGAAAGTTTTATGGAGTGTTTTTTGCGTCAAACATATTTGTCTGTAGTTCTCTTTTTTAGTTGTGTCTTTGTGTGGCTTGTGTATCCAGGTTATTGAAGCCTCGAAAAAAGAGTTTGGCAATGACCCTTCTGCTTCTATTGTGTGGAATACTTTGAGGAGAATTGGTGTTAGCTATTCCTTGAATTTCTGGTAAATTCTCCACTGAAGTCATCTGGTCCTGGGCTTTTTTTGGTTGGGAGACTTTTGATGACTGCTTCTATTTCATTAGGGGTTATAGGACTATTTAAGTTGTTTATCTGTTCTTGATTTAATCTTGGTAAGTGAAATCTGTCCAGAATATTGTCCATTTACTTTAGATTTTTGAACTTTGATGGTTCTCTAGATTTCCTCTGTGTCTGTTGTTATTTCCCTCTTTTCATTCCTGATTTTATTAATTTACATGTTCTCTCTCTGGTGTTTGGTAAGTTTGGATAAATGTTTGTCTATCTTGTTAATCTTCTCAAAGAACCAACTCTTTTTTCATTGATTGTTCATATTGTTCTTCTAGTTTCCACTTTATTAATTTCAGCCCTCAATTTGATTATTTCCTGGCATCTACTCCTCCGGGGTGTATTTGCTTCTTTGTGTTCTAGAGCTTTCAGTTGCGCTGTTAATTCTCTAGTGTGATTATTCTCCAGTTTCTTCATGTTGGCACTTAGCACTATGAACTTTCCTATTAGCACCACTTTCAAAGTGTCCCATAATTTGGATATGTTGTGTCTGCATTCTCATTGAATTCTAGGAAATATTTAATTTCTTTTTTTTATTTCTTCCTCGACTTAGGAATTGTGCAATTGGGTGTTACTTAATTTTCATGAGTTTTTATGTTTTCTTCAATTCATATTGTTGTTGAATTCTAACTTTAAAGCATGGTGGTCTGATAAGATACATGGGGTTATTTTAATTTTTTTGTACCTGTTGAGGTTTGCTATGTTGCTAAGTATGTGATCCATTTTAGAGAAGGTTCCATGTGGCACTGAGAAGAAGGTATATTGTTTTGTGTTTGGATGGAATGATCTATAGATGTCTGTTAAGCCCAATTGGGCCATAACTTCTATTAGTTCCTTTGTTTATTTGTTAAGTTTCTGTGTGTTGTTCCTGTTCCAGTGGTGAGAGTGGGGTGTTGGAGTCTCCCACTATAAGTGTGTGAGGTTTAATTATGATTTAAGTTTTAGTAATGCTTCTTTTATGAACATGGATGCCTTTGTATTTAGGGCATAAATGTTCAGAATTAGGACTTCATCTTGATGGATTTCTCCTGTGATGAGTAGGAAGTGACTTCCTTCATCTCTTTAGATTGATTGTAGTTTAAAGTCTAATTAGTTAGATATTAGGATTGCTACCCCTGCTTGTTTCTTGGGTCCATTTGATTGGAAAAACACTTTTCCCAACCTTTAAATCCTAGGTACTGCCTGTCTTTGAAGTTTAGGTGTGTTTCTTGTATGCAGCAGAAGGATGGATTCTGTCTTCTTATCCATAATGCTAATCTGTGTCTTTTTATGGGTGAGTTAAGACCATTATTATTGAGGGATATTAATGACTTTTAATTGTTTATTGTTTTGTTTTGGATTTGGTGATGGTGGTGAAACTATGTGTGGTTTTCGGTGTTAGTAAAGTGGATTTATCTATTGCCTATATTTTTCTGGTTGTAGTTACCTTCCTTGGGTTGCAGTTTTCCTTCCAGAACTTTCTGTAGGGCTGGATTGGTAGATATATATTTTTTGAATCTGGTTTTGTCATGGAATATCTTGTTTTCTCCATCTATATTGATTGAAAGCTTTGCTGGGTATAGTAGGCTGGGCTGGCATCCGTGTTCTCTTAGTGTAGGTAGAATATCTATCCAGGACATTCTGGCTTTCAGAGTTTCCATGGAAAAGTCAGGTGTAATCCTGATAGGTCTGCATTTATATGCTGCTTGACCTTTTCCTTTCCTGGTCTTAATATTCTTTCTTTATTAGGTATGTTTGATGTTTTGATTATTATGTGGTGAGGGTACTGTTTTTTGTGGCCCACTTTATTTGGTGTTCTGTAGACTTCTTGTACTTTCATTGGAATGTCTTTCTTTAGGTTGGGAAATTTTTCTTCCATGATTTTGTTGAATATGTTTTCTGCTCCTTTGACTTGGATTTCTTCACCTTCTTCTATACCTATTATTCTTAGGTTTGGTCTCTTCATGGTATCCCATATTTCCTGGATATTTTATGTTAGGTACTTGTTGGACTTAGGATTTTCTTTGGTTGATGAGTCCAATTCTCCTATTGTATCTTCAATTCCTGAGATTCTCTCTTCCATCTCTTCTATTCTATTGGTTATGCTTGCATCTGTAGTTTCTGATCACTTATCCAGCTTTTCTATTTCCAGTATTCCCTCAGATTGTACTTTCTTTATTGTCTCTATTTCTGTTTTTAGGTCTTGAAGTATTTCCTTGAAAAATTTGTTGATATCTTGTATATTTTGGTTTGTTTTTTCTTCCATTTCTTCAAGAGATTTTTTCATATCCTCTTTGAGACCCTCTATAATTTTCATGAAGATGTTTTTAATGTCATTCTCACCTGCTTCATCTGCATTATGATGTTCTTGTCTTGTTGGTGTATAGTCCCCAGGCTCCAGTGGCTTTGTATTGTTTTTTCTGTTTTTGAATGTGCTTTTATATTGTCTTCTTACCATCCTTTCTTCTGGTGGGTGTAGCAAGAGTCTCTTCCTCTCCTAGTGGGTATGAGACCAAGGTTTCCTTCTGTTAGATGCAAACAGTCCCAATAATCTGATGTCTGTCCTCTTCTCCTGGTTTGAGACAGGACTGTTACCAGGGCCTTGGCAGTCTCTGGGTGTACTGTAGCCTGCCAGCCAAGTTCAGATCCGGTGATCAGACCTCTGGAGTCAGTTGCCTCAGACTAGGGCAGGCTTGATTGCAGATTTTTAAATATTTTAAAAATCATTATCATTCATCCACAAAATAATTTTTTTTTAGACTTTGGGTTTTATAATGCAGTCATATTTGAACATGCATGAATATTTCTATACATGTTTCAGTCATGACTGTAATGGCTAGATGAAGAGAAGACAATGACCTTTGACTGTTGAACAGTCATTTGTGTTCACATAGAAGACTGGAGTCTCCACTTGTCACACCTCAGATAGGGTGTTTGCAAAGCTTACAGATTGGGACAAAATGCAAAGCTGCACTAGAGTTACTCCATGTGTCTATTCAGTATAACCAAGACACATCTCACAAATGACTGCAGACTGGACACATCTTGTCTAGACAGGAATGAAAGCTGCTAAGGAACAGATGCCCATCAGTAAGCATATATAAAATGGTAGCACCACTTTTTATCTTCCTCTGAAGACAATGCCATATTTCTATTTTCCCATAGTTTTAATTTTATTCTTTTCTATCAACTGTTTTCCTCCTTCCCACTTAATAATGCCTGTTAGTTAATTTCTCTTCCCTTCTGTTTTTTTCAAAAACTGACACGCCTGCAGCCTGCAAGAACAGAACTTCACAATTCTTCACTTTTTTCATTCTTTTGCAAATGGAACCAGGGTACAAGTACACGTTCTCAGGCTGCTTTCATTCATTGTCTTGGAGATTCAGACACTACCCATAGTTGCCTTCCCATTAAAGAGAAACTCCAGGCTATATCACCATCCTCTTGCAAATCAGGAGTCTGTGTTTAGAGGTATCTTTTGCATGTTATCTTCAGCAGTCCAAGCCTTCTAATTAACTATATGCAGGAAAGAAGTCTTTGTGTAAATATGTTGTTAATGCTCTATATAACCTCAGCCTGCTTACCTCACACTCTGAACCACATTAAAATCAATGCACTAACTCAAAGGAGTTACCTGTGAAGTCTCCGATCACTAGATAATTGAAATGTTTAACACACTCATCTCAATTTCAATCCACATGCTGCTTTGTTCATTCCAAGTTGTGATGTTCAAGCCATTTTTCATTGTTCTATGTAACCGAGTTTACTGATCATCTGACATAGAATCAGGAGGGCCAGGATAAGCAGCTCTTCATTGTGTGCCTTAGTTGATAAGCACACAATGTCACATTAAGGCTAAGAATTAACTTCAGTTAAAGCTCACTGATATTTTTCTCAGAGAGTAGATGGTAGCCAATGCACTTATCATGTATAAGCCAATTCATGACCTCTCATTGTGCATTTAATATAGGCTTTTTGTTTAACATAGTTTTTTGTTTAATATAGCCTTTTTGGAGGTTTTTTTCCATTTTGTTTTGTTTTTTCTCTTTCTATCTGTCATCTATCTATCTATCTTTCTTTTTTTCATAGAGTGTTTCTCTGTTTAACAGCTCTGGCTCCCACAGAACTCACAGAGATCCACCTGTCTCTGCCTCTAGAGTGCTGGAATTAAAGGTGTATGTCACTACTGCCTAGCTTCTCTGAAATTCATAGCTAGTAATGTTCTAGAATTTTAGAGAGACAAGTGGAATGTTGCCACAGCTGTATCTGATGGGAATGGCAAAAATCATGAAGCCAGAAAATCTGTTTGACAAAGATTGAGCAAAGCTAAGCCACATGATGGCTGCTGTGCCACTCTTGGTTTTAATCTCTGCCTGTTGCATACTTGAGGAATGTTTAATATTTGTACAATTTTGGGATATTGGAGTGATGGAAAATTTCTTGTGGATTATTTATGCCTTCTTCCAGAAGTACTGCTTCTAAGCTTCCCCAGGAAAGTCTTGAACATACCAATCCTCCACCTTTTAGGGAGATACCTTTATCTACTTGAAGGCTTTTCTTGGAGGTTGTGACACATATAAAGAAGGCACAGTTATTTTTATAAGGCTATGAGATACTCTTGTCCCTGTGTTACTTAAGAACAAGACAATCAAGACAAAGTAAACTTGCAAAGCTCAAAAGCATTATGTGGGCTAGAGGCATTGACCACATACCAAATTACAAGCCTCTGCTCACTATCTATACATTAAGACAATTATGTAGCATGTATAGCAACAAAGTTAGGTTAGCTGAAGTTACCTCTGCCTTATACAGAGACTTTTATTGATGGACAAAGAATGATGTATAAAGAAGATAAAAGAATGGTATATTAGGACCTATCTTTCTTAGAAAAGTTAGTATATGCAGAGTGACTGTGATATCTTATGAACAAAAAGCAAAAGGATGAAAGCATTAGACATATAAACAAATTGTATAAAGATGTAAAATGTAAACATTGTATTATTCCAGAATTTGTATTAAAAACTGCAGCAGCTTTGGCATGATGATTCTTCTTGGGCACGCTGATCATTAAAAGTTAATAATACACTGCTCAGGACATGGCAATCTGAGTGGGCTATCTTGGATAGTTTGTTTTGGTCTAGGGTCCTTAAAGCCACAAAAGTTACTAGACAGAACAGACTGTCATATGCTTTCTGATTCTTTTTTAATTTAAATTAGAAGCAAGAATATTTTTCATGCCAATCTCAGTTCCCTCTCTCTCCCCTCCTCCCCTGCTTATCAATGATGATTAAACTTTCAGGAAAATGATTGTAAAAGGTAACTCTGTTCCGCCCCTTGTTTATCAATGATGACTAAAAGATATACAAGAGGAAATGAAACACATGCCAAAACCAAAAATGATATGATCTATGGTTTGGAACAACACAAATCTGCCCTTGCTCACTGAATTCTGTATAAATAAAGAAATGCTCTGGGTGCTAGTCAGTCAGACTGTAACATTCTGCCAATCAACATGCCTGGCTTATCCTTCCCAGGCTTACTCCCTACATGTTCACTGGAATTGTCATCCACAGGGCCTGAACCTGGAAAGAATGTACATTTTTTCTTAATATTTTTGCTACTCTTAAATACTATGTCTCCCCTTGGCTACTCATGTATTAAATGCCACATATCACTTTTAATACCAAATAGGAAATCTTCCTTCTGTTTCTACTTTCCATTTCAAACTTGAAAATGAATTTTTTTTAATTGGAATTGATATATCTCTGCTTCAAGACTTTCCCCTGTAAAAGGTCTTTGATAAGTATTTACTGCACTGTGGCACATTTGTCATCATGTGGATTAAAGGTCAGTCCTAGAATATTACTTAAGAAATTACAAAGTCTTCACAGCAAACATGGATATTGTCTTTCTCTCTCCTAGCCTTAAAAAACACAAAAAGAAATTATAATGTCATCATTGAATTGTGTACATTCACTCCTTAAATCACAGTATGGATACCTGTAGTGACTCAGAACCCTTTACTCTTGAGCAGATATCCTTCAACTATGTGATATAGTAGGAGGAGTCTGCAGCTGTGGAAAAGTCACTTATACAGGGGCGAAGATCTAGAGATGAGGGCATGATGGGAAGACCTTCAGATGCTCATGAAAAATTTTATGGTACTACAGGCCTTCATCATGTGAAGAAAGTATTTCTAGAAATGAAAACCCAATCTGTCTCTACCTCCTTGCCTTTGATTCTGAACTGGAAGCAAAGCTGAAGAATATCTCTACACAGACTTGTACTTGCTCAAGTACATCTCATATTCTAATACTGATGTTATGTTTATATACTGGTTGAAACAAACAATTGTCTTCTGTCAGTCATAAGATTAACAACCAATGTAAAAATGCTACCTTGCTTTTTATATTGACATGTTAACATTAGTACATTAAACAAAAAGAAACATACTTTTCAGTTCAGACACAGTTGATTTCTTGTTAAATAAATGAGGTGATTTGCATATCTCTAAGGAAACATAGTGACTGTATTGGAAGTTATCAAAATGAATGCAAATTAACTTTGACTTTTCTGAAAAGAAAATTGAGAAGAAAGTATTTGCCAAAATCAATTACACAATAACAGCCTCTTCTAGTTTGTTTTTTCTTAGCTTATTAACACCATATCTGCAATAGTCAGTTTTCCTGTAATTATTTGCCTTTCTACTGTATATTACAAAAAGTTCCTATAAAAAACAAAATATGTAATTAGTAGGGAAAGATAAGCATTTTATTGCAAGTGGTGTTGCGATGACTGTTCAAGCATTTAAAATGGAAAGGAAGAGCACTTCTCTCTAAACCAAAGTCTGAGCCATGCAGAAAATATCCCAAGCATCATGGTGAAAAACAATAACCCTGTGCCACAGCAAATCCAGTAGATTCTGTGTGATAAGTTCCACAAACTGAGGTGATAACTTCAAAAGAAGGAGGTCTCCTGGAAACGATTGTGGAATTTTGACTTAAGTTTTGTGCATGGAGATAGGCTTGAGTCTCTGTAGTCTTCTACAGGTCCACAACCAGTTATACCAGCACCATTTGTTGAAGATGTTCTCTCTGTTCCATCATATAAATTTAGATTGATTGTCAAAAATCAGGTGTTCATAGATGTGTGGGTTAATATCAGGGTTTTCAACTCTATTCCCTTGGTCTACCTGTCTATTTTTGTGCCAATACCAAGCTGTTTTCAGGATTATAGCTTTGTAATAGAGCTTAAAGTCAGGGATGGTGATAGCTCCAGAAGTTCCTTTATTGTACAGGGGTGTTTTGGCTATCCTGGGTCTTTTGTTTTTCCATATAAAGTTGAGAATTGTTCTTTCAAGGTCTGTGAAGAATTGTGTTGAGATTTTGATGGGGATTGTATTGAATCTGTAGATTGCTTTTGGTGAGATTATCATTTTTACTATGTTGATGCTACCTATCCAAGATCATGGGAGATCTTTCCATTTTCAGGTATACATTAACCATAGTTTATTATAGGCCGGAGAGCAGAGAGAAGAGAGACAGAGAGTAAGAGAGAGTAGAAGTGAAGTGAAGTGAGGAGAAGACTGTGCATGTGTACTGAGTCCCCACGAATGTGTAGAGTCCTCACGAAGGTCCGTAATGCATGACCAGTGGTGATGGCATAGCATGTCCCTGTGCATGCCTCACCCATTGTCAGGGGGTGGGGTATGTCTCTTAAAGAGGTACAGCAGGTCAGCATTAATGCCTGAACCTTTCACACACTCTCATAGCAATCTCCATGTTCCTATGGTTCTTACAATTTTTCTACCACCTATTCTGAATTGATTCCTGAGCTTTAGGTGTTTTGGAGATGTGTCCACTGGAAGAGGGCTCCATAACTCTGTATTTTGATTAGTTCTGGATTTATGTACAGGATGATAATCCTGAATCTGAATCTGAATCTGAAAGAGAACAAGGGGGTTTATGGGAGGGTTTGGAAAAGAAGATAGAAATTATTTATACTATAACATCAAATGTCAAAGAAATGCTAAATAATAAGTCTATTAGATCCAACAAAACAAGAAATAATGTTAAATTTCATTACACTTAATTTTTATGGCAACATCAAAAATAGTATAAACTAGTAAAAATGTTTGTAAATATTTGGCCAAATAGAATAAATATCTTCCTATAGAAATAATTTTCCTTTTATAAATTGAAAATACATTTGTGTCTCATACAATACACGATTAACCACAATTTCCCCAAACTCTACTCGTCCCAGATAATGCCCACCTCCCCTCTCTCCAAATCCACTTCCCAACTATGTCTATTTCCCTTCAGACAGAAGAACTTTAAGAGAAACAATCCGTCATGACAAAACAATATAAAATAAGAAAAGGCAAAAGCCCTGTAGTGGTATCTTGCTTTGCCAGTGAACATGCAGTGGTGGGCACCCCAGGTTTATGGCTTCAGGTGTGCAGATATGACCTCTTGTAAGGAAGAGCAGGGGCTGCTTCGCTCTCTTGGGTTGTGGAGAGAGCATCAGGGGGGCAGAGACTGCATCTTCTGGAGCAGGAAGAGTGTGGAAGTTATTTACTATTATTTGTGGAAGTGTAAGTACTTCCCTAATAAATAGCTGTTTATCATTTATCTTGAGTCTTGTGGGTTCTTTTAAACCCCATCTACCAAACCCTCCTATCAAGGCTACACAAATCAACCCAATAAGGGTAAAAGAATCCCAAGAGCAGATAAAACAGTCAAAGACATATCTGTTCCCATTATTAGGATTTCCACAAAAAATCAAAGCTAACAGTCATAACATATACACAGAGTACCAGGTACAGACCCATGCAGGCCCCATGATTGCTTCTTTAGTCCTTTTGAACCCATATGAATCCTGCTTAATTGACTCAGTGGGTCATTTTCTTTAGGTTTCCTCCATTCCCTCTGACTCCTAGAATCTTCCTTCCTCACTTTCAAGGGGTTCCCTGATCCAAGAGGCACAGACTGATGGAAACCTCCAATTTAGACTCTCTCTTAATCTGATAATATATGGTTGTGGGTCTCTGTACCTATTCCCATTTGAGGCCAGAAGATGCCTCTCTGATGACATCTGGTCAAGGCACTGCTCTGAGTATGAGTATAGCAGAGTATCATTAGAAATGTCCCACTGATTCTTTTTTTGACAGATGTGTTTGGTTCTACCATAGGTCTCTGGGCTATACAGTCTGTTTCCTGGACATGGAGACAGTGTGGATCCCCTGGGGCTCCCTCTCATCTGTGAGCCTCAAGTTAAGCAAAGCACTGGTAGACCACTCCTACAACTTCAGCCAAACCATTGTGCCAAACATGTTGCAGGCAGGCCAGATTGTATGTCAAAGGCTTTGTGGCTGGAATGGTGTCCATGTTTCTCTTTTAGTAGCCTGCAAAGTATCTTCCTGCACCAAAGAAACTAGAATTTGGGCTGAAAGCTCTCTGTAGATACCACCATACCTTGACATCTCTAAGTTTAAACAGTTGTGTGGATGTTGTCCTTGGCAATGCGGCCCTGCTGCTAGTTTACAGAGAGGGAACTTCTATGTTTGCATCAACTACATGTGATTGGAGATGGCCACAGAATCCTGTCAACCAACAACTTAGGTGAATATAAAACCAGCACAACTCTGAAAAACTTACATAACTACAACAGGTGGACACTTCAGACTTCTTATCCTCCTTTACTAGAATCACCACTAGGGTCACTCAAAATTATAGGAAGTTTCCACTGCACTAGATTTCCACATCTCTTTCCTAGTGCCCCCTCCAATTTCAGCCAGCTCATTCCCCAGCCTGATACCTCCCTCTCCAGTCCCCTTCTGCCCTTAGTTTATCTATAAAATCTGTTTCCCCTTTCCAGGGAGATTATTGCTTTCTTTCTAGAGCCCTCCTCTTACCTAGCTTCCCTGGGTCTGTGGATTGTAGCTTGTTTATCATTATCATTATCACTCAACAGCTAATATCCAATTAATAAAAATCCAGGATGGTTCTACCATCAGGAGAGAAGTTTTCCTGTTGGGCTACATCCTGGCCAATATGTGCTGTTACTTTTTTTTTCTTTTTTTTTTTTATCTTAGCCATTATGGACAGCTGTAAGATGAAATCTCAGAGTCATTTTGTTTTGCATTTCTTTGATGGCTAAGGATGTTGAACATTTAAGTGTTTCTTGGTCATTTGAGTTTCTTCTGTGTAGATCTGTACATCTTTTTTTTTTTAAGTTAGATTATTTAGGGTATTTTTGATATCAAGTTTTTATATGCTTTATCTATTTTGGAAATCAGTCATCTGTCAGATGTGGAGTTGGTAAAAAAAAATTTTCCCAGTACATGTGTTGCCTATTTGTCCTATTGATGGTGTCCTTTGTCTTACAAAAGCTTATCAGTTGCATGAGATCCCATTTATTGATTGTGGATCTTAGTGTCTGCACTATTGATCTTCTTTTCAGGAAGTTGTCTCTTGTTCCAATGCATTTAAGATTACTCCTCACTTTCTCTTCTATCAGGTTTAGTGTAACTGACTTTATGTTGAGGTCTTTGATCCATATGGACTTGAATTTTGTGCCGGGCAATATTAGACATGCATTTACACTCTTCTACATGTCCACATTCAGTTATACCAGCACCATTTGTTGAAGATGCTTTCTTTTTTCCACTGTATGATTTTGGCTTTGCTGTCAAAAATCAGGTGTTCAAAGTGTGTGGATTTTTTCGAGGGTCTTTAATTTGATTCAAAATGATCCACGTGTCTATTTTTAATGTCAATACCATGCTCTTTATTACTAAGTAGAGGTTGAAATCAGAGATGGTGATACCTCCAAATGTTCCATTATTGTGCAAGAATGTTCTAGCTATCTTGGGTTTCTGGTTTTTCAATGTGTATTTGAGTATTTTTACTTCAAGTTCTGTGAAGAATTATGTTGGAATTTTGATGGGGATTGCATTGAATCTGTAGATTTATTCCAATAAAATGGCCATTTTTACTATTTTAATCATGTCAATTCATGAGCATGGGAGATATTTCATCTTGCGTTATCTTACTCAATTTCTTTCTTCAAAAACTTCAAGTTTCATTGTACGGATCTTTCACTTGCTTGGACAGAGTTACTCTAGGACATTTCATATTATTTGAGGCTATTGTGAAAGGTGTTGATTCCCTGATTTCTTTCAGAGACCATTTGCCATTCATATATGGAAGGACTACTGAAATTTTTTTTTTTTTAGTTAATATTGTATCCATTCACTTAGCTGAAAGTGTGTATCAGCTCTAGGAGCTCTTTGGTGGAATTTGTATGATCACTTGTGTGTACTATTATATCATCTGTAAATATATTTTGACTTCTTCCTTTTCAATTTGTGTTCACTTTATCTCATTCAGACACCCTATTGTCCTAGCTAAAATTTTAAATAGTATATGAAATAAATAAATAGAGTGTATAACTTTGTTTACTTCTTGATTTTAGTGGAATTTCTTTGGCTTCCTATCCATTTAATTTTGTTTTATTTTATCTATAGACTTTTCAAACTTGGCTATGTTTAGGTATGTCCCTTGAATCCCTAATATTAGTTGGACTTTTTTTCATGAAAGGGTGTTGGATTTTCTTCAATGGGTTTTTCATGAGCTAATGAGATGATCACATGAGTTTTTTTTTTCCTTCAGCGCATTAATATTGTGAATTACATTTACTGATTTTCTTTTTTTTTTCTTTAATTTTTTTATTAGTTCAAATTAGGAAGAAGCTTGTTTCACATGTCAATCCCTTCTCCCTCTCCCTTCCCTCACCCTTATCCTTCCTACCCCACCCGGGCTGTACCCCTCACCCCATCCACCCTCCACTCCCCAGGCAGGGTAGGGCCCTCAACAGGGGTTCCACAAAGTCCCCCACATCATCCTGGGCTGGGCCTAGGCCCTTCCCCACGTGTCCAGGTCAAGAGTGCATCCCTTCACATGGGATGGGCTCTCATATGTTGAGTCACCTTTGCATCTCTGGGATGAAGCCTACTTAATCATGGTGGATAAACTTTTTTAAGGTGTTCTTTAGTTCAGTTCCAAGTACTTTATTGAATATTTTTGCATCTATGTTCATAAGGAAAATTAGTCTATAATTCTCTTTTTTGTTGAGTCTTTATGTGATTTGGATATTAGGGTAACTTGGCTTCATAAAATTCATTGGGCAATGTTCCTTCTGTTTCTACTTCATGGAATAATTCGAGATATTGGCATTAAACGTTTGAATGTCTGGTAGAATTCCATACTAAAGCTGTCTGGTCCTGGGTTTATGTTTTTGTTTGTTTTTTTGGTGGGTGGGGCTGTTAATGACTGTTAATGTCTGATTCTATTTCACTAGGGGTTATAGGTCTGTTTAAATTGTTTATCTGATCTTGATGGAACTTTGGAAAATGGTACTTATTGAAAAAAAATCACTTTCTTTCGATTTCCCAATTTTTGTGGAGTACAGGTTTTATACGTTTCTCTGGATTTCCTCTTGTCTTTTGTTATGTTTCCCCCTTTTTGTTTCCAAATTTGCTATTTAGATATCTTTCAGTCAGTTAAGATAAGGGTTAGTATATCTTGTTGATTTTCACAAAGAACCAACTTTGTTTTATTGATTCTTTATATTTTTATCTTTGTTTCTATTTTATTGATTTCAGCCCTCAGTTTGATAATATCTGGCTGTCTACTCCTCTTAGGTGCTCTCACTTCTTTTTGCCCTAGGGCTTTCAGGTGTGATGAAAAAAATTTTAGGAGGTGATCTCTCTTTTTTTTTTTTTTTAATTTAGGCACTTAGTGATATGAACTTTACAATTAGCACTGCTTTTATTGTGTCCCATTTTGGGGGGCTTTTTATATTCATTTTCATTGTGTTTTAGAAAGTATTTAATTTCTTCATTTCTGTCTTGACCCATTTTTCATTCAGCAGACAGTTGTTTAGTTTCCATAAGTTTTGTAATCTTTCTGTGGTTGTTGATATCCAGCTTTAATCCATAGTGGTCTGATAGGATGCAGGGAGTTATTTCAATCTTCTTGTATCTATTAAGAATTGCTTTGTGTCCCAGTATTTAGTCAGTTTGGAGAATGTTCCATGAGGTGTTGAGATGAAGGCAAATTCTTTTGTGGTTGGGTGAAATGTTCTTTATATATGTGGTTTATAATGACTATTAGTTACAGTATTTCTGTTAGTTCCAGTTTAGTTTTTGTATGGATAACCTACCCATTTGTGAGATTGGGATATTGAAGTCTCTCACTATCAGTGTGTGAGGGTCAATATGTGATTTAAGCCATAGTAGTGTTTCTGTTACAAAAATAGGTACCCTCTTTGGGGGGCCATAGGTGATAATAGTAGAAATGCCATATTGGTGGATTTTTCTATTTATGAATATGTAGTGTCCTTCACTATCTGTTTTGATTAATTTTGGTTTGAAGTCTTATTTTGTTAGATATTAAAATGACTATACCAGTTTTCTTCTTAGGTCCATTTGCTTAGAATATCTTTTTCCAACCCTTTACCCTGAAGTAATGTCTCTCATTGATGTTGATGTGTGTTTCTGGTATACAGCAGAGGGCTGGATTCTGTTTTCTCATTCATTCTGTTGTTCTCTCTCTCCTTTTTGGGGGAGGTGGTTTGGGGATTTGACACCATTGATATGGACAGATATCAATGACCAATGATTGTTAATTCTTGTTATTTTCTTGTTGTTGTTGTTGGGTTCTGTGGCAGTGTGTGAATGTGTGTGTATGTGTTTGTGTGTGTGTTTGTGTGTGTCTGTGTGTGTGTGTGTGTTTGTGTATGCATGTGTGTGCACACATATGCATATATGTGCTTCTTTTCTTTTGATTTTGTTGGTGTGAGATTATTGTCTGTCTTTTTGTGGGAGTAATACTCCTCCTTGAGTTAGAAATTTTCCTTTTAGCAATTTCTGTAGACTCAATTTGTAGACAGATATTGCTTACATTTGGCTTTATTAATGAATACCTTATTTTCTCTAGCTATAGTGACAGATTAAAAATTTTGCTGGTATCTGTGATCTCTGAGAGTGTGTAGTTAAACTCTCTAATCTCATCTGGCTTTCAGCATCTCTATTGAGAAGTCAGATATAATTCTATTATATTTTTCTTTATATGTTACTTGGTCTTTTTCCCTTGCAGCTTTTCATATCTTTATTTGTTTGATATGTCTAGTGTTTTAAATATTTTCTTTTCTGAATTAATAAATTTGGTCTTGTTCATACTTCTTATTTTTTTAAAAGCATTTTTTTTAAATTGAGGAAAAATTTCACCTATGAGTGGGAATTTTTCTTCTTCTATTCATATTATTCTTAAACTTGACATTTTCATAGTGTACCAGATATAGTGATCTTTCATGCAAGGAATTTTTAAGATTAAACATATTTTTGAACCATGTACCAATCAATTTCTTCTATCATATATTCAATGCCTGATATTCTCCTTTCCATGTTGTGTACTCTGTTGTTGACTCTTGCCTCTCTAGTTTCTCTTTGCATTCCTAAATTTTTCCTTTCCACAATTCTCTCAGTTTGTGTTTTCTTTATTGCTTCAATTTACACTTTTTATAGTATTATTCATTTTCTTTAACTCTTTGGGTTTTTTTTCTTGACTTTCTTTACAGAGTTTATTTACTGTGTGTTTTTTGAGCTTTATTTGAAGTATTAACATATTACCTCCAATTGTTTGTGTTTTCTGTTTTTTAGAGGTTTATTAATTTCCTCTTTAAGGATCTCTGACATCTTCATATAATTGGTTTAATGTACTTTTATGCTTCTGCTTCTGTTATGCCCATATTTTGAAACCCCAACCAATAGACCCATTTCGATGCAAAAGCAAAGAGTATTTTATAGCTTGGGCCTTTCATCCATTCCCAGCAGCAGATAGCTGGAAAAAGACCCCAAGAAGCCACGAGGGGAGGAATATATTGGATAGCATAAAGGGAGTTCTAGGAGTAAGCAACAGTCTCAGGATTGGTGTGCTTCTGGGCTTGGATGACCTATCCTGTGTTGATTGGTCAGCTGGTTTTTATGGTCTATAGGCCTTTCTAGGGAAGCGCTATGCTCTGCATGTCACTGTTGTGCACTTGTACTTAAAGCTCAGCCCCACCAGCTAACTCCTGATTGGTTCCTTGCCATGAGGGTATCTGACCTCCTAATGAGTATGAAGGTCAGGACAGCATATGTTATCCTGTCATGGCTGCTAAAACAGAGGGCTGGTCCCTTCACTACATTGGAATATTCAGTATATCTGGGCATTGGTGGAGACATATTACCCTGCTTGTTTTTGACTTTATTCTTACACTGTCATATCGGCATCTGGATTTGGGATAATTGTAGGTCTAGGTGCTGATTTCTGGGGTTTTCTTTATTGAGAGAGTGTTCTGTTCTTTGGTTTCTGTTTTGTCTCTAAATTCACAGGTAATGTGATGACTGTGTTGTGGTTGTTTGGTTGGCCTGCTAGGCTGGTGTATTCATAGGGAATGCCTGCTGGTGGTGGAGGCTAGGATTCAGAGAAGAGGATTGGGAGGAATGTCATGAGGGGATGGTCTTTAGGATCTACAGAAATAATGGTTTTGGGGAAAAGTAGGCTGCAATTGGTACTCTGTTGCAGTGCTATGGACAACACTGAGGACTGGGTATGGAGGAACAGAAAGAGTTGAATATGTACATGGGCAGACTACCTGGTCTTCTAGCAGGATATGCCTATGGCTTAGCAAGGGGTATCTCAATAATCTTAAGGTTAAAAACTCAATGAACTAAAGATTTGATATGCCATGTAAATAGTGTCCATATATTCCTTAACCTTAAAATATTCAACATTTTCATTATTTCAATATGTATATGAATATGTAAGATTATTATTTTATCTCATGTATATTTGTGTTTTTCCCTGTATGTATGTCTGTGTGCTACATGTACTTGTGTTCTGGAGGAGGTCTAAAAACCTGATGAAACTCTTGTGCCCCGGCCCGCGGGGCTCCGGTAATTCGTGGGTCCGAGGTGGATCACGCCTGTAAATAATGGGCGGGAAAGAAAGAGCTGGACCAAGCAAATTCCCTTGTCAAGGCCAATTTTTATTGAAACCAAGGAGCTTTTTAAAGAGAAGAGAGGAGCAGAGAAAAAGGAAGTGGGGGGAGGGATGAGTTAATTGTTCTAGGCAGGTATCCTGAATCTCCTGTGTTTATCTCAGGCACTAACTAAGGAAATGGGGGAGGGGATAGGTGTTAGTTGCTTCTTGGGCAGGTATCCGGAATCTCCTGTGGTAAGCTAGACTTTCTGGCGTCTAACTAGGTATGGGGTCGCCAAGGCTGGCTTCTGACATCTCCCCCTACTAAGTATAATAAAATGGAGCATCTGGCTTAGGCTACGTGATGGGCACCTGCATCCAGGACCCTATGTTTTATGATATTGTCATTTATATGACAGTGAGGGGTAGTGCCTCTGTCTTAGGCTACGTGAGGTGCACCTGTCCCCAGCACTCTGATGACCTTTCATAAGGCTAGCAGCTCGGGAGTGCTTTGGAGTGGGCATCTGGGGGTCAGTCTCACGCTAAACCCGTCATGGAGGATACTACAGCCGTTGGGAAGGGTCGGCATCTGGCTTGCAGCACCACGATATTTCCCGTCATGGACAGCTCCAAGGCCAAGGAAATCGGGAGGTTCGATGTTCAAGGCCTGAAAAATCCAATCCTTTAGGACTGGGGGGAGGGTTATTATCGTCAGGCAGCTCAGAATCTAATGCCGCTAGGCGATGGTAGTGAACCAAAACCGGTTTTTCGAGGATGGTGTCAATCTGGTGCTTAATGAATCTGGTTAGTTTCTGAAAAGGTAAAGGTGACAGTTTAAGTAGTCAATCTAGTAGAACTGGCAAGGTAGAAATTAAATGCCTGCAATTCCCTCAGAAAAGGGAGGGGTGGAAGAATAGCAGACCCAAGAGTCCTCTATAAGGGGGTGGCTGGCTTGATGGAGGGCCTGAACAGTAGGGTTAATTAAGGATAGAATAAGGTCAGCGGAAAAGGGAGCTCCTGGGGGGGGGGATGGTCAGGGGTTCCCTAGTCTGGAGAGGCCCCTAAGGCTAAAGTATATAAGTCAACTATCGGGGGGGAAAGGAGGGGGTGGCCGCAATAGTTGTGAAGGCGTTGACAAGCATCAGTTGGCAGCATCATTGGCAGGGTTGATGATCATCCAGGTGTAGTTGTAGATCTGATAAGGGCTTCCAGTGGCAATGGCAATAGAAGGTGGGAACATATAAGTAGCCAAAAAGACAGCATCTTTTATCTAGAATTAAGAAGAATTAGAAGGCTCCTCAGGGGCTTTCCCCTGGGTGGATTAAGAAGGCATTTAGGCAACCATCTAGCATATTTGGCCTAAGTATCAAAAATATATGTATGTCCTTTTCCCCAGATGAGGACCAGATCTGGTCCGTGCCATTTGTAAGTTAGGGGATCTTTCCAAGGCTTGAGCATAATTTTGAGCCGTTTATGGATGCCAGAGGCTATCCAAGGCTGATTTTTTTGTATCATCATACACGAGGAAATTTAGCATAGACAATGTATGGTATAGAATTCCTCCTCCTTAGGCAACCTGGTGGCCGCCCATTCTCTGGAGGTCATCATATTGATGTCGAATTTAGTGCAGACATAGCGCATTACAGCCTACTCCTGTCTCAGCCTCCCGAGTGCTGGGATTAAAGGCGTGCCATCTCGCCCGGCCCGTGCATCCCTGGCGGCTCAGGAGCCGCCGCTGCCTGGGCTGCGGGCTCGCCTCATGTCTCATCACCACTATAAAAGCGAGGAGGCAGGCGCTTCATTCCCAAGTCAACTGCATGCTGCGTCCCCAAAGGCCCAAAGGCCCAGCGGTCCCCGATGCTAGCCCGGGTTCGGCAGGCAGGTCCATGCGCATTGGGCGGGACTAGGCCACATGAGCTGTTCCGGTAGCACCGGTCTTGGGAACTAAGCACAAAATTGTTGGAAAGCTTTGCTAGTATATCTAGACCCATTATCTGTTTTTATAACTTTTGGCATTCCCATGCAGTCAAAACATCTTAAACAGTGACGTATAACATGCCTGGTGGCTTCTCCTGTTTGTGGAGTGGCACATTTTTAACTTGCCAAACTCTGTAATGTGAGGCATATCTATTCGTCATAAATGGTTGGGGAGCAGGCCTTGAGGATTTATCCTTAAATTAGCCATAGCCATATTATGAACATATTTTTTATTGTTTGATGATTTGACCAGCAGTCTCACTGGTTAAGCCATATTTCTTACTTAGACTTGCTATTATGATGAAGAAAAGTTACAAGCCTGTCGAGCTTTTTTTTTTTTTTTTTCAGGCAAATCAACTGATTTTGTTAATCAGATAATTTATTCCATTTGGCTAGTAATCAGGGAAAGGCCTATTTAATAGGTTCCCATTGTGACCCATAAACATGATTCTTAGGTGAATATCATTTTGAATTTGCTTAAATAATATTTTGACTTGACTATTACTAGACCCTGTGTATGGGACTGTTTTTGTTACTTATAAGCCTTAAATATATAGTGACTGTCAGTATACAAGGTAAATGAATTATTTACCAGGATTTAAAAGACCATTGTAACAGCTTGAAGTTTGATTATTTGAGCTGAAGCCAGAGCTGTTAGTTTTATCTATTTCTTTCTATTAAAAACCTATGTAAGTAACTCTCCCAATAAACTATTGGTAAAAATTAACATAACATATTTTTATAGGACTGCCTTTTACAATTTTGGAAATACAAAAGGATGTATAGTGCAAATTTTAACAGTCCATGAGCTAGAAATTGATTATCAATTCTTCCTGAAAACTGAGTCAAGACAATCGCCCATTAATCATTGTTCTGAAACAACCAATTAAACTGTTGCTTAGTGTAGGAGACATGTATCATATTTGGTTTTCTTCTAAAATACTCCCTAAAATCTATATGGCATTTTTGTACCATGTAGGCTAATGTTTTAAAATAAGGGTTTAAAATATTTAGGCTGGTAAAACGGGTAGGCATAACCATAGTAATGGTTCCTTCTGCCATAAACCAGAAGTCGGACTATGCTTTGTAGGGAGTACATAAGTTTCCCATGGTTTTGCATAGTCAATATATCTGATGATGCTGAATTTTCTCCTCAAATTATAGAACTTGTCTACTTTTTTAGTTAGCTGTTTGGGTATATCTGGATCTTATCTCCTTATAGAATCTTACTTAAAGGATTTAAATCATCATTAGATGTCCCAAAAAAGGTACTTAACCAATGAATATTTTATAACAATTTTTAAAAAATTTATTTAAAGATTTTAAACTATCTTTTCCAATTGTTATCTATAAAGCCTTAATTATTTTTTAGAATATAACATGTCTTTAACAATTCTCTAGATTTATTTAGAGTTTTTGAGTAGACTTTTCTAATCTAACCTTTGAAGCTGACAAGCTGACAAGACTTCATTTGCATGTTAGCTGACCTGCCTTAATCTGTATCTGTAAAGACAAATTTAAGCTGTGAATCTAACAGGTTGGCTCTCTCCTGAGGCTTTTTATAAACCCTTTTTAAAATCATGTTTTAACTTTAATTTTCTAGATTTCCTTTTTTAACCATAAAAATTTAGTAAGACCTGTATCCTCTCATCTGTTAAATTTTATAGAATCATCCATAGAATCCTCATGTCTCTAAGCTAACGCTATAGGCTTTTGTTAACTTTTTAATTGACTGTCTCCTAGGGCTGAAATCAAAATTTTTCCTGTTAAGACATTAACTGACTGATTGGATGTTCCTTTTGGCAATGTTAAAATGATTTTGATATTTTTAAAACAATATCTGAGGCAATGTAAATATCTCTGTAATCATATCCAAGGCAATTTAGGCATTTTCATTCATCCGCATTCATAAATTTACAATCATATCATATCATGCATCCAGGTGTGGCCACACCGTTTATTCATAACTTGCATACATCTCACATTTCTCCTTTTGCCTAGGTTATGATCAGTTTGTTGAAAGGAAAAATCCCTAATTGAAAATTTTAACATAATAGCTATAGTTAATCATTGAAATATGAGCATCCAAAATTTGAACAATTCTAAACTTAAATATGTTGCCTTTTCTTTTTTTATAAGTCTCAAAAACAGTTTCTGTCTGGCTGTATCAATAACATTTATATATGTATTAATTAGCCACCAACTATGGCGGCACCTCCCAAGGCTGTAAGTTACCACGTGGAGTCAGGCTGTCTGCCGCCCCGGCAGTCATTTTGTCTAGCCTGCCGCAGACGCCTGCATGAGGTGGTACCAAGCCGCTGGCTGAGGGCCGGCAGACCATGGCCGCTGCCATGGCTGACTTTGTCCTTAGCTCATCTATGCCCTCTGGGCCGCTGAAAAATCTGCGGTTGTATTTTGGGCACAAGCCTGAACCCTTATTCTTTCTTTTGTTGGGACTCTGTCTGACCTGGAGCTCTTTCTGAAAATGCCCAAAGCAACCTCTAGAAGGCTCTGTGCATTTTTTTCTCCCTGTGCCTTGCTTTCTGTGTAGGAATAGCTTATTTTTAACTGAAGTTCCTGTAAGGCAGCCATCATCGATAATTCCTGAGTGTAAGCTAGGTTCACATCTGAACAATTCTTAATGAACTCGCCACATCAGTCCTCCTCCTGTGAGATCTTAGCATGGTCTGGCATGCATTACTAACATTATCATAGGCTAGCTATTTTATAATCAAAGTTCCTAACATCTGTGTCTCTAATATTTTTGTAAAATTCCATATAGGCCTAAAAATCAATTCTTAATCAACTCCCTAGGTCCCTGCCTGGTCTCTATAATAAATATCCTCCTCCTGACCGGCAGGCCTTGGTCATCCGCTTTTAATTTCCTAGGGGTGAGGCTTCTATAGTAATATTCCCTACCAGTCTCTGTTGGTCCATACTGGTCATAAGCCATTAATAGTTCCTAGAGCTGTTTGAATGGTATTGGCACATGTATCCTGTTATGTTCCCTGAGCCATTCTCTCTGATCTAAGAAACCTGTAAATTTCTTATCTCCTGTAAGAAATTTTGTTAAAATTTTTAAGTCTCTTAGCTCTTGTTGAATTTTACCATTGAGTATTTGCCTTTCTGTATTTCCAGTTTAAAATGAAAGAAGGAGGTGAAAGCTCTCCATTTTGGTACTTATTAACTCTCTCTCCCTGCTCATCCCAATTATTTGTCCTGTATATTCTTTACTATCTAGCCATCTCTAAGTAGGCGCAGATTTTTTTTGTTCTCCATTACATTCCTAGATATCTCCTGAGGGCCTGCGTGTATGCGAGGCCGCACCTAGTCTTCCTAAGCCCCTGCGAAACTCAAAATGCTGCATCATGGCAGTGGCTTTTGTAAGCGGGAAGGATCCTTTTAAAACTTTTAAACTCTGAAATCTCCTGTACTTGAGTAGTCTAAGCTTTAACTATCTGTTTCTGATTTTGGGTTTGAACTAATTTTTGACAGGGTAATTTTTAAGGTTTTTAGGAGAATGAGGCTCAAGGCCCGTAACTAAAAGTCTGTGAGGGAACTGCCTCAGGTCCCTTTTCTATGAGCAATCTGTTAAGGTCCTTCTCTGACCTTTTTCCAAGTTAGGGATGAATGTCTGGGCTTTCTAAAATGACCCATGGACATTTTTGTTTTTTTTTAACAAAAAGGCAAAAAACTGAATCAATCCTTACATTTTACTCAAACTCCTCTTTCCCGAAAGGAAGTGTTTGACTTCCTTAGGCAATTTGGCCCATATTATCGAACGGAATAGGGGGGGGGACTTACCAGGGAATCAGTCACTCATGAGCGGTGAGAACTTTTCCCAGACCAGCGTCCGTCGCAATCCGGCGAGCAGACTTCCTTGTCGGTGTGCACTACCGAGGTTTCCTTGGGGCGGGGGTCTCCGTTCCGACGAAGAATCCGTACCTCGAGCCGCACGTTTGGGCGCCACCTGCCCCGGCCCGCGGGGCTCCGGTAATTCGTGGGTCCGAGGTGGATCACGCCTGTAAATAATGGGCAGGAAAGAAAGAGCCGGACCAAGCAAATTCCCTTGTCAAGGCCAATTTTTTATTGAAACCAAGGAGCTTTTTAAAGAGAAGAGAGGAGCAGAGAAAAAGGAAGTGGGGGGAGGGATGAGTTAATTGTTCTAGGCAGGTATCCTGAATCTCCTGTGTTTATCTCAGGCACTAACTAAGGAAATGGGGGAGGGGATAGGTGTTAGTTGCTTCTTGGGCAGGTATCCGGAATCTCCTGTGGTAAGCTAGACTTTCTGGTGTCTAACTAGGTATGGGGTCGCCAAGGCTGGCTTCTGACACTCTTGGAACTGGAGTTATAGAAGATTTTGAAGTGCTATGAGGGTGCTAAGAAATGAATTCTGGTCTTCTGGAAGAACAGCTGAAGTGATGTTCTTGACTGCTGATATGTTACTTCTACTTCATGATTTCTATTCTTCTAGTTCATTTTCATCTAAAAATATCACAACACAAATGATACAAGTGGTAATATTTTTAATATTCAAGACACAATGGTCACAGATAACATATATGTGCAACATATTAAGGGAAGACTCAGAATTGGTGTGTCCACATTCTTTTATTGTATATTTTACATTTAAGATTTTATATTGAAAAGCAGTCTTAGAAATTAGAAACGCTAATTTAAAAATTACTTTCAGAAAACAAGAAGTGCCATATCAAACAATAAAATGTAAAGTCTGTTCTTTTAGAGATTGTGATAATTTCTCCTGGAATCTATGGAGGTCTAACTCTCCTCTGAAAGGAGAAGGCACCTTGCACGAGAAAAGTTCAAATGAACTTTCCTTTTTATTTTTTTTTTAAGTTTGTTAATGACTACTTCTGAAGCCAGCCATTTTGTCCAATATTTAAATATTTATTATTAAAGCCGAAGTTACTGCCACAATGTGATAGAAACACAGCTCTATCCATAAACCCTTCATACAATTATATATTAAATGCTAGTTGTATTTAAGCAAGGCACCTCTATTAATTCTAAAATATGGAGTAGTTACCCCACTGCAAACTTTGCTTTTAAGATGAGAGTTTGCTCTTTCTTTCTTTCCCTTCCTTCAACTGACACCCGCTTCATTTCCATTTCTAAAAGACTGGTCTAATCTTCTTCCTCCTTTGTCTTCTGGGAGAAGCAGCTCAGGAAGTGAGTTACTGACAAGACTGCTATGATTAATTTACAAACCTGCTTGACACAGGTGGGGGCCCTTAATAAGTGACCTTGTTAAGAGTTGGTGGCAAACAGTGGGAGCTGCTTCTGAAAGATGGCAGTGGTGTGATTCCTATTTGCTGAAGGTGATAATCCTTCCCTCTGAGTATCTTTTTAAAAGAGTTCTGTTCACTATAGGAGAGAAAAGTCAAGGGCTCTCACACCAGTGGAAGCTTACATAAGTCTCCATTGTGCCCTTCACAGGAAGAGGCAGTTTTCCAAACAACAGAGGCATCCAGGAGTTCTTCACCCAGAAATGGGAACAGTGTGCTTTCCATGGGATAACGAAAATGATCTGTTGTCTTAAAAATAAACCAGCAAATGGTTTACTGATGCCACCTGGAATGTTCTTAGCTCAGTATAAACATAGATGAACACACTAAATATTAAACCTGGTGATAGGGATCTTAACTAAATTCCACCTCCCAAGCTCAAAGCACTTTTTTCTTACCCATTACCAATTCAATTTGCTTCATCAATGTAGCTTGGGACACTGTATCTGTTCTCATGTTAGGGAATGGTAGAATACACTGAAAAACTAGCATTTTCAAATACATGACTCTCTTTGTGACTATTGTGCAGAGTATTTTGTTGGCTTACAGAAAAGCCTGCCATTCAGCAGATGAATAAAAGAATGTTCTAAAGAGTGGCATTTTAGAGAGGAGTAAATTGCCTATTAATAGATAAATACAGAGGAAATGGTTTCATGGAGACCAGAGTTTTGCATGAATGCTAGTTTAACAATGATGAAAATTTTATTTCTTTATATATAAATGTGGGCTAAAGAATCAAGTATTTTGGAAGCACAATACACAGAAATTTTTGTAAATAGAGAATGAGTCTATTGTTAGATATAGCCACTCTAACAGAAAGATGTTATTTTAAAAATTAATGATGTTTGTAGAATACCATTTCAAATTAAAGGTAGTTATACTTTTAGAGAGGCGAGGTTAGGTAGTAAATATTTTGGACTCTACTTGTTTATAAATTAGAAAGTTTCAGGGAGAAAACAAATACCCTTCTTTTCATGAGTACTCCAGATTGTTCTGAAGAAAACTTATCTTTAACAATCACTAAGAATATAATTCATGCACTATGAAGATTAACTTGACTGTCATCTTGCTCCAACTGAGAAATGACTAAGAGACAAGGAAATACATGTCTATCTATGTATGTCTGCTAGGGCATCAATGGGGGTGCTTGATGAAGCCTGAGGCATTGTGAATCCTTTGATACATTCATTATTATGCTTACACATAACAGAGGACACTTTTTTAGAGAAAATAAGTCACCAAGGGTATGTTCTGGGTCATTTTATGTCAACTTCACATAAGCGAGGGGCATCTGAAAGGAGGGAACCTCAATTGGGAAAATGCCTATATGAGATACATAAGTGTTATTTACTGTGCTTGTGAATGGACCACAAAATATTCAACAAAACCCACTTTAAGAGTTTTATGAGTATATAGTGGAGAAAGGAAATAAGGGAAGTGCACAGGCCTGTCTGGAAGAAACATGACAGAGAGAGAGAGCATGGGGTGGGTGTGTCTTCTTTTAATGCTCACTCACTGTATGCACATAGAGGCTCATGTAGCAATGCTATGAGTGTGTATAGATTATGTGGCCACACTGTGTGTGTGCATAGATTACAAAAGGCTTTGGAATGACTAGGGATTTTGCCTGAATGCTGAAGGCACATTCTCAGCTGACCCTGGAAATGCTAATACTAAGGGTTAGTAAACATTTTGCCTTAATGTTGATGGCCTTGTGCATTATCATGGGACCCTGGATGTGCTGGAAATGAGAACAGTAATGACTTTGGGAATTTAGAGTCTGCAAAATATTTTATATGGTGATGTTAATGTGTGATCTTGGGTATGAAGCAGAAAGAAAATGTTATGGTTTAACAGTGAGTTATTTGTTAAATTAACAAGGGGTCAATTGTGCTGGCTTGTTTTATGTCAATTTGACATAAACTAGAGTCATCTGAAAGGAGGGAAACTCAATTGAGAAAATGCCTCAATAAGATCCACCTCTAGGACATTTTTTGAGTTAGTTATTGATGGAGGAGGGCCCAGCCCATTGTGGGTGGTGCTATCCTGGGTTCTATAAGAAATAAAGCTGACCAAGCCATTATGAGCAAGTCAGTAATCAGGACCTCTCCAGGGCCTATGCATCAGTTTCTGCCTCAGGGTTCCTACCAGGCTTGAGTTCCTGTCCTGACTTCCTTTGATGATAAACTGTGGTTTGGAAGCTTAAGCCAAATAAACTCTTTTCTCCCCTATTTGCTCTGCTCATGGTATTTCATCACAATAGTAACCCTGACTAGAACAGAGTGTTTCCTTGGGCCATGTCTTCCCTCAGTCCTTTAAGCATGCCTTCTCTCAGCTTGCTTTCTGTTCTGACACACTCTGACTTCTGTGCCAGACCCAAACCTTGCAGGCCACAAAAGAAATAATATTTCTGCTAGTAACACAAAGGTACTTAATGTAAGCATTCAGGCATTATGCTGGCCTGCCCTGTCACCTGGCAGAATGCACTTAGGCAGTACTCTGGCCAGTCCAGGGTTCCATGAGTACTAGTCTGCACACAGGTGTAAAGGACCCCTTTTGCCCACTTATGCTCTTTTCTGCTCTCTTCCTGGCTCTGGCTCTTCTCTCAACTCTCCTCTCTTTCTGCTCTTTTCGACTCTGTGCTCTTTCCTGTTCTCTCTTCCCACAGTTCCCCTGGAGCAGACAGGACTTTTCCTGTCTCCCTCTTCTCTTCTGTCCTCTCTCTGTCTCTTTACCTCTTTTCTCTTCCTTCACCCTCCCTCACCTTTCTATTTTTGGGGCGATTCAAGACAGGGTCTCCCTCCCCTTTCTAATAGAATTTGTCACTCAAGCTCTATCTGCCTGGCATGTCTGTCCCCCACCTTGGTAACCCACCATGGTGGCCCACACAGGACCCTCTTCCAGCTTTATGCTAACATTGATGCAAAAGAACAATGAACAACATTTAAAGGAAACATTAAAAGTATTTTATGAGATAAAATATGAGTAAATTCATAAAATTAAACATTCTGATTTTACATAGTACATTGGTATTATTAAGGAAAAAGGGAAATCATGGTAAATATTTATTTATATGAGGGAGCTTGAGATTATGAACATTTGAGATGATCTTAAACATAATTATGTTTCAATAGCAAAATGACCAATTGTGTGTAAGACTCAGAGTGTTGGTGAAAAATAGGAAATCTTTAGATTTGTGTAATTCTAAATAAAATGCAGGGGGAAAATCCAGGTACCACCTTGTCCTGGGGGAATACATATATCAGGTAATATGCAAGATAAGACCTCCATATGGACAGAAGGAGAGAGAATAAGGGCTATTTTATGGATTGGTTGACATTTATTCTGCTTTCTTAATTTCATATTCCAAAGTGATAGCAATGAGACCTCAAACCTTTACTATTATTGGGTTCATCAATTTTCCCTTCACCTTCTTGACCCTCTTTGCAAAAGTAAGCAGTTTCAGGAGAAAACAATGAACCTGAAAACACAAACAAAACAAGTTTAGTTAGTCCTTCACTATTTGATCAAGTTAAAGAAATTTCATTGAAAGCACACACACAAAATTAAAAAAAAAAAACAGAACAAAAACAAAGAAGTTCAAACATTAATTATAAATACCAAATGAAACTCAGAAAAAGGATGAATTTGGGTTTTGAAGGAAAATGGCAATAAATTTGTAAAAGAAAAAAAGCAAAGGGGGAGACAAATGAAGGGAGGGAGACCAGGTAAAGAGAACTCAAGAATGCAGCTTCAAAGACAGTCAGGAATATTTTGCAAAGACTTTAGAAGGGGCATTGATAAAGAAGAATTATTAAAAATAATGAATGTTATATCCTAAAATTCTGCTCAAAACAAACTGAACAAACATTAACAAATAAATAAATAAATGAGAGAACAACTGAAAAACTCAGAAAAACAAAAACAAACCCACCAAAAAATGACAAATATAGAATCAGTGCCAGAAGCTTCAGAATGAGTCACAGTCCAGAGAGAGGCAGAGACAATAGAGGAGTTTCGTCACAAATACAGCTTAGAGGGAACATTAATTATGTGCTGATCATTTAAATAAAAGCATGTGTGTGTCCAACACCAATCTATACATGGGTACAAGCATATTCACCTGTGTATGTCTAGTTTGCCTCTCTTCATTTTGACTCTTATAAAACAAAGTCATAATCACTCCTGCAGCCACTAATTATAGATAAAATATTAGAGGCCATGGTCTGCTCTGCATATGTGCAATAGATAAGATGCTAATTATAAAACAAATACTTTGCATCAAAACAGGCTAAGAGCTGGAAGTGGCATCTCTAGGATTTACTTACCTGAAGAGCTTATTCTGAGTATACTTTCCTGGGTGCACTTGTCACACTGAAGGGATTAGGCTAATCTTGTTATCCAGATCATGTGAAATTATTAAAATCAAAGGAAGAAAGAGAGCATGAAGGACAATAATGCTCTTCTGAGTTATTTAGTTTAGCTGAAGCACAATCCTGCTTGAGAATGTGGGTCTTTTGAACTCAATCAATCTTATATCCCTAGTCAGTCAAATCATATAGCCAATAATAGAAGAATTCTAGGATATTATATTCTAAATCATCAATCATTTGATAATAAATTTGTTGAGAATAAATTTTTACACACCTGTGTGTGTAAATACTGTTACTCAGAGTCCCCACACACAAACAAAACTAAATAAAAACACATGGAACAAAAGCATGAAAGCAAAATAAAGCTTTGTGGGAAAGAAGAAAGGGGAAAGGAGAGGTGATATATTTCAGAAAAGAATAAAGGAAATAAAAATTTAAGATTTTGTTATGAGTGGGACTTGAGGCTAATAACCTGAGAGATGAGCTTCTAGGCTCATCTGCTTTGGCAGGAATAATGGAGAGTCCACCACACACAGGTCTGATGCAGCAAATCCCAGTGGTCAGATCCCAGCTTCTGAATTCACAGAGATGAAGTGATCTTTGTTTCTGTGTCTAGCTTTACTTTTCTGAACACTATGATTTTATTGCCCTGTACCCCAGTTATTAATTATTTTAGTAACACCACTTCTCTGTAAGGGACACTTTCTGACTGAAATTAGGGATATCAATTTAGTATTTATAAATTTTCCTATGATGTTTTCCATCATAAGTGTGCTTGATTGCCATGAGAGGCCATTGAAAATTTTCACAGATAAAGCTTAAGATGACAGGTGTGCTAATCATACAAACTGAATCATTGTATGTGTGTGACCAACCAGAACATGGTACCTCATAGGAAGTACAGTTGTTACTTGTCATATAAAAGAAAATAATGCTAGTTGAGGTAGCACAGGCCTATTGTTCCAGGGATGATAGCTAAGGTAAGAGAATGAAGAGCTCCAAAACAGCTTGGGCTTCATGGTAAAATCCAAATCAAAAAATAAAGAAAATGAAATGAAATACATTAAAATTTCAAAAAAGTAGAAACCATCTTGAGTGAGTTAACTCAGTCACAAAAAAATAAACATGGTATGTACTCACTCATATATGGATAGTAGCCCTAGAGCAAAGACGTAGAAACCTACAATCCACACTGCCAGAAAAGCTAGGAACCACGGAGGACCCTAAGAGAGACATACAGGGTCCCCTGGAGAAGAGGAAATGGATAAGATCTCCTTAGCAAATTAGGATGGGAAGGAGAGAGAGTTAGGAAATAGAGAATGGGAGAAAAGGAGGTGGAGAAGGAGCAGGGAGCAGGGAGATTGAATTGGGAGAAGAATAGAGGAGAGCAAGAAAAGAGATACCATAATAGAGGGAGCCATTGTAGGTTTAAAGAGAAATCTATCACTAGGGAAATATCCAGAGATCTACAAGGAAGACCCAACTAAGAATCTAAGCAATAGTGGAGAGGCTACCTTCAATTTCTTTCGACTATGATGAGATTGATAACTATCTAATATGCCATCCTACAGCCTTCATCTAGTAACTGATGGAAGCAGAAGCAGAGACCCACAACTAGGCACTGAGCCAAACTCCTAGAGAGGGAGGAGTGATGGGCAAAGGGGTCAAGACCAGGCTGAGGAAATCCACAGGAACATCTGCCCTGAACAAGGGGGAACTCATGATCGCCAGACTGACATATGGGAATCCAGCATAGGACCTAACCTGGCCTCCTGAATGTGGGTGTCAGTTAGGAGACATGGCCAGTCTATGGGGCCTCAGGTAGTGGAACAGTAATTATCCCTAGTGTACAAATGGACTTTGGGAGCCCATTTCCAATAGAGGGATAGTCTCTCAGCCTAGAAACCCAGGAGAGGGTCTAGGCCTTGTCCCAAATGACATAACAGAATTTTATGATCCCCTATGGAAGGCCTCGCCCTACCTGGGGAGCAGAAAGAGGATGGGATGGGGGATTGGTGGGGGCATGGGAGAATGATAGGGGGAGGGAACTTGGATTAGTATGTAAAATAAGCTTGTTTCTAATTTACATAAAAATCTAGGGAAAAAGCTTCAATAAGGATTATCAATTATGAAGTAACTACTTTAAATGTATTCTGTTTTGGTAATTCTCTTCCAATTTCAAACCTCTAACTTTTAATTAATAATTCATAATGCATTTCATTTTATTTGAAGGAAGTAATGGACCATCCCCACTGGAGGACATGTTCCCTATCCCTCTTATCCTTATCACAATTTCTGATCATGTTAATGTCTAATAGGAGAGAAAGATATATGTGGAACCACAGAGCACTAATTCCTTGGACTCAACTGGACATTGATTCCCATGTTTGGATCATAGTAAAGACAATTCCATTAAGAAATGATCTGTTTGAATTTATTGTCCCTCAAGTCACAATAAATCCATATAAAATTTGGGGGTATTTGCTATTGTTATCTATGCAATTAATTCTGGGTCTCCACTCTCAAAAGGAAAAAAGATAAGTTGTTAAGAACACCAACTGGCATAAATACAAATGAAATGAATAGTGTCTTATGCCTCTGTTTTTCCCAGCTTGAATGTGGCTGCTGTGCCTTAAGTCAGAGCTTCTGCAGTCACATTCCTGAAATCCTGAGTACCTGCATTCTTTTGTGGAGGAAAATGTGAGGCTTGAAGGTGCTTAGAAACCATCCCGTGGACACCAGGCAACCCTCCCTCTCCTTGCAAGGTTATATATGCAGGAAACAGTGAACATGGAACTCTTCCACAGTGTAGTTGTCTATTCTTTGCCCAGGGAACTCTGGTGCTGCTGTGTTATTTCAGTCCCACCCAAGCCCCTGTATGTAACGCTGATTAAGTCATCACTTTTCCAAAGCTTAGAGGGAGTCCTTTAATGGATGTGGCAGTGAAATTCCCATATGGAGTGAGTAGACATTTATTTTTACTTCTCCTGTCACACACAGTGTCATCTTACATGAATAAGAGAAAGTTATAAGTAACTTGATTACATTTTAAACACATAGTACGTATATGATGCTTAAATAAACATTCCTCATTTCCAAAATATTGTTTGCCATTTTCTTTCTATCTGAAGAAAATCTGTATTCTATTGTTAATAGTAAGGAAGCAGTTTAGACAGTCTACACATTCCATAGTAGTAGAAACAGTGAGCAATTTTAAGAATATAAAAATTAAAAACCTCTATCCTATGCTCTAACATATATTAATATTAATAATTTAAAATGCATTTTTCTTCTTTATTCAAGATTCATGATATGAAGCTGAATGGTAGTTTCATTAGATCCTCTGGAAGGGATAAATCCAAGTAATATTCTCACATTGATTATACCTTATCCATTATTTATCTGCCCAAGGACATGAATTTCATGTAGTGCCTGTTAGGTCTGAAACCCTGGAGAAATGGCTGAGATACCTGTTTAACATATCAAAACAGTCCTAGGTACCAGTTTCTTCCAGCTTCCCTCAGTCCCTATCCTGTTACAGCATATATCTGACATACCTTTCTCTTACCATAAACTTCTTCAGCCCAAGGGCTTATCTGCCCATCCCTTTATAATTTAGGAACTTAGAATATTCACCCCTCTTGTTCTACTCTTTACCCTCTTGGCCTTTTGGTGTCCTGCTCCCCTGGATCTCTCATCCCACTCCTCTCACTCCTGACATGGCCCGGCTCAGGGTCATGTCCATTCTGAAATCTCCCAGATATGTCTGCCTCTTACTATATACTCTTTTTTCATCTACAAAAACTTTCCCCATAGAGCAAATGATTAACGGCCTACCATCCATACCACCAGGAAAGGTAGGAAACAAAGCGTACCATAAGGGAGACATACATGGTCCCCTGGTAAAGGGCAAAGGGACAAGAGCTTCTGAACAAATTGGGAGCATGGGAGGAGAGGAGAAGGAGGGAGGAGAAAGAGGAGGGAGATGAGGAGGGGGAAGGAAAACATGAGGGATCAGGAAGATTGAGTCTAGGGAAGAACAGAGGAGAGCAAGAAAAGAGACACATCAATAAAGGGAGCCATTACAGCTTTAAAGAGAAATCTGGCATTAGGGAATTGTACAGAGATCCACAATGATGACCCCAATTAGGAATGTAAGCAATAGTGGAGAGGCTACGTTAAATGTCCTTGCCCTATAATGAGAATGATGACTCCCTTAAATGCCATCCTAGAGCCTTCATCTTGTAGCTGATGGAAGCAGAAACAGAGATCCACAGCTGAGCACTAAGCCAAACACCTGGAATCCAGTTGTAGAGAGGGAGGAGTGATGAACAAAAAGGTCAAGACCATGTTGGGAAAACCCACAGAAACAGCTTTTTGGGAGCCAAATCTCAGGGCTTGGCATGAGATCCTAGGCCATGCTTGGTAGGCCACATAGTTAACCTTTACATAGCAGCTCCTTAGAACCTCAGCTCAAGAAAAGAAACAACTTGACCCAGTCCTCCACCCACAGGTTCAGTCACCTAGGCAACCCTTCCTGGATTTCTTACTCATGAACTCTTTACCCTGCCAAACATCCTCTTTGTGGCTTCCTAATATCCTGCCTACACTAACCCCTGGCTCAAAAACAACCCATTTTACCCCTCCCCATATCTTGCTCTGCTGACTATATAAGCTAGCCTGAGAAAAAAGTTAAGTTTGCCACTTGATACTGTCTTGTGATTGTTCTGTCTTTGTCTCTTGTCCCCATTCTGTATCCCTGACTCTCTTGCCCCAGGTTGAAGTCCTGCAGGTCGGGACTACAGCTGACCTGAGCAAATGGGAACTCATGGAGCCCAGTCTGACAGCTGGGGAACCAAAGTAGGACCAAACCAGGACCCCTGAGTGTCAGTGTCAGGTAGGAGCCCTGAACAGTCTATATGGCCACTGGCAGTGGAACCAGTATGTATCCCTAGTGCAGGAAAGAACATCAGGAGCCCATTCCCCATGAATGGATACTCTCTTAGCCTAGATAACAAGGGGAGGGTTAGGCTCTGACCCAAATGATTTGACAGATTTTTATGATCCTCAGTAGAAGGCCCCACCCTCTCCAACACCCCTGGAGAGTCGATGTGGGATGGGATGGGGGGTCAGTGGGGGGCATGGGAGGATGGGAGAGAGAGGAAACTTGGGTTAATATGTAAAATAATGTTGTTTCTAATTTAAATAAAATTTATTAAAAATAAAATAAATAGCAAAAAACAAAAACTTCCTCATACACAATCTGAGAAATAATGTCCTTTTTAAATTTATTTTCATTTAGTGCCCAGTGTTAAGTCCAAATACTGTTTGCTATGCCTTATCACCTCCCACAGCATGTGACAATTATAGATCTTTATATTCTAAAGCTGATTCATTCTACAGTCAGGGACATATGACAAAACTTGGCATACTAAAGAGATATAGAGGAAGGGGCGTAAATCTTTTTAAGTCACTGTGGCCAGACTGATATTGCTGATACATGCAAAGTACCATACTTGGCTGTCTCTGTGATGCTCTTTATACATATCTAGTGTCTTCTGGAGGAGGTACCACACTCAAGAGACATGTCGTATTGTTGAGTCAGAAGACAAGAATTACATGACAAATCTTCCTTGCTTGCTATAACATCCCTTGCAAGTACTAAGAAACAAATGTTCAAAAGAAATTTACAAACACAGAGTGTATGCCATGTGTTGGTCTTTGATAGCTAATCCAAATAAGCCATTTACTCCCTAGGAAATATGGCTGGGGACATGTTCCCTTCATTGTTTCTGTAATGACTCCAATTACTCATAACCCATCTAAGGCCTGAGTGTCAGCTCAGGGAGATTCTTGAGACTTGGCTTCCACTAATTTTGTTGTTATACTTCTCTTCCAATGTATGTGTATGTGCATATGTATACCATTGACGCTTTAGTTTATCAAGGGTTTTTCAGTCCTTAGAAAGGACTGACCATTTTTAGACTGCAAATGACTAGCCACTTCACTGTTAAAGGCATAAACAAGAATGGCACTCAAGGTCACTTCATAATTGGATGGAGTTGACACAGTTCATGCATGCCTAAGCCCTTAGGATCCAGCACTGTCATTTATGAATCTCACTGCAAAAATGCACCTCTTATCCTAACCAAGTGGTGTCTTAACTCAGGCACATTTCATCTGTGTCTGTGTTAATTTAACAAACACTTAAATGCCTCTCATTTTCTTCTATAAGAAAACCTGATGAAAATGCTTGAAAAGTATGCTCAGATATAACAAAGACTGTAGTTTTGTCTTAGTTTTAATCTAAACTATTTAATCACTTAAGTTTCAATTCTTTTTTTCTTTTTTTCTATTTTTATTTAAATTCGAAACAAGCTTCTTTTACGTGTCAATCTCAATTGACTCTCCCTCCCCTCCTCCTCTGCCCCTCAACAAACCCCCTATCCCAACACCTTTCTGCTCCCCAGGGAGTGAGAGGCCTTCCTTGGGTGAATCTTCGAAGTCTATCATATCACTTGGGGCAGGGCCTAGATCCTCCCCTGTGTGTCTAGGCTGAGAGAGTATCCCTCTATGAGGAGAGGGCTCCCAAAGTTCACTCATGTACTAGGGGTAAATACTGATCCACTACCAGTGGCCCCATAGATTGTCCAGACCTCCAAACTGACCTCCTCTTTCAGGGTTCTGGAACAGTCCTATGCTGGTTTCCCAGCTATCAGTCTGGGGACCTTGAACAACCCCATGTTCAGGTCAGCTGTTTCTGTGGGTTTCTACAGCCTGGTTTTGACCCCTTTGCTCATCACTTCTTCCTCTCTGCAACTGGATTACAGAGTTGACCTCAGTGTTTAGCTGTGAGTGTCTGGCTCTGCTTCCATCAGTTACTGGAAGAAGGCTCAAGGATGGCATATAAGGCAATCATCAATCTCATTATCAGAGAAGGGCTTTTAAGGTAGCCTCCTGACTATTGCTTACATTGTTAGATGGGGTCAACCTTGTAGATCTCCAGACATTTTCCTAGTGCCAGAATTCTCTTTAAAACTATAATGGCTCCCTTTATGATGGAATCCATTTTCATGCCCACCTCCATTCTTCCCCTGACTTGATCTTCCTGCTCCCACGTGTCCTCCTCTCCCCTCCTTCTATTTCTTATAATTTCCTCTCTCCTCACCTCATGATCAACTTTATCTTAGGAGATCTTGCCACTTTTCCCCTCTCTGGGGGGACCATGTGTGTCTTTCTAATGGTTCTCCTTCTTTCCTAGCTCCTCTGGAGGTATGGATTGTAGGCTGCTACTTCTTTGCTCTAGATCTAAAATCCATATATGAGAGAGTATGTACCATTTTTGTCTTTTTGGACTGGGTTACCTCACTCAGGATGTTTTCTTCTAATTCCTTCCATTTGCCTGTGAATTTCAATATTCCACTGTTGTTTTCCACTGAGTAGTACTCCATTGTGTAAATGTACCACATTTTCTCGATCCAATTCTCTGTTGAGAGGGATCTAGGTTTCTTCCAGTTTCTGGCTATTAAAAATAGTAATACTATGAACATGGTTGAACAGATGTCCTTGTTGTCTGAATGTGCATCTTTTTGGTACATGTCAAAGAGAGGAATTGCTGGACCTTGTGGTAGACTGATTCCCATTTACGTGAGGAACTGCCATACTTATATCCAAAGTGGCTGTAGCAGTTGGTACTCCCACCAACAGTAGAGGAGTGTTCCCCTTTCTGCAGATCCTCTCCAGAATAAACCATCATTGGAGTTTTTTATTTTATCCACTCTGACAGGAATGAGATGGTATCTCAGAGATGTTTTGATTTGTATTTCCCTGATGGCTAAGGATGTTGAACACTTTATTGTCTTTCGGCCATCTTAGATTCCTCTATTGAGAATAGTCTATTTAGTTCTGTAACCCACATTTTAATTGGATTGTTTGGTGTTTTGGAGTTTAGCTTCTTCAGTTCTTTATATATTTTGGAAGTCAGCCCTCTGTCAGATGTGGAATTGGTGAATATGTTTTCCCAGTCTGTAGGCTGCCATTTTGTTTAGCTGACCATGTCCTTTGCCTTACACAAGCTTTTCAGTTTCAGGAGGTCCCATTTATTAATTGTCAATCTCAGTGTCTGTGCTACTAGTTTTATGTTCAGGAAGCAATCTCCTGTACCAATTTGTTCCAGGGTACCACCTACCTTCTCTTCTAAGAAGTTCATTGCAGCTGGATTTATGTTGACATCTGTGATCCATTTGGACTTAAGTTTTATGCATGGTGCTAGATATGGATCTATCTGCAGTCTTCCACATGCAAAAATCAATTATGCTAGCACAATTTGTTGAAGATTCTTTCTTTTTTCCATTGTATAATTTTAGCTTCTTTGTCAAAAATCAGGTGTTCCTACGTGTGTGGGTTAATACCATGGTTTTCAACCCTATTCCATTGTTCTACCTGCCTATTTTTGTGTCAATACCAAACTGTTTTCAGGACTGTCACTCTGTAATAGAGCTTGAAGTCAGGGATGGTGATGCCTCCAGAAATTCCTTTATTGTACAGGGTTGTTTTGGCTGTCCTTGCTGTTTTGTTTTTCCATATAAAATTGAGAATTGTTCTTTCAAGGTCTGAAGAATTGTGCTCGGATTTTGATAGGGATTGCAATGATTCTATAGATTGATTTTGGCAAGATTGCCATTTTTACTATGTTGATCTTACCTATCCAAGAACATGGGAGATCCTTCCATGTTCTGGTACCTTCCTTACTTTCTAAAGACTCAAAATTCTTATGATACAGGTCATTCATATTCTTGGTTAATATTACCCCAAGGTATTTTATGGTTTTTTGTGGCAATTGTAAATTGTGATGTTTCTCTGATTTCTTTCTCAGAGCATTTATCATCTGTATGTATGGCTACTGATTTTTTTTTGAGTTAAACTTGTAACCTGCCACTTTGCTAAAAGCATTATCAACTGTAGGATTTCCCTGGTAAAATTTTTCTGATCACTTAAGTAGACTATCATATCATCTGAAAATAGTGAAAATTTGACCTCTTACTTTACAATTTATATCCCCTTGTTCTCCATTTGTTGTCTTATTGCTCTAGCTAGAAATTCAAGGACAAGATTAAAGAGGTATGGCAAAAGTAAACAGCCTTGTCTTGACCCTGTTTTAGAGGAATTGTGTTGAGTTTCTATCCGTGTAGTTTGATATTGGCTGTCAGCTTGCTGTATATTGCTCTTATTATGTTATGGTATGTTCCTGTTATCCCTGATTTCTCCAAGACCTTTATCATGAAGGGATGCTGGATATCATCAAAGGCTGTTTCAGCATCTAGTGCAATGATCATGTAGTTTTTCTTTCTTAGTCTGTTTATATAGTGGATTACATTCTTGGATTTTCTCATGGTGAACCATCCTTGCATCCCTGGGATGAAGCCTGCTTGATCATTGTGGATGATTTCTCTGATGTGTTCTTGGAATAGATTTGCCAGGATTTTACTGAAAATTTTTGCATCAATGTTCATAAGGATATTGGTCCCTAGTTCTCTTTCTTAGTTGTGTTTTGTATGTCTTGGGTACCAATGTTATTGAAGCCTCATAAAAGGAGTTTCACAATGACCCTTCTACTTCTATTGTGTGGAATTCTTTGAGAAGAATTGCTTTTAGCTGTTCTTTGAATTTCTGCTATAATTCTGCACTGAAGCAATCTGGCCCTGGGCTTTTTTTTTTTTTTTTTTTTTTGTTATGAGATTTTATGACTGCTTCTATTTCATTAGGGGTTATAGATCCCTTTAAATTGCTTATCTTTTCTTGATTCAATTTTGGTAAGTGAAATCTATCAAGAAAATTGTCCATTTCCTTTAGATGTTCGAATTTTGAGGAATACAGGTTTTCATAGTATGACCTGATGATTCTCTGGTTTTCCTCAGTGTCTGTTCTTATGTCTCACTTTTCATTTCTGATTTTATTAATTTGCATCTTTACTCTCTGCCATTTGGTAAGTTTGGATAAAGGTTTGTCTATCTTGTTGATTTTCTCAAAGAACCAACTCTTTGTTACATTAATATTATTATTGTTTTCCTACTTTCTATTTTATTGATTTCAGCCCTCAATTTGATTTCTTCCTGTCATCTACTCCTCTGGGGTGTGTTGGCTTCTTTGTGTTCCAGAGTTTTCAGTTGTTCTGTTGATTCTGTAGTGTGACTATTCTCCAGTTTCTTCATGTGGGCACTTAGTGCTTTAAACTTTCCTCTTAGCAGTGCTTTCAGAGTGTCCCATAAGTTTGGATATGTTGTGTCCTAATTATCACTGAATTCTCAATTCTCGGAAGTCTTTAATTTCTTTTTTTATTTCTTCCTGGACCCAGGGATGGTGCAATTGGGCATTATTCAATTTCCATGAGTTTGCATGTTTTCTGCAATTTGTGTTTTTTATCAGTTCTAGCTTTAAATCATGGTGTTCTGATAAGATCAGAGGGTTATTTTAATTTTTTTGTACCTGTTGAGGTTTGCTATGTTGGCAAGTATGTGGTCAATTTTAGTGAAGGTTCCATGTGGTGCTGAGAAGAAGGTATATTCTTTTGTGTTTGGATAGAATGTTCTATAGATGTCTGTTAAACAAAATTGTGCCATAACTTCTATTAGTTCCTTTGTTTCTTTGCTAAGTTTCTGTCTGGTGTTCTGTCTGGTTAAGTTCTCAATGGTGAGAGTAGGGGGTTGAATTCTCCCAGTATAACTGTGTGAGATTTTATGAATGATTTTTGTTTTAGTAATGTTTCTTTTACAAATATGGATTCCATGGTATTTGGGGCATAGATATTCAGAATTGTGACTTCATCATGACAGATTTCTCCAGTGATGAGTATGAACTGACCTTCTTCATCTCTTTTGATTGATTTTAGTTTGACTTCTAATTTGATAGATACTAGGATAGCTACTGTTATTCTTTTGTTTAAAAAGAAGAAAAGAGAAATGCTGAGACATGAGACATGTTAACTATAAGTTTATTATAAGGCCCAGCAGAGTAGGGAGACTAAGAAGAGGAGAGTAACAGGGTAAATGGCTGACCACCATGGCCGGTCACCATAGAGAGGCAGAGAGAGAGCATAGGTAAGAGAGAGACTAGAGAGGAAGCAGAGAGCATAAATGGGCAGGGATCTATCTTTTGAAAGGGGTCCTCTGCAACTGTGGGCAGACTTAGTTCCCATGGAACCCCTTGGGCTGACCAGGGTACTGCCTGTTCCACCAGGTAACAGGGGCAGGCCAGTATAATGCCTGAACCTTTCAGCTACCGCAGCCTGTTTTTGGGGTCCATTTGACTGGAATATCTTATCTCAAAATTTTATTCTTAAATACCATCTTTCTTTGAATTTGAGGTGTGTTTCTTGTATGCAGCAGAAGAATGGATTCTGTCTTCTTATCCATTGTACAAGCCTGTCATTTTATAGGAGAGTTATGACCATTAATATTGAGGGATATCAATGACCATTGACTGTTCTTTCTTGTTTGTTTTGGATTTGGTGGTGGTAGTGGAATTGTGTGTGGATTTCCACTCCATTTTTCCTTTAGCATTTGGTAAAGTGGGATTATCTATTACCAAGTTTTTCTGGTTGTGGCTAACTTCTCTGGGTGGGAGTTTTCCTTCTAGTTTTCTGTAGGGTGGATTGGTGGCTATGTATTGTTTAAATCTGGTTTTGACATGGAATATCTTGTTTTCTCCATCTACAGTGATTGAAACCTTTGCCGAGTAAGGTAGTCTGGGCTGGCATCATTGGTCTCTTTGTGTAGGAAGAACATCTATCCAGGACCTTCTGGCTTTCAGAGTTTCCAAGGAAAAATCAGGTGTAATTCTGATAAGTTAGCGTTTTTATGCTACTTGACCTTTTATTTTGCTGTTACTAATATTCTTTCTCAAATCTGTATGTTTAAGCTTTTGATTATTATGTGGCAAGAAGACCTTTATTGTGGTCCACTCTATTTGGTGGTCAGTAGGTTTCTTGCACTTTCATTGGCATGTCTTTCTTTAAGTTGGGAAAGTTTTCATCTATGATTTTGTTGAATAGGTTTTCTGCATCTTTGAGTTGGGTTTCTTCACCTACTTCTATAGCTATGATTCTTAGTTTTGGTCTTTTCACAGTGTCCCATATTTCCTGGATATTTTGTGTTAGGGATTCATTGGACTTAAGATTTTCTTTGGCTGATGTGTCTACCTCTCCTAGTGTATCTTCCACCTCTGATAGTATCTCTTCTATAAAAGATAGATGTATTCTGTTGATTATGCTGGCATCTGTAGTTTCTGATCATTTACTCAGCTTTTCTATTTCCAGAATTCCCTTAGTTTGTGGTTTCTTTATTGTCTCTATTTCAAATTTCTGGTCTTGAACTGTCTGAATTGTTTACATTAGCTGTTTGATTGTATTTTCTTGGCTTTCCTTAAGAGATTTGTTGATTTCTAATTCCTTAAGAGATTTGTTGATTTCTAATATTTTTTGTTTGTTTTTTTATTTCATTATTTTAAGGGATTTTCTCATATCTTCTTTGAAGCTCTTTATCATTTTCATGAAGATGTTTTTAAGGTCATTCTCTTCTTTTTCATCTGCATTGTGATGTGCAGGTCATGCTGATGTAGAGTCCCTAGACTCTGGTGGTGTTATATTGGTTTTTCTATTGTTAAATATGTTTTTATATTGTCTTTTTCTTATTCCTTCTTTGGTTTGTATAGAGGGAGTCTCTTCTTCTCCTGGTGGTTATAGGACCAACATTCACTTCTGGTGGGTGCAAACAGGTCCAATCCTCTGATATTTTGCCTCTTCCCCTGGCTGGAGTGCCTAGGCAGTCTCTGGGTGGGCTGGATCCCGCTGGGATGGTATTCACCCTGTGAGCAGTCACCAGTCATCAGTTGTCTTCCATGAGGGCAAAGGAAGCCTAGCCACAACTGTTTGTTTTTTTTATTGTTTGCTATTTAGTCTTTGGTGGTTATGCCAACTAGCTCCCAAATAAATATACAAAAAACTTATTCTTTCTTATAAATGTCCAGACTTAGCTTAACTAGCCAGTTTTCCTTAACATAATTTTCCCATCTATCTTTTACCTTTGGGGTTTATCCTTTCATCTTATTCCATGTCACAGAATATTAATTTAAGGGGGTTACTTTTGTTTATGCTCTCGAACATTCATTTAATGATGCCTATATGAGTTTGATTAAATAAAATTTACCTGCAGTCCAGAGGCTGTGTCTGTAACTAGCTGACAGGAAGTTGTAGGGAGGAGCCAGGAGAAGAAGGTTTTATGAGGAAGGGTGAAGGGAAGCATGAGGACTTCTTGGAAGACTGTAGGAAGTGACCTAGGTGATCTGCTTGCTATTCAACCTCTATGGGAAGCATGCAGGTTGCTACCTCAATCTTTGAATCTTAAGTTCTTTAGTGGGACAAAGATTTAAATAATTTTTCTTAGTAACTTTGAAAGAGTAGTACCTGAGCAAACAGAATTTCCCTCAGGCTTCAGCTTTTACAGTCTACCTGCTGCTGGTAGCATTAGTGGCAGAGTAGCAGTTGCTGAATAGGATGGCAGTAACTTAAAAGGCAGTTAAAATTAAAAAAGAAAAACAAAAAATCCATGTTTGGCTGTGTGGCTGTTTGGCTGTTCCCCAGCATCCTCCTTCCTGTCTCCTTTACTTGCTCTTTAATCTTACATTCTAAAATTTTTCCTTCTATTAAATCTCTCTGCCTGGCAGCCCACTTACCCTTCGCCTGGCTAGCCATTGGCTTTTTAACTCTTTATTAGATCAATGAGGTAATTTAGACAAAGAAATACAGCTTCACAAAGTGAAACAAATGCATCATAAAAGAATGCAGCACATATTTTCATCATTAAGAAATGTTTCACAGCATAAACAAATGCAACACATCTTAAGTAATGTTTCACAACATACACACAGACATACACAAATGTAGACCTACATATACATACGCCAGTAAAATGCAACAACAAAAGCACCCAAATCCTTGCTTCTACCTATCTTTTCTTCTGTAGCTAATCTGCACAAGTGGCTCTTTTATCCCCCAAATTAAGGACATCACAATTCTCTAAAATAGTTACACAATATCAGTGAGGAAGAATACTTAAAAATGAAAGGTATGGAATCATAAAAATAGGACTTTGGTATCAGATATATTGAGATGTTAGTATGGTTAGATGAAAGATTTGTATTTTTACCAAGTACAAAATGATTATTTAATTTGCAAACACAACAAGAATAGGTGCCTGACTATCTATCTATCTATCTATCTATCTATCTATCTATCTATATATATATATATATGTGTGTGTGTGTGTGTGTGTGTGTGTGTGTGTGTGTGTGTGTGCATGAATGACTTCCCTAAGTCACTTAAATTGATGAGATGCAGTCTACACATCACTTATCACACAGCAATACATTCAACAATAGAAAATGCTCAAGTAGTGCTGCTTATTCTAATGTAGCTTTGTGTTTCACATAAAAATGCTTAATTTATCTCCACTTTTCTTCTTATCATTGAAAGAATGCCCTGACCCATTTACCTACTCCTCGCAGCTACTACAACTGCTTAACTGAAAGCCACTTAATTCATATCATCAGGTATGTCTACAGGATGCCAGCAAGATCCAAGTCCCAGAGCACATTAGAGGTAACCTAGAGTTTCCAAGTTGCAAAACCATTATCTAGTCTGTCCAGACACTCAGGGACAGGACAGTTCAGCTCTGTGGAAAACTGAGCAGGTCTCCATTGATCATTGTCTTAATACTCATTCACTGAGTTCCATCTGGTAGGATTTTAAAGCTACTTTTCATTCTTTGAGAGCTAAATCCTACATTTGTTTCTCAGTACTAATGGCATGATAGAGAATTTACCACAGGAATTTATTGAAAGAAAATTGGAAAAAGGAGATGTAGAAAGACCCTTTTGAGTTAAACTGTGGTTTGAACCTTGCCTCCCTTCATACCAGCCCACTCTTTAGAGAGATTATTGGCAATGAGATTAGAAAGGAAACCTGCACAAAGAAGGAAGAGAAGCAGGATTGTCTTTCTGGAGATGAAAAAATTCATAAATGAAAAGAAAACTGTCAGGGATAAGACATATAAACACAGCCATGCATTAGCACGTTCAATCGAATGAATTAAGAACAGTAGGATGTGAGGCATGATAGACCATCAGCCCATTATTGGCTCATTTGCTTCTGAGCTCACAACCTCAATCAAAGACTGAAGTATCACCTGTCATTCACAACACATGAGGTAACATCACCCATATAGAAACATAAGTTTAAAGTCTATATTTAACTATCCTTTGCTCTGGTTTTCTTTTTATACACACATTCTCTCGTCTCTCCTTGTTTCTCTGCATATATCTCTCTTTCTCTCAACAAATTATATTTTCCATAGATACTATTATTAATGCCAAAGGCATAATAATATTAAATATCCTTTTTGAGCCTTAAGTTCTTAGTGTTGGGGTTATAACATAAACTATTCCTATGTTGCATTGAATAATAACATTCCCGAATACCATCAGATTTAACAATTTTGTCAGCACATTTTTCATTTTGTTTAATGTATTTTATTTATTCATATTTTTTCTTTCATATGTCATATTTTTCAAATTACTGTTGAGATCTTTGTTCACATCTCTTTGGTATCGAGCTCATACAGTACCATTTAGATTACTGTGTATATTTGCATCTCTTATTGAAGCATTCCCCCTAAAGGAAGGAGGTTTACAAGTTGTGAGGACTCACATGAATTTATAGAACCAGGAGCTGCTTCTGGAGGCTATCTTAGCAGGAAACCATTGCTAGATAAGAGTGGAGACTATTCAATGTAACCACCTGCAAATTGTATAGAGCCTTCTCATAATGCAGTATATATAAGTTGTCAAATAAAAATCACCTGATACTCAGTCCTCACTCCTGCTAACAGAGTTATCCCCAATTCTAGTTCATGAATCTGGGCTTGGCTAAAATTGCTTCTTAGATATCTGTGTCTGAATATCATTTTCAAAAGGATGCATATGTAGCTTGTCAGTTCATAAGCTCATTTGTCTTCTACAGCACCACTACGATGCCCATTATGTAATCTGATGTTACTTGTGCTCATTGTATTTTCTAAATGCATGTTATTGTAATTTTGATTAATTTCTTCATTCACTCTTGCCTTTACTGAGCAGTCCTGATTGATGGATGGCACTGTATGAGTATGTCCTGAGAATATACCTGCAGCGCCATGACTACTGCTTTTTAGTGAGTTGTGTAGTGTTGACAATATCTTATGGTAGCCATCATGGCCTATAGGGCCAAGCAGAGGACAATTATGTCTTGCTGGAAATGGAAAGTACATTTTAGAGAGCTAAGAAACTTGCTGGAATTCAAAAGCCAATCATAGCAGAAGTAAAACTCAAACTCATGTCTGAATCTGACGTCATGCCCATTTCCAGCTTAAAAGGAAGAAGCTCCAGGTGACACAGTTTTCTCCCAGAGGCAAGGTTGTCTTGTATGTAGACTGTGGTGGGCACGTGACCTCTGTTTATTCTGGATGTCACAGTCACTGATAATGTCTTAGCAAGATATTCAGGTAAAGTAAGGAGACTCAAGCTAATACCATGTTCAACTTGAGCCTTTTTTTGATTGTGAACTAAGTTACCTAAAAGTAGTTTATAAACTGAAGTTACTTGTCCAAAAATCCATTGCCAATGAAATAATTCTTTTATTTGCTTATTTTTAATTTTTTTTTTGTTCAATACAGGATTTCTCTGTGTACCTTTAGAGCCTATCCTGGCAACCACTTTGCAGACAAGGCTGGCCTCAAACTCACAGATATCTATCTGCCTCTACCTTCTGAGGATTAAAGGCATGTACAACCATCACCTAGCACCAATCGAATAATTCTTAGAGAATAAAAACTAAATAACTGAATGATATCATTGCTGGAAAAAAGAATGAATTACAATGCCAAATTATATTACTGTCTTGATATGTCTGCTATCTACTAATCATATATATATATATATATATATATATATATATCCTATCTTTCTTTTAATCTGTTTATCATCTATCAATCTACTAGTTTGCTATCAGTATTTTCATTCTTTTTCGTCTATATCTATCTATTATTGATGTCTATGAGTTTATTAAGTTTCAGTTGCCATCTATCTAATCATGTGTCTATATGTCATCTATCATCTGTTTTCTATCGCTATCAATCATCTATCTGTCATCTATCTGTCATCTATCTCTAATATGTGTATCTATAATCCATATATTTCAATCTATCATGCATCTAGTCATAACCTATCTACATATATCATCTATTTCTTTATGTATCTATTTACCTATCTGTCTATAAGCTATTAAACTTATACCTATAAATTTTCTATCTATCTATGTATCTGTCTTTCATCTTTTATCTATTTATATATGCATTAACACACACCACAGAGTGTATTATATTTAAGGTCATATGCTAGGGATACAAAGAGGTCTTTCCCTTGCTATACAGAATAACACACAGTCCTAAACATCACATCCTATTGATTTATGAGTATACACATGGATCAAGAATGCAGTGGAGTGAAAATCTATTTTATATATTTATTTACCACTTAAAGGACCAGTTTGTAAGCTTATACATCAGTTGCACACACACACACACACACACACACACACACACACACACAGAGAGAGAGAGAGAGAGAGAGAGAGAGAGAGAGAGAGAGAGAGAGAGAGATGCACATGAGAGTACAGTGTAACATGCTGAAAAGGGAATAAGAAAAGCTAAGTGTAAGAGGATGATGAAAGACTGCAGGCAGGTAACTGGCATGAGTTATGAAAAAGGAGATAAAGCCATTTGCTTATCTAGTTCTATTTCTCCTGGATTTTTTTTCCTTTTGGGGGAGTTGTTGGTAGCAACAGCAAATATGTACCTAAATATTTTCAGCACTTAATGAAAAAATTTAATGTGAAATTTTGCAGCTTTCATTCTTAATGCCTGTTCTTACTATTCATAAAGTTGTATAGACTTTGAGTCTGGTTAATTTCAGTATGTGATATTTTATGTATTTTAGGTTTTCATAAAAATAATGTTAAATTTAAAAAAGAAACTCAGATTGTAGAGATGCAGGCAAAGCTCAAAATCATGCTGTGAATCTCCATAGTGCTGACCACAAACTGACAATAGACAAGAGGCTGCCACTTCAATATAATTCTTACAGAGCAGCAGGAGGCTCTGACACAAGTGCCCCTAAGAGCTGGCAACTCTTATTTACAAAGGAAGAGTGAGACAGTTTCCATGGAGGTTGCCAGAGACCTAATGAACAACTGGGAAAGAACATCTAAGACTTAAGAGGACTATGACAAAAAGTCTACTTATTTCAACTATAAACACACTAAGTCCCCAATTTAACAGTGACACTTGAGTGAGTGAGAGAGAGAGAGAGAGAGAGAGAAGCTATAGAGCCAGTGTCCTTAGAAATGACCTGTTATAAATCAACCAGATAAAAGAAACAGGCGGGCTGTTTGTAATGTGGAGAATGGGAGAATAGAATGCCTGTAGTTCTGATAGCAATCCCAAAGACAGACACTCAGTGAAGAAGAGAAGAAAGATGAAGATGACAGAGATGAAAATGACATGTGAATTTGAGATATTTGAGATATTTAAGTTGTAGGAGTAAGCATTTGGGACTTGCTGATGTGATGTTGAGGAGTCTAAACTGAGAGGCACTTTAGTTTTGACACTGAATAACTAAGGAGCTTCAGAGTGTCACAAAAGATGGTGCTTGCTCATTGACTGGAAGCATGGGGTGAATATTATAACTTATTTAAGGTGACCAAGGTGTCTAAAAAAGAAACTGAGAACAAGTCTGCTGAGAAGAACTTTATTAGGAGAGTAATAGTATCATGGTCACAGACATGATGGGATCCAGGGAATAGCTCAGTTCCCTTCAGTCCCCAGGAAAAAAGAGGGAGTTGTTTTTCTCATAGTTTGCAGGGAGCAGTGAGGTGGTTTTCTTGCTAGTGCCATAGCCTAAGTGATACAAGCCACGAAGACACTGATAAGGACTATAGCTCAAGGCCACCTTGGATTTGGGCAGTAGAAAGATGGGCAAGTATGCATCCATAGGTATGGGGGGTGTTCAAATCTTTATTTATTTATGTTTTGTAGATACCAGCAATAATTTATTATTTATTTAAATTAGAAAGAAGCTTGTTTTACATGTCAATCCCAGTTCCCACTGCCTACCCTCCTCCCTTGCCAGCACTACTCTCCTATTCAATCCACTTTCTGCTCCCCAGGGAGGGTGAGGCCTTCCTTGGGGATCTTCAAAGTCTGCGATATCATTTGGAAAAGGGCCAAAGCCCTCCCCCATGTGTTTAGGCTGAGAGATTATCCCTCTATGGAGAATGGGTTCCCAAAGCCCATTTGTATACTAGGGATAAAGACTGATCTACTACCAGAGATCCCATAGATTTCCCAGGCCTCCTAACTGACACCCTGGTTCAGGGGGTCTGGGTTGGTCCTATGCTGGTTTCCTGCTATCTATCTGGGGTTCATGAGCTCTCCCTTATTCATGTCAGCTGTTTCTGTGGGTTTTTCCAGCCTGGTTTGACACCTTTTTTTTTTATCACTTTTCCCTCTCTGCACCTGGATTCTAGGAGTTTGGCTCAGCGTTTTGCTATGGGTGACTGCTTCTGCTTCCATCAGATGCTGGATGAAGGCTCTAGGATGACATATAAGGTAGTCATCAATCTCATTATAGGGGAAGGGCATTTAAGGTAGCATCTCAACTATTGCTTGGATTGTTAGTTAGGGTCATCCTTGTAGATCTCTGAACATTTCCCTAATGTCAGACTTCTCTTTAAACCTATAATGCCTCCCTCTATTATGGTATCTCTTTTTAAATGTTCTTCAAGGTCACAGGCTTATCAGCTTTCTGGGGAGAGCTGAAGGGAGTTGTCTTTTGATATCTGGGAAACAAAAGGCAGCAAAAAGATTGTTACCTTACAGAATGGAATGTGGGTACTCCAGCAGGGAGGACATATGACCCAGAGGCTTCAAGGAAAGAAGGTGAGGGAATAGGTTTGAAATCTAAACAAGATGTGTCAATTTGAAGTGTCTCAGAAGTGCAAAAATTATTCACTTTCTTTTCTGTTACTAGATTTTACATGGCCACTAAGCTGTGACAAGTTTTTTTTTCCTTTCCTTTTCTTTCTTTCTCTTTCTTCCTTTCTTTCTTTCTTTCTCTTTCTTTCTTTCTTTCTTTCTTTCTTTCTTTCTTTCTTTCTTCCTTCCTTCCTTCCTTCCTTCCTTTCTTTCTTTTTTTTTGGTCTCTTTTGCTTTGTTTTTCAAGACAGGGTTGCTCTGTGTAGCTTCAGAGCCTATCCTGGCACTCACTCTGGAGACCAGGCTGGCCTTGACCTCACAGAGATCTACCTGCCTCTGCCTCCTGAATGATGGGATTAAAGGCATGCACCACCAATGCCCGGCTTTCTCTTCTTTTTATTGATTATTTTTCATCATTTGTTTTACAACTATACCACAGTTTCCCCTCCCTATTTCTCCTCAAATTCCCTCTTCCTGCCTCCCCTTGCCCATCCACTCCTCTTCTGTTCCTATTCAGAAAGGGGCAGGCATCTCAGTGGTGTCAACAAAGCATGACATATCAAGTTGAGGTATGATTAATCTCCTCCATTTGTGTTAAGGCTGGGTGATACAAACCAGTATGAAGAATAGGTTCTCAAAAGCTGACTCAAGCATTAGAGTCAGGCCCTGATCCCACTGCTAGGAATCCACAAGTAGACCAATCTGTACAATTGTCACACATGTAGAGGAACTAGATTGGTCCCATTTAGGTTCCCTACCTGCCAATGGAGAGAGTTCCTGAGCCCCTATGAGCCCAGATAAGTTGTTTCTGTGGGTTTCCTTGTAATGACCTTGAACCTGCTAGGTCACATAATCCTTCTTTCATCTCTTCAACAGGATTTCTAGAGCTCATCCAAGTGCTTGGGTGTGGATCTCTGCATCTGTTTCCATCAGCTAAGGGATGAAGACTGCCTGATTATTAGGGTAAACACCAGTCTGATTACAGTAAATAGCCAGTTCAGCCACCCTTTCTATAATTATTAGGAAGACTTACTTTGGGTAATCCTGTGTATTCCTGGGTGTTTCTCTGGCAATAGGGTTCCTCCAACCCTGAGAAGTGCCTCCCCATCAAGACATCTCTTTCATTATTCCCCCCCTCTGTCTTACCTCCAACCTCTGCAACCAGATCCCTCATGGTCTCATCTCCCCTGCACCCCCCCACAGTTACCTAGGAGATCTCTTTTATTTCCCCTTCCCAGGGAAATCCATGTATCACTCTTTGGGACTTCCTTCTTATGTATCCACTATAGGCTGTGGATTACTGCATGGCTACCATTTATTTTACAGCTAATATCAGTTTATGAGTGAATAAATACCACGTTTGTCTCTTTGCATCTGGGTTACCTCACTCAGGATGATTTTTTTACTGGTTCCATCCATTTGCCTGCAAAATTCATGATGCCACTGGTGTTATTTTTATAGTTGAGTAATACACTGTATAAATATATCACATTTTCCTCATCCATTCTTCCATTGAGGTTCATCTAAATTGTTTCCAGATTCTGGCTATTACAAACAATGCTTTTATGACATAGTTGAGCAACTTTCCATACAGTATGATTGAGCATCCTTTGGGTGTATGCTCAAGATTGGTATAATTGGGTTTTGAGATAGATTGTTTCCCAATTTTCTGAGAAAATGCAACATTGATTTTCAAAGTGGCTATGCAAGTTTGCACTCCTACCATGAGTGGAGGATGGTTCCCAATATTCCACATCCTCTCCAATATTTAAGCTGTCTTTAGTGGATTTGATCTTAGCCATTCTGACAGGTGTAAGATGGTATCACAGTGGTTTTTTGATTTTCATTTCCCTGATGGCTAAGGATGTTGAATAATTCTTCATGTGTATCCTGGGCATTTGAGATTCTTCTATTGAGGATTCTCTGTTTAAATCAGTACCCAATTTTAAAATTGTATTTCTTGCTATTTTGATGACTAGTTTCTTGAGATCTTTATACAGTTTTGATTTCAGACCTCTGTCAGATGTGGAGTTGGTAAAGATCTTTTCCCATTTTGTAGGCTGCCGCTTTGTCTTGTTGACTACGTCATTTGCCTTACAGAAGCTATTCAGTTTCATGAGGTCCCATTTAGTAATTGTTGTTCTCAGTGTCTGTTCTACTGGTTTCTATTCAGGAGGGTATCTCCTGTGCCAATGCATTCAACAAAGCCAATGAATTCAACTTTCATGTTCAGTGCAACTGAATACATGTTGATGTGTTTTATCCCCTTGGACTTATGTGTTTGGCAGGACAATAGATAAGGTTCTACTTGAATTCTTCTACATTCTGACATTAAGTTATGCCAGCACCACTTGTTGAAGATGCTTCCTTTTTTCCCATTGTATAATTTTGGATTCTTTGTTGTTTTTTTTTTAATTTTTATTTTATTTTATTAGTTCAAATTAGGAACAAGCTTGCTTCAGATGTCAATCCCTTCCCCCTTCCTCCCCTCCCCCAACATCCCACTTGCCCCTAGCCATCCCCCCTCCACTCCACAGGTAGGGTAAGGCCCTCAAAATGGGCTCCCCAAAGTCTACCACATCATCCTGGGCCAGGCCTAGGCCCTTCCTCATGTGTTCAGATCAAGAGAGCATCCCTTCATATGAGATGGGCTCTCAAAATCCCTTCATTTTTTTAAAGACCTTACATGTTTAATACAGTGCATTACCCCTATACAAATGGAAAATAATTAAGTTCATCATTTCTAGAACAATATGGGTGTTAATTTTTGTACAATGCCAACTGAACACGGTAAACTGGGATACTTTTTTCCAAAGTTGACAGCACAGCTAAAGTTTCCAAAAATTCAAATTATATATATATATATATATATATATATATATATATATATAGGCAGTATGTTATGCAGCAACAGCAGCAATAGCTTTTCCAGGTTCTGCAGTCATTTGAACAAAATTGTAGAGACATCCAGCACTCTTCATTTAAAAAAATAAAATAAAAAACAAAATCCCAGAAAAACAGCACAGTTCTGTTTGTTACCCTTGTCGTATCTGGCACCATTTTTTTAAATTAGCTTCTCAATCATCATCTGGAAGGAAACCATTCTGAGCCACACCATTAAAAATAGCTCTTATGATAAAGCACAGTCTCTACTATAAAGCAGGTCCACATATGAGTGAGTACATATCAGGTGTCCGTAGGTGTGTGAATTTATGTCAGGGTCTTTGATTCAAATACATTGATCCACATGTCTGTTTTTATACCAATGTCATGTTGTTTTTTATTACTATATCTCTAGGGAAGAGTTTGAAATCAGGGATGGGGATACCTCTGCAAATTCCTTTATTGGACAGGATTATTTTAGCTATTCTTTTTTTTTTGTCAATTTCAGTTTTGTTTCTTCAAGATCTGTGAAGAATTGTGCTGGAATTTTGATGGTAATTTCATTGAATCTGTAGATTGCTTTTGGTGGGATTGCCATTTTTACTATGTTAATCCCACCAATCCATGAGTATGTGAGATCTTTCTCTCTTCTCATATCTTCTCCAATTTCTTTCTTCAAAGGCTTATATAGTTCTCTCACCTGATTGGTTAAAGTTACTAAGACATTTTATATTATCCTTGGCTACTATAAAGTGTGTTGTTGGCCTGATTTGTTTCTCAGCCCCATTATCATTTGCATATAGGAAGAACACAGATTTTTGGAGTTAATCTTGTATCCAGCCACATCACTGAAGGTGTTTACCAGCTGTATGAGCTCCCTGGTAGAATTTTTGTATAAAAAAAAAATCACTTAAGTATACTACCTTATCATTTGCAAATAGCAAAAGCTTGAGTTATTCTTTTCTACTTGTATCCCTTTGATCTCCTTTTGTTATCTTGTTGCTCTAATTAGAACTTAGAGTACTGTATTCAATAGATATGGAGAGAGTAGACAGCCTTTTCTTCTTCCAGATTTTGGTGGAATTGGTTGGCATGCAATTCATTCACCTGTTCTTTCAAATGATATGGACTCTACCTGTGTCTTTGGAGTCTGCTGGAGTTTCACATAGTGCTTGTCACATAGAGGATGATGAAATATGTGGGGTTGGGCACTGGAGTGGGTCTTGGGGAAACATAATTTAGTGGGTGGTGGTAGCAGTGGTACATACAGCCTACGGAAGGTCTTTCACAACACAAGGATTTTTTACCTTCAAAACAATCACTTGGCTGCATGGTCAAGATATCTGTTCATAAACATTAACATTAGAATAACCAATTGTTTGTTTGTTTGGATAGGAACCCCTGTAATCCAGGCTGAAATAGAAGCCATACAGGATGATGCAGGATTTCTGTTCAGCTTACCTCCAAATCTGCTTGTTGAGTTTACAAGAATGAACCACCAAGCAAGTTTTATGCAAGGATACAGACAGAGGCCAGCACTTTGAGTATATTTTAGTAATCTGCCAACTTCTGTACAGGATTAATACTCCTTATTTTACTTAATAAGAGCAAAATACCCCTCAGTGTTTGAAACATGTATCATAGCAGAATAAAAAATCAAAGCACCATGGGGACAGAGTCAAGCTGAGTCTTCCAGTAAGGACCTGTACTCATTTATAAGAAAAAAAAGAACCAGAGAGATGAAGACACCAAGAAGGAAAAAAATGGGTGGGATTTTATCTAGGAGAGTAAAATAAATTCATGTACCAACTGGGTCTGGTCTTATGCACCAATTAATGCACTATCTAATAATAGCCAAGCAGAGCGTTACATTCCATACCTATTAATGATTCATAATAAAATCATGACCCCAGACTGATATTCTTTAACCTAATATTCCAGGACCTAAAATTTCAGGGAAGTGACATCCATTCTCTAAAGTGAAGTGAGAAATTGTGGTTAATGCTGCATGCTGATTGCTTTGGGCTGAGGATTTTGTGAATACATTTTCAGGTACGATAATATGGCTTCACAAATGAAAAGAATCATCTCCTTTAACAATGAAAAATGAATGCTTTACCAAGAAGCCTCTTGAGTTTCAGGTTGAGCAACCCTTCAATGACTCGAGGCTTCTATTCATTCTATTCATTGTTGGAGCTATTTTCCTGAGCTCTGTAATATGTTAGGAGTCCAAAGACTGAATCACTTGGCCAGACTGTTTTGCCCTGCAGCAGTAGGAAGAGATGAACCTAAGACAGGGCAGCTTCTGAGGTATCAGTAAGGCTGTGCTTAAGGAAGGTTGAGAATTGGTGATTTGCTGCCAAGCAAACCTGCCCCCTTTTACTCACAATCCAACTCTGTGTTGACTTAGAATTTAATAGGCATCAGGTGTGTGAAACCAATCTACACACAAGACAGAATTACAGATCTACCCTGTAAATATGCCTGTCTGCTAAAAAAAATAATCCAACAGAATAGTAACATGAAGTGGAATGATTTTACCATAACTATTTCCTTGCTATTAAAGAGTCTGTGCTAGTTGTTAGGCAATCTGATTTCTGGTGCTACCCATACTTACCATGACTTGAGTGAACATTGTTTTTGGATGTACAAGTGTGTATGTTGTGCATTTCCATATGCATGTCACACAAATGTGTATGGAGATCTGAGAATGACATGGGTTATCTTCCTTGATTGCTATCTTTAAAACTGAGCTTCCTGAATTGGTCAGGCGAGCTAGTCACTAAAACACCTTGAATTCCACACAAAATAAAACTGGACACCAGACACTCAGCACAAAGGAGATTTATTACCCTGGAGGGACAAGTGGGCTGCCTCTGTTTCAGGCAAATACAACCAGCAGCTGGCCTGTGCAAAACCATTTTGTGTATCTAGAGAAGGGAGGCAGGAAGTGGCAGGAGTAAAAGATCAGCAGGGTTCAGGAGGCAGGATTCAACTGGCCAGGAGAACACATACCCAGGTGCACTTTAGGAAAGGCAGCGAACTGTACTCAGGTGCATTCAGGGTAGGAGGAACATGCCACCTCCATTTGAATGGCTATGGGCAATTTAAGGGCAGGAGAGGATGGAGTCAGACCCAACAAGCTGGCTGCTCCTAGTTCTCTCTCTATGCCTCTGGCCACGAATCTCAGGTAGCTGCCATGTCCAAGACTGTGTTCATAAACTGTTCCTTATTTACAAGAAAAGGTATAATTATTTCTGTGTTCCTATTACCTTCACAATCACACTGGGTCCTTCAAGATTGTTTTGGCAGGCACTGTACCACATTGTGAGTCATGTCAGTAAGTATTTAGTTTTTCTTACAATATCAAGCAGAACTACTCTCCTTATATGGAATTCAGTCATTTTCTTGGAGTTCTGTTTTACAACTTGGGATTTTGAAGTTTCCCAAGTGGAAGACAATAAACTGTCTCCAAATACTTTATTCAACTATTTCTTTCCAGCCATGCTTGCAGGGTTTTGTTGGCTTAGCTCCATATATTATTCTTGCCCTGTAATTCACACAGATGTGGTGGCATCTACTCAGTAACACACATCCAAATTAGTGAAAATATATTATATATTCCCTTAACAGAAAGGTTTAAAATGGCAAAGGTCTGTAGCTATGAGGCAATTCTCTTGTTGGTTTTGTCTTTTTATAGTGTGTGTTATAAGCTAGGATGGCTGCCAATTTACTATGCAAATTCTGGACTTGAACATCTAATCCTGCTTCCTCTACCTCCCAAGTTCTGGTCTCATATAATGCACTAGCACACCTACACTACTAGCTAATTCTTTGTGCAAAAAGAAGTGATCTTTATCACTGAAAGAATGAGTGACATTTGGAAATTGAAATTATCATATTTACAGACAAAACAAACACAGACCCTAGCAGGCAGTTAGTGCACAGATGTAAGTAGGTATGGGTTCCTTTGAGGAACACTGATAATGTAGGAGGAGTCTGTGCTAATGAGTCTCTATGGAGACCTCCAGCTTCCCTGGAAACTCTCACTATATGCTTGCTGCATTCCCAGGAGTATTCACATCTGTCAGCAGTCCTTAGTATGAGAATAATCCCAAATATGGAATGTCAGCTTGCAGAGCCATGCTCTCGTAGGGCAGAAGCCTTTTTCTTCTGTACCAGTGGTTCTGATCCTGCAGAGTTATATCTACTCCTGATCCCATTTTCTTTGACATTGTCTCATCTACTGGGATTGTTAGTCTTTCACTCAGCAGGCTCTATCTACTCTTTGGATTTCTTGTTAAATAAAACAAAAGAAAAATTTTGAAATTTTAGTAGGAAAAGGGGAAATGAATGACAAAAAGAACATTTTTAGTTTCAGCAAATGGGTTCAGCTAATTAGCAAAATAACTTTGTAGAACACCTTGGAAAGAAGTCAATTAACGTAAAACAGTGATGTGTATCTATTTAGGATGGAAGAGATTGTTTGTCTCTGTTAATCCTAAGATTTGCCTGAGAAAAAACTGTTCCACCATTTGAACCAAATTTGAAACAAACTTTATTTAAATACTGAATAAGTTAGACATTGGTCAGGAACACTCTCTGGAATTCCCAGCTGAGTGGCCTGGAGACATGTTTTGTAGGGCCTTATAAGGACAAATCTATACTGCCACTGTATTTTCCCATGAGACTTGGTTATTTTCCAAGAACTACAACTCCCAGAATTCTAGGAAGTTATCTGGTACTTGGATGGTTGGAGCTTACAGGTTAACTTTGGGTCTTCAATGTCCCCTTGCACACAGTTGCTTAAGGAATGTGTTGTTTGGCTTATTAGCACAACAATTTTAGCTGCTCATTTATGAACTCATCCGATGCAGAGATGCACATTTTCCATTGTCACAGCAAAAGTAGTCTATTTGATTTGGAATGATTTTCTAGTTTAGTTTATATCAAAACAATCGATGAGAACAGTAGAAACGTATTACTTGCCTATGCCTCTTCCTCCTACTTCTGTAAACATTTATCATTTATCATGACATGGGAATGATTTCAGGTTGGCCACAGGGAAAAATACTGGTTTCTTCATGTGCTGGTTCATTAAATACAAGCTGTCACAATACAGTGTAATAGATTTTTTTTGCTTTTTAGATATATATGCTTATATTTCACTTTTTAATTTTGGTTTTTGAGTGAAGGTATGTGTTTCAAATTTATCTTAAATTCCCATTCCTGTTCTAGCTGCCTAAGTGTTGGAATTACAGGTGGGAATCATCATGCCCATCTAGGAGGTCCTGTTAAAAATAAAGAGTAACAAGTGACTGATGTGCTTAGTAGCTTCATCACAACTCTTGGTTTTCTCGCTTGGTTTTTGGAACCCAGGACTAGCTCAGTAGTGGTGAGGCAAAAAGACATCGAGGAGATGGCAGTGATGGCAGTCTGTTTGTATGTCTGCCATCATGCTGAGGCTTGATTGTAGCTGTAGAATCCAAGTGTACTACTCTGCTTCTTGGCAGGACTTGATTTCTTAGTGGTTTGTAGCTGTGTTCTTCAGTGGCATGGATTCAGATATCTTCTCGTGGCTTTTCCAACTACACTTTTATGATTCTAGAGAGAAGGAAGACTGAGGCACAGTGCCTTTCATAATGTAACATCACTTTTGCCATACACTATTGGATACATAAAACTTCAGTACTATGTAGGAGAGGACTTTATAATAAATATTAGACATACTGGCATCTGGTTACACCTTGTTCACTCTGCTCTATGTTGGCAGTGCCCCTACCACATGCAGTTTAAGTTCATTCCATGCCAGTGCCCTGCAGTCTGTCACTAAATGAGGCTTAGATCATGGAGGGAGTGTTTGATTTGATGTGATTTTTCCTTACAGTTGGAGTTGATACAATTCATCTTGATGTTATAAGTGTTGAGATAGCTAGCCACATTGCATCTAATAGTGAAGCAGAGAAAGGTGAATGTTGGTGCTCAGCTTACTTTTCCTTCATATTCTGTCCAGGACCACAGCACTTGAAATGATGCCACCCAAATTTAGAGTGGGTTATTTGTACTCAGTTAAGCTTTTTTGGAAACATACTCAGAGATACACCTCAAGGTATGCTCCCATAGTGATTTTAAATCCAGTAAAGATGACAATTGACATTAATCAATAAGGAAGATGTTGAGTGTTTTTTAAGAAGAATAAGAGAAGAAGTCCAGCATGGTGGGTCCTGACTCTTACCCCAGCACTCAGAAGCCCGAAGCAGGTAGATAACCACAAGTTTGAGACTATTATGGGAGGACAGTGAGACTATGTGTTAAAAAGAAATGCTAGCAGTGCCAAAAAGGGCATTAAAAGGAGACAGTCATGTTTAAATGTTAATGGTACATGTCTGTTGCAAGGTTTGATGATTGAGCTGCTGGATTCAGGTGCTGAATTCCTTTGGAGATGGACCACCACGTGTTTTAGGAAGTGGAATAGAATATAAAAGTAATATGAATTGGCTTCCACAGCTTCTCCCAGTCAGTGTCTATTGACTATCATCTCAGGACATTTTCTTTTATCTTCAGGTTTAACTCTGTGTGTAGCTATGTTTTGTTGTTTCTCTCACATATTTTTCAATTTCATATTTTATTCTCTCAGTCATTATCCACCTGTTATCATATGTTCAAAAAACAACTGAACTCCTTAAAAGTCCCCTATCCTGCCACCATCACATCATTTTGAACTTCATACCATCACTGAGCTGTGATTTAGCCTCACATCACAATAGGAAGCACATTGCTCAACACTCATCTACAAATCAGATAAAACCGTACAGTGACACCAACTACCCTTTTTAATCTCAGACACACATGAGGACTTCATTGTGTGTTGACATTGTTGTGATCTGAACTGTATGTTGCTACTTGTAGCATTATCCCCTGAGTTCGAAATCAGCCTGCAGCTATACACATCCCAGAAACAGGCTGTGTTCTGCACAGCTGCTCCGAAAATTAATCTGTCTGACAAGTCTGCTTTGCTCAGGGCAATGCCATCAATTTTTTTTTTTTGTCTAAGCTGAATGAAAGAACAGAGGGTTTCCATTACAGATTCTTCAATCAAGTAATTATACATGTACTTTAAGCAGCAAGTGCATTGTAATTTTCATTTTGCCCTTTATAAAGGAGCAATGAAGTCATTAATTGAATATCTGTTATGTTGCCTAATGTACATTAGGGGATTCATTGTTCATTAATGATGATGAAAGACAAATTACTTTCCTCATTGCTATGAAAAAGTGCATGACAAATGCAACATAAGGAATGAGTGTTGCTTTGTTTGCTGTTAGTTTGAGTGTACAATCCAACATAGAGTGAGATGTCACCACAGAGGGAGCCTGAAGCAGCTGCTCACATGCACCCACAGTCAGGAAGCAGACAGATGATTTCTGGTGCTCAGTTTTCTTTCACCTTTTTATTTACTCAGGACCTCAGCCCATGAAATGAGGCCATCCACATTTAAGGTAGATCTTCTCACCTCAATTAAGCTACTGTAAAATTTCCCTTACAGACTTTCCCAATGCCTTGTCTCCTAGTTGATTCTAGATCATTTCAATTTGACAGTATTAGTCATCAGAACTATTTACCAGATTAAATCTGCAGAATATTTATTTACAAAAGTGCAATCATTTTATTGATAATCTTAAAGTAAGCATAAGAAACTAAAAAGATTTTAAGTTTAATTTTTTTGTACAGAAAAAGCCTTAAATTTTGGTGTTCAGAAAATCATGTGGTTTATTAAAATATGTACTTCAGTTCTTCACGTGAAGATACTTTGATGATGGCAACATATTTTAATTCTGTGAGAAAGAGAAAAGAGGTGTTCTGTATTGGACAGACCATCTCTTCTGTACTGACGTAAAGCAAGACAGAAATTCTCTTAATGAATTGTTAACACCTACTTTGGCTTTGTTCAGAATGTATCCACTGTCTACTCTGTAATCCTCAATCTGTTCTGGCACTCTCCATTTGGTGAGGTATTTTAATGGTTCCATATGGCTTAATAAATCATAAAATGAACTCTGACATAACAAAACCAACCTCTTCTTCACACTGCAGCACATATTTGCTTTCCATACTTTGTTCCACATGATGGAACCAAGTGTCACCAAACTCTGTCAAGCAGATGAATCATGGAATTATGTATGAAGAAACAGAGAGGAAACGATTGTGGGGGGCATGAGCTCTATCTTCTGGGAAGGGAGACTCCAGATAAGAAGCAGCTGCAGGACTTCCTTCAGTGCAACAAGCAGAATACAAAAACTTCTGACTGTGCTTTTACATAAGAGTGTATGGCTCATTCACAGATAATTTAGCATTTACATTAGAAACTGTAATGGTATTTCCAAAACAGTGAAGTAGTTTACTACCTCAAAACAAAGAGAACGTATGGGCTGTCACTAGTTTTATAGTATGTATTTTGATGTTGAAATACTTATGACAAGGAATTTTGTCCCTATAAATGTCTTGGCTTAGTATCTTATTGGAGCCAGGGGACCTTTTTAATCTCCTATTTACATCCTGGTCTTACTGGTACTGAGTGCATCTGATCTCCTTGAAGAAGGACAATACCAGACTCTTGTCTCTTTTGACCACTTGTATCTGAAAAATTTCTCTTCCACTACCTATAAATTCTTCAAGGATGTGAGGGATTTACCACACGTGGAAAAAAATATGAGTGTCAGTGTTCAATGTAGTTCAATTGCTCAGTGTTCAGTTGCCATCCCCACCAGCATTTAACTATAACAAACAGACCAGAGGAAAAAAGAATAGCAGATAATCTATGGCTGTAAGGGAGGGAAAAGAACATCAGAAGAGGTAAGTACATTGAAAATATTTTTTCTTATTGCCACATTAAGATGTTGTATAATATCTGAAAGATGGCCCAGTAGTTAGTAGCTTTTTACCCTTTTTTATATCCCAACCTGCTGCTTCCTCTTCCTCCTTTCTTCTTAGTCCCATTCTCCCTACCTCCTTTCTGGCACCCACATCCACTTCTCCTTCATTTCTATTCAGAAAAGGGCAGGCCTCTCATGGATATCAGCCAAGTATTCCATGTCAAGTTGCAGTAAGTCTAGTTACCTCCCCTTGTACTGAGGCTGGACAAGGCAAACCAGTATGTGAAAAAGGGTGTCAAAAGCAGGTAAAAGTGTCATAAACAACAAAACACACACACACACACACACACACACACACACACACACACACACACACAAAGAGTCACAAACAGCCCCTGCTTGCACTGTTAGGAGTCCTAGAAGAATACCAAGTTACATCTGTAACATATATGCAGAGGGGCTAGTGCAGTCCCATTTAGGCTCCCTGGTTGTCAGCTTAGTATCTATGGGTGCCTATGAGCCCAATGTTAGTTGATTCCTAGGGCCATTTTTTTTTTGTGGTGTGCTTGACACCTGGTTCCTAAAATCCTTCCTCCTCATTTTGTGCAGGATTCCCTGTACTCTGTCTAATGTTTGTCTGTGTGTATTTGCCTCTGTTTCTATCAGCTGCTGACTGAAGCCTCTCTGATGACAACTGAGCTAGGCACCAATCAATGAGTATAACAGAATATCACTAGGAATCATTTCATTGACTTTTTTTTGCCAGTAATCTTTGGTTCTATCCTAGGTCACTGGGCTATTCAGTTTCTGGGTCCTGGCTCTCCAGGCAGTGTTAGGTCTTGGTTATCTCTAATAGCATGTCTCCCATGATAAACTCATCACTGACTGGCCACACCTACCATTTTGAACCACATTTAAGCCAGCATATCTTGTAGAATAAATCATAGGTAGAAGGTTTTGTGACTGTGTTGGTGTTCAAATCCCTCCACTGGAAATCTTGCCAGTTTACATTAGAGTGCCAGTGCAGGCTAGAAAAAATAATCTTGAATGAGGTAACCCAGAACCCCCCCCAAAACAAGCATGGTATGTAAGCACTTATAAGTGTATATGAACTACAAAGTATAACCACAGTAACAATCCACAGACCCAAAGAAACTGAGTAAGAAGGAGGGTTTGAAGGGGAATCCCAGAATTTTCCTGGGAAGGGGAAACAAAATAAGACATCTCAGATTGACCTGTTTGGGGTAGGGTGGGGTGAGTGGGATAGCTGCTCTAGTTCATACTGATTTCATGGGACCTAAGTTCAATTACTAGCACACACATTGAGCAACACGTAACTATCCATATCTCTAGTTTCAAGAGATCTGACAACCTGACATCTATGGGTATCTGCACACAAGTGTGCATACACACAGATAAACACACATGCATGTAAATAAAAACAAAAGAAATAAACTGTTAAAATGTAATAATGACAAATTGTTAATTACTGACCTCCATATTAAAATGTGTAATTGTAAATGAATCAAACATGGGACAGAAGAAATAGAAACTACCTATTCCCAGGTGCCTATGTCTCCATGGGGCAGAATTACAATTTTCAATAGTGTGCTTCTGTTCTTAAGATGTAATCAGTGTCCTTAAACTCTTTCAACACTGTTATATTTGAAGCTATTTCCTTGCAGACACTGGGAGTCTAGAATGACTATTTTTACTGTTCTTTGAGCCTCCCTGATGTCCTTGAACCTGGTATTAGAGACACTTTCTGTGCTGTGACTGACTGAAGTCATAACTTCAATACATCCTGGTGGAATCTTTCTCTTGTTCACCTCAAATTATCTTTTTTTACTTATTTATTTTTATTAGTTCAAAATAGGAATGGGCTCTCAAAGTCTCTTCTTACACCATGGAAAAATACTAATCTACTACCAGTGGCTTCATAGAGTGCAGAGGCCTCCTCATTAGCATCCATAGTCAGGGGTCTGGACCAGTCCTGTACTGGCCTCCAAGACAGCATCTGGGGTTGATGTTTTCCCCCTTGTTCTGGCCAGCTGTTTCTGTGGGTTTCTCCAACATGGTACTGACCCCTTTGATCTTCATTCTTCCCTCTCTGCAACTAAGTTCCAGAGTTCAGTTCAGTATGTAACTATGGATGTCTGCCTCTGCTTCCATCAGCCACTGGATGAGGGCTCTAGTATGGCATAAAAAGTAGTCATCAATCTCATTTTAGGGGGAGGGCATTTAGGTTATCCTCTCCACCATTGCCTGGATTTTCAGTCTGTGTCATCTTTGTGTGTCATTTCTGGAAGCCTCCCTAGTGCCAGTTCTCTCATTGGACCTATATTGGCTCTCTCTAATATGGTATCTCTCATCCTGCTCTCCACTATTCTTCCCCCAACTCAATATTTCTGCTCCTCCATTTCCTCCTCTCCTCTCCTCTTCTGCTCTCATTCTGGCAGCTTCCCCTCCCCTACCCTCATGCTCCAAATTAACTCAGGAGTTCCTGCCCCTTCCCATTCCTGGGGTGTCCCGCGCTAACCGTCTTGCCAGCAAAAACGACGCAGGGACACAATCAGGATCCTTCTGCAGTAAAGCTTTAATGCGTCTTGAGAGAGAGAGCATCAGCTTACAGAGCGGAGAGTCCGAACTCCCAAAAACCCCTCCTTTATATAGGCTGGCAACCGCAGCCTCAGACTGTTACTCTCTGACTGGCTGAAGCTCGTCGGACCATATGACGTCAGCTGATCGGACCATATGACGTCACAGGAGGGGCGGAGACCAAGGGCTGGAAAGTTACAAATTTACCTAGTGCGCATGCGCACTAGCTTGTAACGGCTCCTTACACTGGGGTCCATGCATTTATCCCCTAGAGTACTTCATGTTTCCTAATTTCTTAGGTGAAAAGGATTTTAGGCTGGTAATCCTTTGCTATATGTCTAAAATTCATATATGACCGAGCACATACCAGTACTCCTCAAATTGTTCCACAAAGTAGCAGTGGAAGGAACATTTCCAAGCTCATTCTATGAGGCTACAATTACCTTGGTACCCAAGCCACAAAAAGACACAAAGAAAAAAGAGAAATACAGACCAATATCCCTCATGAACATCGATGCAAAAATATTCAACAAAATATTGGCAAATCGAATCCAAAAACACATCAGAGAAATCATCTATGATCAAATTGGCTTTATCCCAGGAATGCAGGGATGGTTCAACATATGAAAATCCATCAATGTAATCCACCATATAAACTTAAAAAGAAAAGCCACATGGTCATCTCATAGATGCTTAAAACAGCCTTTGACAAAATCCAACATCCCTTTTTGTCTTAGGGAGATAAGAAATAACAGGAATATACCTAATCATGAGAAAAGTAATATACAGCAAACCAACAGCCAACATCAAACTAAATGGAAAGAAATTCAAGTCAATTCCTGTAAAATCAGGAACAAGAAAAGGCTCTCCACTCACTCCAAATCTCTTCAATATTGTACTTGAAGTTCTAGTCAGAACAATAAGACAACAAAAGGAGATCAAGAGGATACAATTAGGAAAGGAAGAAGTCAAACTTTTACTATTTGCAGATGATATGATAGTTTACATAAATGACCCCAAAACTCTACCAGGGAGATACTACAGCTGATAAACTCCTTCAGCAAAGTAGCAGGATACAAGATTAACTCAAAAATATCAGTAGCCCTACTATATGTGGAGGATAAATGCACTGAGAAAGAAGTCAGAGAAACATCACCCTTTACAATAGCAACTAACAACATAAAATATCTTGAGGTAACAGTAACCGAAAATGAGAAAGACCTGTATAGTAAGAACTTTGAGTCTTTAAAGAAAGAAATTAAAGAATATACCAGGAAATGGAAAGATCTCCTGTGCTCTTGGATAGGTAAGATGAATATTGTAAAAACTTCAATCTTGCCAAAAGCAATCTGCAGATTCAGTGCAATTCCCATCAAAATGCCAACACTATTCTTCACAGACCTTGAAAGAACAGTACTCAACTTCATGTGGAAAAACAAAAAACCCAGGATAGCCAAAGAGAAAAAAAAAACCTGTACAATAAAGGACCTTCCAGAGGCAACACTATCCCTGACTTCAAGCTTTATTATAGAGCCATAGTCCTGAAAACAGCTTGGTATTGACACAAAAATAGACAGGCTGACCAATAAAATATAATTGAAACCCTGATATTAACCCACACCTATGAATGCCTGATTTTTGATGAAGGATCTAAAGTTATATAATGGAAAAAAAGAAAGCATCTTCAACAAATGGTCTTGGCATAACTGGATTTGGACATGTAGAAGATTGCAGACAGATCCATATCACCATGCACAAAACTTAAATCCCAATGGATCAAGGACCTCAACATAAATTCAGGAACACTGATCCTGCTAGAAGAGAATGTAGGTAGTACCCTTGAACAAATTGGTACAGAAGACTGCTTTCTGAACATAACACCAGCAGTGCAAACATTGAGATGTACAATTAGTTTATGGGACCTCCTGAAACTGAGAAGCTTCCCCAAGGCAAAGGACACAGCAAGACAAAATGCCAGCCCACAGAATGGAAAAATATCTTCACCAACCCCATATCTGACAGAGGGTTGATCACCAAAGTGTACAATGAACTCAAGCAGCTAGCCACCAAAACACCAAACAATGCAATTAAAAAGTGGAGTGAAGAAGTAAATAGAGAATTCTAAACAGAGGAATCTAAAATGGCTGAAAGACACTTGAGAAAGTGCTCAACATTCTTAGGCATCAGGGAAATGGAGCTCAAAACCACTCCATGATTCCATCTTACTCTTATCAGAATGGCTAAAATCAATAACACCAATGACAGTCTATGCTGGAGAGGATGTGGAGAAAGAGAATACTCCTCCATTGATGGTGGGAGTGCAAACTTGTAAAACAACTTTGGAAAACTGTATGACAGTTTCTAGGAAAATGGGAATCAGTCTACCTCAGGTTCCAGCAATTCATGAATCCTGGAGAATGGGAAGGGGCAGGATATCCTGAGCTAATTGGGAGCATGAGCATTAGGGAACAGGGAGCTGACAGATTGAGAGGAGGAGAGGAGGAGGGGAGAGTTGGAAATATAGGAGCAGAAAGGTTGAGTCAGGGGATGAATAGAGTAGAGCAGGAAGAGAGATATCATAACAGATGGAGCCATTATAGTTCAGATGAGAGATCTGGCACTAAGGAGATTTCCAGAGATCTAAAAGGATGACACCAACTGACAATGTAGACAATGGTGGAGAAGGTACCCTAATTGCCCTTCCTCTATAATGACTACATTTTTGCCATCCTAAAGCCCTCATCCATTTGCTGATGGAAGCAGAGGCAGAAACGAACAGCTATACACTGAACTGAACTCTGGACCCAGTTGCAGAGTGGGAGGAATGAAGATCAGAGTGGTCAGGACTAGGCTAGTGAATCCCACAGAAACATCTGGCTTGAACAAGGGGGAACACATGGACCCCAGACTGCTGTCTGGGAAGCCATTAAGGGACTGATCCAGACCACTGAATGTGGATGTCACTGAAGAGGCCTCGGCATTCTATGGGGCCTCTGGTAGTGGATCAGTATTTTTCCCTGGTGTAAGAAGTGACTTTGTGTGAGCCCATCCCACATTAAGAGATGCTCTCTTGACCTGGACACATGGGGGAGGGCCTAAGCCCGGCCCAGGATGATGTGGTGGAATTTGGGGAGCCCCCCACAGTGGAGGGCCCTGCCCTCCATGGGAAGTGGAGTGGGAAACAGAAGGGGCTGGTTGGAGGGAGGAGAGGGAGAGGGAGAAGGGAGTGACATGTGAAGCAAGCTTGTTACTAATTTGAATAATAAAAAAAAAGATCCAGCAATTCTTCTCTTCGACATATATCCAAAGAATGCACATCCTTACAATAAGGACATATGTTTAACTATGTTAATAGCAGCATTATTCGTAATAGCCTTACATGGAAGCAACCTAGATGCCCCTCAACCAAAGAACAGATAGAGAAAATGTGGTACAATTACACAATGGAGTACTACTCAGGAGAAAAAGAAAACAAAAAACAATGGAATCTTGAAATTTGCAGGCAAGTGGATGGAACTAGAATAAATCATCTTGAGTGAGGTAACCCAGCCACAAAAAGATATGTACTCACTCATTTTTGATTTTTAGTCAGAGAGCAGAGGATTATCAGTCTACAATCCACACTGCCAGAGGAACTAGGGAATAAGGAGGACCCCAGAGAAGATTGCATTGTACCTCGAAGAAAGGGATGGGGACAAGAACACCTGAACAGAGTGGAATCAAGGGGCATGGGAGGAGAGGAAATGGGAAGGGAAGAAGGGGAGGGGGTGGAGAACAAGAGGCCTGAGAGAGGGGAGGAATAGAGGAGGGCAATAAAGGAAATGCCATGATAGAGGGAGACAATTCAGGTATGGAGAGAGGTCTGGGACAGGGAAACTATTATGGGATCAACAGGGATGACCCCTACTAATTATCCAAGCAGTTGTAGAGAAAATCCCACTGATGCCCTTCCCCTATAATTAGATTGGTGTCTACCTTGGTTGCCATTCCTAGAGCCTTCATTTAATAGCTGTTCAAAGCAGAAACAGGCACCCATAACTGAGCACTGAAGCATATCCCTGGGATCCAATTTTGGAGACGAAGGAGTGATGAGCAAGGAAGCCAAGATGGTGCTGTAGAAACCAGCAGAAACAGTTAACCTGACCTAGTGAGAGCATTGGGACCCTATTCATAAAGCTGCAGAAACAGTGTTGTACTGAACCAAGGCCTCTGAATGTGGGTGCTATCTAGGAGGCCAAGACAATGGGACCTCTAACAGTGGAGCCAGTCATTATCCCTAGAGCACAAATGGACTTTGGGAGCCCATTCCCTATGGAGGGATACTATTGCAGCCCAGGTACAGCAAGGAGGGCATAGGCCCTCTTCCAAACGATATGACAGACATTGAAGGTCCCTGGTGGAGGGCCTCACTATCCCTGGGAGGAGTTTGGGGTTGGTTTGTGGGGTTGGTGGGATATATGTGTGGAAGGGAGGGCGAGTGAATGGGGGTTGGACATGAAAATGTGAGTAGTGATTAAAAATTTAAATTAAAAGGAAAGAAAGAATATAAGGTCTTCTCAGGAGTTGAAGAGATGGTTTAGGGTTTAAGAAGGCTTGCTGCTCTTGCAGAGAATGTGAATTCAATTCCCAGCACTCACATCAGATGGCTCACTACTGAGACAACTCTCCAGCCCTTGACTGGAAATATTCTAAGAGCAGGGTCTATGTTATAATAAAAATATCATTGACTTGAAATGACAAGTTATGTCTCAAAGGACAGGGGCATAAGGGGGGAGACAAGAGAAAGAGACAGACAGACAGACAGACAGACAGACAGACAGACAGACACAGACAGACGCAGACAGACAGACAGACAGACAGACAGACAGACAGACAGACAGACAGGCAAAGGCTGAGAGAATACTTTTTGTGAGCCCGAAAGGTTCATCAATGTGTGGTACTTCAGCAGTCAGTTCACAATCACTAAGTCAGATCATTTTTCACAATAAATACTTGACCTATGCTGGGGCAAAAGTGGATCTAAAGTGTTTCACTCCTCTTGTAACTGGGCAGTATTCTGAGAATAAGAAACCTCAAAGCCTACCACCCTCCCCCCAGTGACACACTTCCTCCAACAAGGCCACACTTACTTCAAAAAAGTCATACCTCCTAATAGTGCCACTCCCTATGAGACTATGGGGGCCAGTTATATTCAAACTACCACAATATCTAAACATATATTATTGGCAGGTTCTACCTTTGAGGCAGATCGCTGTTGCTTTCTTTCTTTCTTACTTACTTTCTTTCTTTCTTTCTTTCTTTCTTTCTTTCTTTCTTTCTTTCTTTCTTTCTTTCTTTTGAGATTTGTGAACTGCATATTATATATTCTAAGTACATTTTCATACAAATGCTGCATTATCTTTTTCTTTAGAGTTGAATAATATTCCAACATACATAGGCATCTTTATGTTAGAGTTGAGAAATATGGGTGCATTTCATTGCTTTTTTTTCATTTTTTTCTGTTTTTCTCTTTAACGTATTGGTATTACTGCTTTTTGTTTGTGAACTTTGTTGTTTTTAGTCATAATCAGATTTATGGACTTCATAGTCCTACTGTATATTGGAAATTATCATAGGTGCAATTGGCTGCTAAAGGTCCTCAACCTAGTGTTTGGGATGTGAAGACAGAAATAGGTCCAAGATTCTTGTTGGTTCAGTTGTGTGTGGAACTTGCAGACCATTTTTGGTTACAGATGTGCCAATTTCCATTTCCAAACAACACAGAATCTCATTTTACATCCCCACTAAAAATTTTAGTTTTTATTTTAGTAACATCCATGATCACTGTGAGGTGATCTCTGACAGAGCTTAGATTTGCATCTCCTTGATGATTAGAGATGTGAACATGTTTTCTGACACTCATTCGGTGGCACCTTTGGGAAGACAGTACTTAATCTCTTTTAATTCTTCTATTTTAAACATTGGTCAATTGCTGTATTGGCTAAGGAGCATAAAGTTTGATATCCTCACATTGGGTATCAAACCTTATCTGACATATAATTTGTAAGCACTTTCTCCTATTAGATTCCTCCAAATACTTAGATGTTGCAATTTTTAGGTAAGAAACACAGGTCTTTACTGCTTTCTGTATTCAAGCATCCTAGGAAGAGGCTAGCTTCCAGGGAAATTGGCTTACTTTCAAGTGCTGAGTTTGGAAAGTACAATTACTTTATTTTAACATCTAAGACAGGATCAAATTTAAGATAAACCCTTTTACTCACATAACAAATAGAAATGGTTATTTTTATAATATGCCATGTTTCCTTTTCATTCATTACATTGTATGACATCTAGATAGGTAGGTAGATCAACAATAGTTCACTCATATAGACAAAATATTGGAAATACTAGCTAAATGAATCTGATAAATTATTCTTAAAATGTCTTAGAGTTTAGAGTGTTATTATTATGGATTACATTTCTTTTTATAGACATCAATATGGGAATACAAGCTCTGAATATTCTGTTTCCATCTGTTAAATCTAAACTGTCTTACTAAGAGTATTTTGATACTTACTGAATTAAGGTTATAATGTAATGAGAATGTAAATATATATGGAGAGAGAGAGAGAGAGAGAGAGAGAGAGAGAGAGAGAGGAAGAGAGAGAGAGAGAGAGAGAGAGAGAGAGAGAGAGAGAGAGAGAGAATGGGCTAGTATTTCTGTTAACATTCTCTCTGCCCAGTTGTTTTGTGGAACCTTCAAGACAGGACAGAAAAATATCTATAATGAAATTGTCTGGCTGTTGTGAATGTCGCCCTCAGGCTGTCTGCAACACACACAAAGGGAGAAATCCCAATGTTGATGGATATTCAGAATAAATTTCTTCAGTTGTTTTCTGTTAAAGTACTTTTCTCTGGAAAAAAGTGAGGTGGGGTAGAAGACAGATGCTTAAATGCAATGACAATGAAATAATTTTCTCATTTGTTTCACTGAAAATAAATTATTTTATTTAATGACACTCAATAATTAAGGATACTCAAGTTTAAGAATCTCAAGTGCTTTGAAATAAATGGATGAAGCATCATAGAAAATATGCATATTTATAAAACATTTTGAAGTGGCCCTTCATCTGTGCTTATAAAGTTAAAGGATGAGCCTTCTTGTTTTCTAACCCTCTGTCCTGCATCCTCTCTTCCTTCCTCTTCATTTTTCTGGTTTCCTGGGCATTTACTTGATGGACTAGCTTCCCCCAAGTATTACGCCATTTGGCTTCAATAAACCTGTTACAGATAGGATTTTGCATAAAACTTCCACCAACAGATGGAAGGCAACAATAAGGCACATAGCACCTTTACTCCTTACGTTTTTGCAATTTTTAAAATATTTTATCTTTTCAGAGCACTTGAATTCTGTCAGAATGACAATCTCCTAATGATTTCACCCCTTATCTCCAGAACTTATGAGCAAACTAAATTTCATATTTAAATGTCTTTGAATTTCAAGGACATTTAAAGATGTAAAATGAGAAAAATAAGAATGTATTTCTAGATTGTTAAAGTACTATGAATACAATTATTTTTATTCTTGAAAACAGAGATCCCCCATTAGTTCTCAAAAAACATGTCAGAGAGAGATGGTAGTTCCATATAAGAAAGATGGAAGATTGTCTCCACTAGGATGCTGTGTGGGTTCTAATATGAACCTCTTCAATACCTAAAGTCCAAAAAAAGGGTCTCCAGGGGAGTAATAATTATTTTGCAATCCATTTGGTGAAATGACTATCCTTAAGTGCTCACACTTATTTCCCAGTGATGCCTCATTACCCTTGAAAATTAAATAGACATGAGAATTATATTTTCCTTCTTTCTGCCACAATAGTGGACAAATATCAATAATTAAAATGCATCTCTTGATTCTGAGGGAAAATGAAAAGGAGAATACACAGCTTAACTGCATCTCACTCAGTCAAAGGGCAACATAGAATCTACAAAAGACCTTGAGTCCACCTCAGTACAAGTTTGTTTCTAATTTAAATAAAAATAGAAAAAAAACATCATTATTAATAACTTGAAAATATAAACCAACATGTACCAAAATTAACGAGACCCAAAGTTTTTTATTTTTTTATGTCAGTAAACTTTTGTACAGTTAAAGAAGCCAATTTAAAGCTATGTAACTTCATATTGGATATTATATTTCCATTATCAAATCTATCTTTGTGCACCTACCCATTACCAGCAAATGAAAATTTCTTGATGATTTGTAGCTAGAAAAACAATTATCTTTATATATTCTTGCTTGACTCATATTCATCACTTGCATTCTGTCCTTCACCATTGCCTAAAATTTGCCTTTTCTTATTCTCCTTTCTACAAGTTATACTATGTTTACATTTATACTTTATATGTGTAATATGCATGTATAATAATGTGTATGTACATTAGGCTAGGATCCTCATGTTTTGATAAATCTTTCCACCAAAAGCTGCCAGAGTCCTACCACCACGTGTGCACTCTCCACCAGCCGCCCAAGTTCTGCCTGCTGCATGGATGAACAAAATAATACTGAGACATATATTAGGTTCAAATGCTGCTTGGCCAATGACCAGGATTTCTCATCTGTTAGCTCAGTCTTAATTATCATAAATATATATGTCTTATCTTATTGGACGCCTTCCATTGGCGTCCTCATCCCCAGGATCACATGGTGCCACTGAAGGAAGAGCGAAGGGGAAAAGGGACCACTTCCTACTTCACCTTCCTTAAATATGATTCTCCTTGCTATGTCACTTCATGCCTGGATCATCACTTCTCTATTACATTTCCCAAAATCTTCTTTGACTCCTAGTCCCATCTAACTTGCTGCCTCATTGGCCAAACAGTACTTTATTCAACAATCAATAAGATGAATATAAAGACATTCCCCATCATCCTCTTATGTGGAAGAACATATTTTTTTCTTTCTGGCATTGTGTTCTTACTTAATATTATACACTCTAATGTCCTGCAAATATTATACACCAATGTCCTGCAAAATTCTTAATACCTCTCAGCAAGAAAATTTTAATAATTTAATTGCGGAGACATGGACAACAGGTTAGGAACAGGTGAGAAGAGCAGGAACCAAATGAAAGTGTGTCATAGCATTACTTCATTACTCAATGAAGAGGTTAAAAGACATATGCAGAAATAATGTACCCAGATATGCATTTCTTTGTAGCTTCCCAAGTTTGACTAAGAAATCATGTGTACCGTGTGTGTGTGTGTGTGTGTGTGTGTGTGTGTGTGTGTGTGTGTGTAAGACATGCTCACAAACCCTGAAAACTCTTCCTTCCTTTGTTCCCCAACACTCCCTACTTTGATATTAATAACATCATCATACAAACTTGGGAGGAGATACATTCTCCTCTAGTTTTATTCCTCTTAAATGCTCCTGAAACTAAACTTTCTCTTAAAACTAAAATGGGATGCCATGATTTTTATCTTTGATATAAGAGAAGCATCATTATATATAAAATATATATGCAATATATAAAAAGTGGAATATTGGCCATCTTAAAGATTAATGTAAGCTGGAACTGTTCATGGGCAATTAACAACAATTGCTGCTCTTTCAGAGGACCCTGGTTCATATCCCAGTAGCCACATGGTGGCTCACAGCCACTTGTAATTCCAGTTCTAGGGGATCTAGCACACTAATCTGACTCTTACAGATAAGAGGTACATAGGTGATGTACATATATGCATGCAAGGCAAACCCTCATACACACAAGAAATATAAAAATGAAACAAAATTTAAAACAACCAAAGAAGCTTTGTGTACTATGCAAATGAGAAGTAAAACAGAAGAACTTGTATTAGTGTCTCAACTATTGTAATGAAACATACAATAAAAAATAAGGGTAAATTGAAGAGCTGTGGATATCCGCTACAGAACCTTTGGTATATGATGACATGGTAGCTTACAATTACCAGTTAAATACTTTATAAGTATTAGTCAAAACATAGTGACTGCCATTTTCTCTCAAGTTAAAACAAATGAGTCATGTTTTATGATAATACTCAATTTTAAGATGACAAAATGATATATAATTGGTTAATACATTTCCCATATTCAAATACTAGGAATAATTATAATCCAGCCTTCTTTAATTTAGTCATTCATGAGGTTGCTAAGATACCTGGGACAATATCACCCAAAACTTAGTGACATGTGTGGAAACAATTTATACCACCAAATCATCAGAAACAAATAACATTTTTCAAAGCATAAACAAATGTTATAAATAAAAGACTCTGTCCCCTTTAACTTTTCTTCTTTATTATTTTTGTGTATCAAGTGATTTCAATATATTCTGAATATAGATATTTCCATTGCCTAAAGGTAAATTTCATTAGGCATTATTAATTTAATATAAATATACTTTCTCATGAAAGCAATTAATACCACACAATGCTATCTATTCCAAAAGTAGACAGAAAGCCACCTGAAAGTGAATTTAATTCTTATAAGGTTACAGCAAATTATATTTGCTGAATCTATACTTAAAAAGAAAATATATCATCCAGACTCTGTAACCCAGGGCAGAACCTATTAATCATTACTTATTTTTTTTCAGAGAAACACATCTAGTTTCTGAAAGTATTTTCTTTCAATTAAAGTTTTCTATTAATGTGTTTTGACTTTTACTAAATTAAGACCAGTTTTGGATTGTTTTGTGCCAGATGCTTTAAGTATAATATTTTTTTCTCCTGTAAAGGATTTTTGAATTGAGTCAATAACATAATTTAAACACTATCTATTACTTTGTGGTGTCTTATTTGATTATGAAACTAAGTCTCCCTGGTTCTAAATGCTGATTATTTCCACACCATGCAAAAGCAGAGGTCGGATACAACATAAATTCATGATAAAATCATGATATTAAATGATGCTTGAAAAATGTCAAAGCTAATTATTTTCAAAGCCTACAAACTGAGAGGTCCAGATACAGTAACCTAAAATGAAAAGTTTGCTTTCAGTGATTAATTCTTTGATTGTTGTAAATTGTAGGGTTTACTCTGTGTGTGTCCTACAGTTTATGAATACACATATGTATTAGATATTAAACATGAATTTGAGCTGCTATACTAAGGGTACTTTCACTATAAGAATTGCTGAGTAGAATATGTATTCATTCTGATTGAAGTGTTTCCAAGGTTAGTTGTCTGGTATGTGATCTTTAACTCATGTGTTTCTGTTCACATAAATATTCTGGAAGGTCAGGCACTGGGCAGTGCTAGGTTGGTCATTGCTGAGAGCTGTAATCATACTGTAAACATGTTTCATCATTTATCTCCAGCCTCAGAAACCTAAATGTTACTCTTAAACTTAGTAAAACAAATAGCAACCCCTTATAAAAACAAACAAAAATCACATGAAAATTATTAATATGAAATTGCCCCAAACTGCCCATCAGTATCACATTTACTATGAATAATTAGTTGAATAAAGCCTCTTATTTTGAAGAAGGAAAAAAAAAAACTAGACGTATTCCATTGGTTAAAAGGCTGTCTTTAGGTGATTCAGTATTTATGTCTGTAATGTCAACACAACCAAGCCCTTTCAGTGTCAAAGGATTAGGCAATTGAAAAGGAATTGGGTGGTGATATGTGATATGTGATTACCATGGTCATTGTGGACAGTTGTCTCTATACAGTTGGTCCCTACAAACAACCTGTTCTTGTTTCCATACTCTTACATCTGCTGGAATAGCTTACACCACTTTACCTTTAATAGGTCACTCATACCACAAATTCTGTTAATGTCTCAGTTGCCAAATGAGTCTTCAGTGACACTGTGACTTCTTTTAATTTTAATACAATTTCTACTTTTACCACTATCATTCTTGGCCCATTGTTTTAGATGGAGGTTAATAGACTAGTACCTTCCCTGGGAGGTTATATGTTCTTTTAAACTGTTCACTTGAGTTGTATAGAGCAAGGCTGGTTGTTAAAGATCTCCTGTTCAAGGTTCATATTTGTATGGTTCTTTGCCAGTGCTGTGTTTTGAATATGGATGGGTCTTTGTGAATGCTGAGAAATCCCTGAAGCATCCACCTACATTCAATTGGCACACACACAATAAAATTTCAGAAAAACTTTAAAAAAAAATCCAGTAGTACATAGTAGTTAAAAAAAGAAAACAAAACTTATGAGTGTTGTGTTGCAGTGTGAGATTATTCTTGTCTGCATATTGGTGCACACCTGTTATCAGAGCCATGGGGATCTTAATTTCAAGGGCATGTTTATCTACATAGGAAAGGGAAGATAGATTGGAATACAGGAAATCCAGTTTTCAAAAAGAAAATAAATGGAAAGACACAGAAACAACCACCAAAATCAAAACAAGGAGGAGATGAAGTAAGATTGTTCTGAAGACACAGTTTATCAAACAGAGCCAAAGGAACACATTGTATTATGAAATTTTCAGTGACAAAAGGATGGTCTGTTGATATCCTGGAATTTTGCAATGTGGAACCATTTTTAAATCAGAACTTGATTTATAAACATAAAGAACTAAGCTAAAGGCTATGAACTCCTTAGAAATTGTGATGTAAGGGCCATAAAATCAGTTTTCTATGAGCACACAGATGCCAAATCTTTAATACCGATATGGAACTATTTATTACATGTTTGTCATTTAGAATAAATGAGAGGAGGAAATGGGTCTCACATTTGAAGACGTCTTGAGCACTTGTTTTTACAGTGTGTGTTCTTTATGCATATGAGAGTTTTCTAAAATGTACATAAATGATGTTATAAAATATTATCCTTCTGAGGGATGTGCTAATATAAAAACAATTTCTTCACTATTGTCAGCCTCTGCTGCTGACTGGCTGATTACAATCAGGGACCATAAAGATAATGCAATGATTAATAACGTAAACTTGGAAGGAAATAGATATACCTAGGAGACATCCCTGGAAAGGACTCTCTGTATTAAGATGCTTGAGGTAATAATTCATTCCATGGAACCAGGATCCTGAATGGCATAAAATGAGAAAGTGAGATGAACACCAGCATTCCTTGCTCTTTTCTTACTGACTTTGGATGCAATGTCAGCTCCTTGAGCACATGCTTCCATGGATTCCTTGCCTTGTTGGATCACAGTAACCTGCAATAGTGAGCCCAAACAAATCCTTCTCCATTAAACTGTTTTGTCAGTATATTTTATGACAGTGGTTGGAAAAAACTAAGTTGGAGTTTGAAAAGGCATAGAGCAGGAAACACTCATTGTCCCAGTAGCTAGTGTCAAACTGAAGGGCTTCAATGCCTTGGCAAGTCTATTCTAGTGAGTTACCCTACGATCTTGGCTTTCTCTTTTTCACTGTTTAATCAATTATTTATGAAAAGAATAGGATGGACACAACATATATTTACTCTTGTTTTCTAATATTCTCCTCAGAGGGTCCAACACAGACAGTGAACTATTTCTCTAAATTTCTCAATAGGATGAAAAATATTTTACATAATGGGTCACACAATCATCTCTCTTTTTTTGTACCAGTTTGGTGATTTGACACTCAGAAAAACACAAATGTGTTTTAGATATGTATCAATTTCTTATTGAACTCATTAAATTATAGAACCGATGAAATCACTGGCTTTAGAGACTGGATACTTCAGTTGCAGGACAGGATTTCTCATTCCCTAACTCTGGCTATTTGGTAAACTCAGAAAAATGATCACCAAATCTAACATTGATTTCTGATTTTAAAACATATCAACATATTTAAAAAGAAGTATGATTTCTTTAATTTGGCTTTTATAAAACTTGCTAATGAACACATTCTAGAAAAAGACTACAGTGATCACCAAATCACAATTGACGGAGGTCAACTCTAACTAGTTGTACTGAATAGTATCATAATGTTCTGCCTGTAAAGAGCAACCCTACAAAACTATAGAAAAGTCATTATGGACACTCTTCAGAATTGTCAGTAGTCATGACAAATATAGCTGGTGATAACTAGTATTCAACAGGCTTACCTACAAGATGAGTGAGTCTCTGATAGGGAACCATATGTGAAAAGGCCATGGAGTTACTGTCAGTGGAAACTAGTTGCTCCTGCCTGTAATTTTTCTCATGAGTTACTTCTTTTCTTTCCTGAGAACTTCATTTCTGCCCTAAGAATAACTGGGTATTTTCCCACTGCTTGTGTGAAAATATTCCATCTGCTAGGCAGATATATCTTTGGAAGGTAACAAAAATGACTTCATTTGGCTGCCTGAATTTAATATATAAAATACATACTGGGGTGTTCTTTATAACTGGACCTATGTGCCACACAGTGACTGTGAACACTTAAAAGCTTGCCTCCTTCTTTTGGTCAGATTAAGTGCACACAATTAGCTTACTTTTACCTCAAAGCAAGTTCAAACTAGACTGAAGGCTTTTGTAAATAAGTCATAAGTTTTAAACCTTACAGCTATGCTTAAGGTCAGAGCCAGAGATGTCCAACCAAGATTACTAAGGAAAGCATGCCAATTCATGTCTTCCAGTCTGTTAATAGACCTGTGTCTCAAAGTCATCATTGGGCACTGTGTTCCCATTTGTCTGGTTCCAATCTCACTTCTGTAACATTGGACACTTATGTTGTCGCGTAATGGCTCAACTCCCTATCACTTATCCTAGGAATGTGCTCTTGATCAAGAGAAACAACTCTTGCAATTTCTTTGTCTCTTCAAGACTTGTACTGAGAATAGTTTTTAGAAAACTAAGAGAAATCTAGGAGAAGAAACTGGTAGAAGCTAGGCGGAATTAGAAGTCAGACAGGAGAATTAGAATAGAAGCATGAAAATAAAGCAAATGATACAAAGAGTTATGGAGTAAGAGATTCATTTTTGGCCTAAGATTTTCTAGCCCAATGCTTGCTGTAGCATTCTCTCTGAACCCTGAAGAAGGCATTGAGACTGCCCTTCAAATAGTCCTCATAGAATTTTCTAGTACATATGCAGTCCACATAGAGAAAGCAGAAGCTCTAAGATAATTTGTTGCAGCAAATGCAAAATGAGTTGGAGGGTGAGGGAGATAATGAAATTGGACTATAATTATGAAATGATTAGTAATAATGAATTCATATTTTTCATGAAGGTCTACTACTAAAGAAGTCAATAGCTAACATAGAAATGGAAGAAAATATTTACAAATACATTAACAAATTATGTCTGCTTTCTTGTAATTAATAATAATAATAATAATAATAATAATAATAATAATAAACATAATAATATTTAAAACCAGGCTTGAACTGATGCTGGACATGAAATACATGTGAATGGCCAATAACAACATTGATTTCATAATCACTATTTTCAGTTGTCAGAGCAAAGCAAAGCCATCAACTCACATGACTAAAGTGAAATGAAGAGATGACTTCAAAAGTTAGAGGTGGTACAGGGAAGGTGTGACTCAACTGAACATGATCACTATGGTTGCCTGCTATCCAATTTCCTTATGTAAATGTTATTGGGACAGAGAGATTCCTGTGTTTGTATTAATCATCACAGGTTGTTTGCACAGCCCAGTAGGAGAATAATATCATTTCTAGACAGTCTGTAAAATACTGACTGGAGAGTTATCTACGCTATACTCAGCCACACGCTGGGTGATCTATTCAAGGAAAATAACTATATATTTAAAATAAATACTGTACACAGATATTGATACTTTATTCATAATAGCTCCCAGTAGCCCAGGCATACCTCGATAGGAGTTTGATTGAGTAACAGTAATATATTTCTAAAATGGTTAGTAAATATTCACCAGAGAAAATGATCAACTAGTGTATTTTAGGCAACTTCAAATGCAAGACCACACTGGCATTAAACAATATATGTATAGAGTTTGATAGAATATAAATAAAAATGTATAACAAAGATTGCAAAGTGCTGAAGTCAGTATAATTCAAACAAAGATTAAGAGGAAACATGATTTATATATACTGATATATTATTACATAATAAAATTTGAAATCAATCCATAAGTTTTTTAATGTAAGAGACCCAGAGAGACAGTTAATTTTGCATTTTTAACAGATGAGTTGTTGTTACTGCCCAATAAGAGAAGCTATAGAGGAGTAGGTGTAGCCTGACAGTTTTCAGGAGGACATAATATTGGATCTCACCAGTGCCAAATGGAATAAGACAGAACCTCTGAGAATGCATAGAAGATGTAAATCTGTTCTGTTGCTTGTCTCCTGAGTGTCTTTCTATTTATCAAATTTTAGCTCATCCTATTACAATTTGCCATCTGGTTTCAGTTATCATTCTGGGTATTTAACACAAGGGCCTGTGCCCATATTTTCATCAAACCAATAAAGTATCTTAACAGTGGTAGCTTGAGTAACAATGTCTGCCCAGGAGTGTCAGAAGGCAACTGTACCAGGCAGAACCAGTGAATGTGGAGAGGGTTAATGGTTATTGGGATAGGGGATGCTTTACTTGGAACAAGTGCATGCATGGACAGGAGTCAACAGAAGAGGGACTGGTGCATGTGAAGAGAAGATAGCAGTTATTGGAACAAAGGCACACTTACCCAGGGCTAGTGTGTATGTGGACAGAACAAAGGATGGTGCTTATGGAAAGAAGACAGTGGTCACTGGAACAGAGGATGCTTTATTAAGGCTAGTATATTTGGCCAGGGGTTTTGGCCCTAAAAACAGAGACTGGCACATGTTAAATATGATAGTGGTCTATGGAACAGAGAATGCCATCCCAGAGCCAATGCATGTAGATGGGGGCATGGTCATCAAAACAGAGGGCAATGCATCTGAAGCCAGGACATGTCAATCTTGGGAAAAAAGAACAAAATGAGATCCCTGCAAAGGATCACTACAAAAATATTTGAGATCCCTGCAATAAAGCATGAAGAAAAAGTAGCATCAATGTTTGCTTGATGGTATTTAATGTCTTTTACCATAAACATTGCTATGTATTTTGATGAAGTTTAGGATGTGCAGGATCAAATAAGTAACATGATACTAATTTTAGTGATAACTTTGAAATCATCATGAAAATGTGAAACTGAAGGTTAGTAACTACAGAACAGACACAAATATTGGCAACATCTTTGCAAAGCTGTTTCCTATATTGTGAGTTGGGAAATGAAAAAAAATCAGTGCATCACAAGTTATAAATGAACAGTGCTTTTCATAAGGAAGAGCTATGTCAGGGTACACATTAGAGTCTATTTTTACACTGTATTCAGTTTGAGGACTTCTACTCCAGGGAAGATGCCAAGCATGAGTTCTTGAATAAGGATGGGACTTTGGGATGATGACACGTTCAGTTGAAAGTGCGTGGGGCTGGACAGCAAAGAAGGATCAGAAGCTCCTGGCTGTGCATCAACAGCTGCAGTTGTCAAGCTTTCATGCCTTGATTCTAACAGCAATCATAAGCTAAAAATTCTAACAGCTTCATAAACTAAAAATAAACTCAAAGAACTTGATTTTCTGCACAACCTTTATGAGAATTCTCTTTTGCTTTTTCTCATTTTTTATTCAGTGAATAATTTATATAATGCATCTGAAAACTGGTCTATATCTTTTCTATTTCCTGAAAGCAGGGTATACTTTTATCTTCTTTTATTGAGAAATAATGGTGAAGAAAGAAATTATTAGATAGTCTTCACATTCTGTTGAATGCAGGGAAGAACTTTACTTTAAGCAAATTCTCTCATCCAGAATGCTGGTTATTAACTACCTACACAGTGGTTGTAGGTAAAGACATAATTTCCATGTCCTTACAGATCATGACTTTTGTGACATGGTTAAAAAGATCATTAGATATTGTGATTTTTTTTTTGTGTGCACTTTTAAAATAAACTTCCTGAACTTTTCTGGAAATCAAAACACACTGATCTAACCGTGCAGATAACAAACATAAGCAATTGTTACTTTGTGTTTTGCTAATGCTAAGAATGTATTGCCTGTCCCATTTTGTTACATATGCACATATCATATGTGCACATCATTCTGCATACACAAACATATCAGAATTACAATTGCAAACCTCTCTTATACCTAGAGCTACACCTGTGTGCTTTGAATATGGGTTACATATGTCTCTGGATTTATACGTAGGATGCTTATTACTCACTATGGCGCTGCTCATAGGAGGCGTGGAAATTTTTAAAGGAATGACAAAGAAGGAAGGGCTAGGTCACTGGAGTAACCCAGTCCAGATACCAGGAAGTATAGCTGTATGAGCCCACATTATGACAATGAAGAAACCCCTGTCCTATTGACAGTAAAGGAATCATCCTAGTTCTCACAGACCTTGCGTTACAAGAATGCTCCCTTCAAAATGTTCAGAAAACAGACAAACAGGAGAGGATGGGTCTCAATATACCCTGCGTATTTACACTCTGAGTAAACTCCATCCTGCAATGAGGCTTCAGCCCTGAAGGTTATATCATCTCTTAGTATTACCACAGACTAACCACCAAGCTTTCAGCTAAGATCCTCCAGGGAACATTTCAGATCTTAACAACAAGAGGGATGTGAAACAGTAACCCTGACCCCATTTCATCCTATGGCTTCCTCTCTTCAAATGAGGCTCCCTCTATACATTCTCCTGCTGAAGATACACCTTGCTATTCCAACACATCCAAAAGACTCCTTAGACCTGAGAGTAGCTAATCCACACCTGTACAGGTTAAAGGACAGAGCTCCAATATCAGTGTTGTTCCCTTACTGTGCCAGGTTGTTCATGGGCCCTTTCCTCAGAGAAGCCTGCACTCTGCTCTCTGACCCTGCATCTTCTTTTCATTCATTTGTGTATTTTATGGTCTGTCTTCTCTTAGGAAATAGGCTATTCAAAAGTAAACACTTCAATTTGTCTTTTGTTATTATATCCCCATAACCCAGGCTTATCTCTCACATAGATACAATAATCAGTGAACATTTGTTATTTGAGAATATGATGTGCAGCTCAGGTGTTGTGATTTTCATTGCTATAATTCAATCTTTTGGGGACTTGACATTCCTTTCAAAAGCAGCTTAGCCAAGTCAACCATTTTTTCTGCAAATATTCCAGGCAGGGAAAAACCAAGCTGCTCTTAAGAGCCTGAAGGGAGCAAACCAAAGTGTCTGAAGCAGAAGAAAGAGAAAGAGATTTTATGTCAAATCCGAACATGCAGGGAATTACAGGAAGTTTGAGATAGAAGCATCATCCAGGTGTTGAGAACCCACAAGGGAGAGGAGAGATGTCTTCTGAATGTAGTCAACCACAGATTTTAACCCTAGGCTTTTCTATGGGCTTCACATATACAGAAGTTTATATAAAATATGTTTAAGTTATGTATGTTTGACTTTGAACTTATCAGGTTTTATATTTTGTTCAGCAAACTCTCAGATGTGTTTGAGTTGTACTTGTGGCATGAGCAAAAAACAGGCTATGTAGTAAGGATAAATCAGGCTGTTTCAAGCAAGGTAAAAGTGACAAGTGACCACATTTCAAATACCTTTTTCAGGAACAGAAACTGGTACCAGGAGACCCACTACAGCAGGCAAAATTAGGACAGTGATGTGCTTCTGTTTTTAATAGTATAGTGAATTTGTAGTTGATTGGCTTGAGGTAACCAGTAAGGATGGAATACAATATGTTAGTGCTGGTTACATCAACAATTTCTTCAACTCTCAAAAACAATGCTGCTTTAAACTTGTGAGCTGTTTTCATTAATAGAAACCGGAACTTCTGGCATGAATTATGTCAGAGAACCTGACATAGTCAGATATTTTCAGACATGATGACAAGTAGTTAAGGAAAACATTAACTTGTTTTCTAGAATATGAGTTACAGAGGCAATCTGAGGGAAATACCCTTGATTCATTTACTTTATAAAAAACTTACTGGCTTGGGATTACACTGAAGCACAAACTTCTCAAGCTTCATTCTGTGTCTCTGCTTAGCACCTGGAATGTTCTGCTTCCAAATAGTAGTCATTTGTGGTTTAATTGCATGGTACCTACCATCAGTATCCATTTAATTCCATTAAATTAATTAATTTAACCTTAAGAGATATAAGTAAAAATAGACATATTTTCTTACTTCCTATTAGCTTCTTCAGTCTCTCCATGTTTACCATGTGAATGTTTCTCCTTTCCTAATGCATATCCTCAGATGGAGTACTCAGATGTGAGCATATGAGCTCTGGTACCTTTGTCATCACAGACTTACAGAGAACTCACATAGAGGATACACAAGCATCCATATGTCCCATTTTAAAGTTGTGTAGTATCAGATGGCCCTCTGTTTTCTGACTCTCTAAAATGATTAAAATATAAGGAAGGTGTACTATATTATTTTAATTATTTATACTGTCAGGCATTTTAAGAGATTTAACTATAGCAGATGATTCAGAATTTCTTAGGAAGCATCTAAAAACCAGTACTGAGGGACAATGAAGAGGCTTTGATATTAATGGATACAGACCCTAGCTAGATAGAGACCTACACAATTAGAATAGATCAAATTACAGATGGTGTCTCAGCAGGGATAAAACAATAAGATTTTTTTTTTTTCTTTTTCAAGACAGGGTTTGTCTGTGGTTTTGGAGGCTGTCCTGGAACTAGCTCTTGTAGACCAGGCTGGTCTTGAACTCACAGAGATCCACCTACCTCTGCCTCCTGAAAGTTGGGTAAAGGCATGTGCCACCACGCTGGCAACAATAAGAATCTCAACATATGAATCACTAAAAGCAAATATGATGTATTTTCATTGTGTTATACAATAACACTTGTTTGCAGTGATAGAAATTTTGTAGACAGCCTTTGGTCTACCTTAAAATCTTGTAATGAAAGACACAGAAGTTCAAAAAAATAAAACACATAGACACCATTAAATTGCAAGAAAGTCTAAAATTAGAGAAAAACACAGATCCAGGTTACAATATTAGAAACCTCATTTAGTCTTCACTATATAAGAATAGCAGCTTGGGCCTAATTGCATTAAATATAAAGAAATGGTGAGTGGCAGGCTCCAAGGAGCTTACTACACAGACAATGCTCATTTGGACTCATCTCACACCACTGAATCCCTGTGTTTTGGTGAATGATTTTTCACAACTGGTGTCTCTGTGAGTGGTGTTCAGTTAATAGACACCAGGTTCATGAACAACCTGAGACACAAAAGAACAATACCTAGAACATCAACATATGTACCTTCACTTCACTATCACAGTATCTTTATAGAATGTGAGAGAGACCATGGTTTGTGTTTTATTTAACTGGCACCACATCCATTACTTTTGCCTTTCATTTCTGCATTCAGCTCAACAACACAACCTGAGGCCATCTTGAATTTCACTAATGATCTTACAAAATTTGGATGATTTTCCCGTAAACTTACCGAGATATTCTTCATACTTCTTTGACAAAATAACTGATAACAACTTGAAGAAATGGCTTAATTAGGTTCACAGTTTAAGAAGGAATCAAATCCTTATGGTGTGAAAGATATTTCATTCATGTGAGGTGGCTTGTCCCATAGTGTCCATGGTGAGAAAGCAGAAATGGAGGCATGTTGGCAGTCAGCTCACTTCCTTTTTCTTACTGATCCAGAATCCTCGTTTTTGGAACAGTGCCATTCACTCAAAATGGGTCTTCCCTTGTATTTAAACATTCATGGAACCACCTTCCCAGAAATGCTAATCATTGTTCCCAAGATGCTTCTACAGCCAGACAAGTTGACAATGAAAGTTAAACATCCATTTCCAAACAGAAGTTTCTAATTTTCTGTTTATCAAAGCATAATCTGCATTTAGTTTTTAGTGCCAAATCACTCTGGAGTACATGAACTTCAAACTGCAATGCTACCCCTTGCTGCTGTCTTTTTCAAATCTTGGGTGAAAGATGAAGAAAACTCCCAGAAGCCATTTCAATACCAAGACAAGCTATAAAAATTTATCTCTATACACATATCAGTGTGGTCCTTAAATCTCCTCTGTAGCAAGAATATAGTCTTACCTGTCTTAAACAATACAGAAACATATGGCAAGCACAATGAAATAGCTCCCTCAAATTATCAGTGTAGAACTAATGAAATTGGGAAATTTACTAATAAATCTGGTTCCTAAATTCATGCACAACTCACTCTACAAATAATCTGTATGATGTCTCACTAACAGAAGCTGAACCTACAAATTAGTTATTCACATCCAAAGGCAAAAATATAGTGAAACAAAGGAGTGTGCTGACTTGTGTCTAACCATCTGATATTATGTTCTCCAGGCTGTAAAGAATTTTCTGGATTAATTCAGAATTTTACCATCAGCCTGGACAGCATCACAGTAGAGTGTTGTCAATCACACTGTGAACCCCAAGTTTCCATCTGCAATAAATAAATAAATAAATAAAATCAACCTTGGCTCGGGAGTCAGAGTCAGCAACTAGTAAACAGAAAGTAATCATCAACAGTCATAGGGATTGTGAAAGAAGGATATAGAGATGGACAGAAAGTAGTAGGGAGTGTGGTTGTCTTTTTTGGTTTGGCAAAACATAAGGAAGCTCTCTATATGAGAAATAGGTAAAGAGGGAATGTAAGGTAGTTACTCCTCAACATTTCTGAGCTTTCAGGTTTTCACTCAGCTTCTGATTTCTGAGTCTTTATTGGTAAATAGAACAATAGAAATGTAGTTAAAAACTACGTTTGGTGGAAGCAGCAGGAGGTGGATCTAGTGGGACATAAAAATCCTGCCAGGCCTATCATGGAATATTACTTTATATAAATGTGTGTTACATTTGTTTATGCTGTATTTTTGACAATGTAAAAATGTGCTGCTTTTCTTGCCTAAGGTAACTGATTGGTTTAATAAAAAGATGAACCCTCTTGGCAGTAGAGGGATAGGCATGGCTGGTAGTCATAGAGAATAAATAGGAAGATGAATCTAGGCTGGAGAGAGAATGGGAGAGAGAGAACAAGTGAGGAATAGAGGGAGATGTCTGGGGCCAGACAACCAGACAGTTTCAGCCAACCAGGCATGGAGGATAGCAAAAAAGTAGTACAAACAGATTAAAAGAAAGGTAAAAAGCCCTGAGGCAAAATGTAGGTGAAGGGAAACAGATTGATTTAATTTTAAAAAGCTATCAATAAGCAAGCCTAAGATGAGGCTGAGCATTCATAACTAACAATTAATCTGCATGTCATGATTTGGGTGGTCCAAAAAAGACTGCTATACAGGCCTCTGTCTTTGGACCCACAACTGCTGGCTGAAATAATAGTGGATTCAAGTGCAGCCACAGTGCTAATAGAAAAACAACAGTGTGTGTTAGGGTAATGATATCAATAAAGACACGATGCCCTTAATCATGGTAGATGTGGATTAATGACGTTTTTAAAAGCTACTGCATTGTTTCAATGTAAGAAGGATGAGTAAATCTTCTAAAGTTACAAATGTGAAAACAGATTTAAGCGTAAGGAAAACACAAGTTAGGTTTCAGTCCTGAAAATGTCCTAGAGCCAGCATCAGCTTCATATTCCATGCTGGCTCATTTGGCTATGGCCTTCTCTCTGAGATCTGAAAGCCCACTGACAAACAAGGAATACAAACAGGTTTCAAACAAAGGTTTTCAGGTTTTTCTGTGGGCAGCTGAGCAGGTGAGCAGCTCTTCTTTTTGCAGCCACAGCCCACACTCAGCCTCCCACCTTCCATTACATTATATTCTTCCAAATGTCTTATTTGCAAGCAAGAAAAATAGCACTGCATCTCCTTCGCTTTTTACAAGGAGGTTATGAGGGAAAGTTTGGTGTTTATTTGTCTCAGATCCTGTCTAACAGCTTTTTGGGGGTCAGTAAACATATGAATCACTTTGCCTACCTGGCCAGCAGCAGCATGTTTGGAAGTCAATGTCTATGACCTTTGTAAGAACCCAATTATGTTTGTTGTGAAGTCCCTAAATTAAAATTGTCCATTTTGACAGCATGTCACATACTGGGTCATGTGCCATATTTAATGTCACAGATTCAGGCCTTTTGATCCATGGGAAAAAGTTATTATTTACAAGGTCTGTAGAAAGATTCACACCGAGTTTTTTTTTTTTTTTTTTTTTTTTTTTTTTTTTTTCAAATTAGCAATAGCTCCCATTATTTCCCTCTGTGCATGGAAGGTTCTTCCCTAGCTATAATTTTTTCATTAGCAGACAAAGTAGTACTTATTTTGCAAACACTATGCCAGTCATTAAAAATACTTGGGGAACTGAGACGACTCTTCTATTTCAGCAGTGGAATGGCAACTGAGAGTTGCAAAGGCCTTGTGCAAAATCCACCAAAGGTCATTAGGAATATGAATGAGAAGCACAATCCAGGAGGTGAGTTACAGCAACCTATTGAGTTTTCCAGTGAATTACAAGAAAGTATCTTCAAAAAAGTAAGTCTTGCTGAGAATAGGAGTTCTTTCCTATGTATAGTGAATGTGTGCTTGAAGTAAAAGGCAGAAGCCACATCCTGAACAGAGAATTAAACCAAGACAATAATGTAGAGAACACAGGTGCTAATGGGAAATGTAGGAATTATGAGTCAGTTCTGTTACAATAAAAGTTTTCCTGACAAAAAGTACTGAGTAAAAACCTAGAAAGGTGATGGGAATTTTGTGTGCCAACCTAAGGATCTGAGAAGTGTGACCATCAGGTAACAGAGTGACAGGGCACTTTGTGGACCAACCTGAGGACTTGGAAATGGTGATTAAAAGTTTCTTTGGGAGACTTAGGGGACATTTTCACTCTGTTTTCCCATGATCTGCCCTCCATTCTGTCTTTTCTACTACCCAAAGACCCAATTTTCCATATTTCATTTAACATGGTTCAGGTACAAAGGTTGTATCTTAGTGTCTTATCCAGTGTGTTATGAATTAAGATATATGCAGTGATTCTATTTGATTTAGGAGAGACTTAATGAGCTGAGACACTTATGAAGGACTTGAGTCTTTCAACTGAGATCTGCAGAAGGTATCCCTGCATAGAGCACACAATAAAAAGAGAGAGAGAGAGAGAGAGAGAGAGAGAGAGAGAGAGAGAAATGATTGAACTTATCACGCTGAGATTCAGAAGTGTGCCTGAATTCTCATTTTGAGTTGGAATGACATGATGTCAATCTTTGCAAAGCCACTAAAAACAAATCTGCCTTTGTATAACTACATATATTTTATGTAGATTGTTATCACCTTTACAGAAGGGGAACAAATGAATGGAAGAAAGGTGCAATAGCAATTGCAAGCACATTGTTAAGTATTTGTGATTAAGGCCAAAATGAAGTCTGTTCTGAGATAGAAGAAGCAAAATCTAACATGTAATTTTTTCCTTCTTGAATTTAATGTCCCAGATAAGACTTCAGCTGTAGCTAGCTAGTTTCCTAGATTTACTGGGCAAATGTGGATAGAAGTTTCTGTCCTGCCCAGTCACACAGCCATTTAGTCATAAATAAACACAAAAAGGCTTATGTTAATTATAAACTGGCTGATGGCTCATGCTTCTTATTGGCTCACTGTCTTTTAATTATTAATAAATTTCTACTAATCTTATATCTCTGTGTGGTCTTGGCTCACTGGTGATGCCTGAGTCTCTTGATTCATAGGTGGCTACATGGCAGTTCACTCATGACTCACTCTCTGTGTTCCTCTTCCCAGAATTCTCCTAGTCTGGGAGCCCTAACTATACTTCCTGCCTGACTACAGCCTGCCTATCCATTGGCCAAAACAGCTTTATTCATCAACCAATAAAAGATACATATTCATGGCACATAGAAGGACATCTCTCATCAGATGAGTGTTCACAATATGAAATCTATGTAGATAAATCCTGGGAGTTATCATAAAGGAACAAAAAATGTGACATTGAGTGTGCCATGTGTTTATAGAAAGGAATGTTTGAGGAGATACGAGAGACATCTTTTAAACTCAGGCAGTAGAATTACCTCAAAAAACAGTACTACAGAATGGATATTTGTGTGATAAAAAGGAATATTTACAGTAATAACTTTGATGGTTCTAGATATAACTTATTATTTTATCTTTCCATATATTATGTTGAGTTGGGGGAAAGAATAAAGGAGAGCAGGATGAGAGATACCATATCAGAGGGAGTCATTATAGGTCCGAGGAGAGATCTTGCACTAGGAAGATTTCCAGATATCTACAAGGACGACATAATCTGAAAATCTAGGCAATGATGGAGAGGATAACCTAAATGCTCTTCCCCTATAATGAGACTGATGACTATGTATTATGCCATCCTAGAGCCATCATCCAGTGGCTGATAGAAGCAGAGGCAGACACCCACAGATATACACTGAACTGAACTCTGGATCCTAAATGCAGAGAGGGAGGAATGAGGATTAAAGGGTCAGTACCAGGCTGATGAAACCCACAGAACCAGCTGGCCTGAACAAGGGGGAGCACATGGACACCAGACTGCTGTCTGGGAGGCCAGTACAGGACTGATCCAGACCCCTGAACATGGATGTCAATTAGGTGGCCTCTGCACTCCAGGGGGGGGCTGGTAGTGGATTAGTACTTTTTCCCTGGTGTAAGAAGGGACTTTAAGAGCCCATCCCATGTGAAGGGATGTACTCTTGGCCTGAACACATTGGGGAGGGCCTAGGCCCGGTCCAGGATCATGTGGTGGACTTTGGGGAGCCCCCATTGAGGGCCCTACCCTGCCTGGGGAGTGGAGGGTGGATGGGGTGGGGGGACTGGTGGGGAGTTGTGGAAGGTTGGGGGGCGAGGATGGAGAGGGAGAAGGGATTGACATGTGAAGCAAGCTTGTTCCATATTTGGACTAATAAAAAAATCTGATTAAACAGCTGGGCGTTGGTGGCACACGCCTTTAATCCCAGCACTTGGGAGGCAGAGGCAGACAGATCTCTGAGAGTTCGAGGCCAGCCTGGTCTCCAGAGCAAGTGCCAGGTTAGGCTCGAAAGGTACACAGAGAAACCCTGACTCAGAAAACCAAAAAAAATAAAATAAAAAAATCTGATTAAAAATTTGAAAGTATGCTTAGTAAGATCATCATTGATACTTTTTCCAATTTCTAAATTTTGTATTATTTTTTTCATATGACTTCTTTTTCCAAGATCATAACTAAAATACCATTTTACTGAAGGGATGAACATATTTTTAAAGGTATTTGCTTAGTTAATCCCTTTAAGCTACATCAGAATAAATATCCTCATTTCCTTAAAATACTCTTCCCTAATATCCCACTCTTCCCTGTGCTACTAGAGTATGAATCTGCTTTTCAGTAAATCACAAAATACAACAAAACAAAAAAACAGATACTGAGTGACTATCTATCATCCCTACCACAGCATTTGTGAAAGCTAAAATGTTTGCACCATTTATTCTCCAATACAGGGTAACTATAAGGAGCACCATGAGACAGAGGAAACACTCAGTATTTGTGAAATTAGTGGATAAACTGTGTGTCATTTATTTACTAAATTGTTTGTCTCATGCTCTAAACCTGCCAGTGTGCACAACTTAGCTGGATCCCTCTCCAATGATGTCCAAGCCTCAGTGCTCTGTAGCTTCTCTGCCCTGCTAAAATAGAATAGAAATGTGTGCCTTTGTTGACTCTGTTACATTATGTTACCTTGCCTCAGTTTGTGAAATGTAACAAGTGCTTGTTAAGTGAATGAATGGATGATTGACAAAAGCTGTCATTAAAATGGTTTAAATTTATAACTCATGATAGCAGCTTCAGTGTGTTAACCGTGAAACAAACATCATCAGTTAAGACACAAGAAAAGTTACAGACAGAATTTCAATCAAAGAAAAGTTGAACAGTTTATACTGGAATTTATGATTTTCTTGACTGTATAGAACCAGGCATTTTAGCTACAATTTAACATTCTTTGTCTTCATTTTAGAATGCAGACATAACCAACTCTAGCAGTCACAGAAAAAGGGTGAAAGGATGGTGAATACACAATTTATAAAGTGTCTTTACTGGATAGAAGTGAGTTCTCAAGAGAAATATTCCCTAATCTAAGGTTGCCAGAAACACAGTGACATTTTCAGTAACCACATACCAGTACTTTATCATATTCTACACTCTGCAAAGACAGTTGTATATGAAACTGGAAGCTGCCTTGGTTTCCACACCAACAGTTAAGAATCAAGATAAACATGTGGTAGTTTGTCTGTAACAATGCAAAGCTTAAATGGAAAGCATATAGTATGTGACTCAACACAGTGTGCATGTATGCCACACAGGAGTACAAACACATGCACATGTGTATCTGTAAGCAGGATAACAAGTACACATAAGGAGATAGGCTGATAGTCCCACTTAAATCTTTTTGGTTTGTTTGTTGTTGTGTTTTCTTATTTTGTTATCACACACCATCTAACTCTGTATCCCTGAAATTCTCGTACCCTTTCTACTGACCACACTGAACTTTTGTTCACAGAAATCATCCTGTTTTTGCTTTTTGAATATTGGAGTTGCAGTAGTGAGCCATCAGTTGTGGTTTGTTCACACTTACTCTTGAGAAGATTTTATAGTCACAAACAGCTTGATTCCATGAAGAGAATAATATCACTCCACATTTCTGGTATTCCCAGTTTCTTCTCCATCTCTCTAATCTGCTTGAGGACCAAGATATGAGCTCTAAGCTGTTGCTGTTGCTATGCTTTTAGTCTGCCATCCTGGACTATAATGCTCTGAAACCATAAGCTCTACTAAATGCTTCCTTTTATAAGTTTTCTTTGTCATGGTGTTTGTTACAGCAACTGAAAAGGTACTAATACAAAGGAACAAAACCCTAAGACTTCTGAGAGCAGAAACTACTATAAAATAAGCATTTGTTGATTTAAGCTTCCATGTTAGTGCAACACAGGAAACTTTTTATTTTATTTTATTTTATTTTTTGGTTTCTTGAGACAGGTTTTCTCTGTGTAGCTTTGGAGCCTATCCTGACACTTGCTCTGGAGACCAGGCTGCCCTCGAACTCACATAGATATGCCTGCCTCTGCCTCACAAGTGCTGGGATTAAAGGTGTGCGCCACCAATGCCTGGCTACAAGAGCCTTTTTTCTTTCTTTCTTTTTTTTTGTATCTCCTTTTTTATGATTTTTTATTTGAATTAGACACAAGATTGATTTACATGACAATCATGCGCTCACAGTACTTATATAGGAGCTTTTTTTAAATGGATAAATTCCCCTTGGTAATGATAAGGACCTTAGAGAGTGGCCACTGCCCCAGGAAGTTTTACATTTCTACTTCAGGAGAAAATTTGATATATTTACATTCATAAAGTAAAGTAGCATAGACAAGGCAGTGGACACAAAACAGAAATTGATCACACAAAATCCTTGAGCCTGAAGAGACCAAGATGACAGAAGATTTTCTGTCTGGTAAAGGCCAATGTCTCCTTCTAAGGTGGATCCTGGAACACTTGCATTCCTGAAGGAAATTAAGGAGAGAAAAGAAAAGCCACTCCCACAATCCCAGCTTGTATTTGGACCATGTTCTGCAGATTCTCAACTGGGAACAATGCTGTTGCTCTGAATATTAAGTTTTAATTTGTGGATTTTTGAGGGAGCATAACATAAACCACAGCAAAGAAAGAGGAAAAATATTAGAAATACAGTAAACAGGTCAGTTAAATTAAAAAATCAAAACTTAGGAGCTTTTGTATGGGATAGGTGAGGGGATGACTTAATAGTAAGGCTCATTTCTATCCTTCTCTGAAAGAAAAGCTAAGACATCAACCCTGGACATAGGAAAATAGAGAAAAAATACTTTAAGATGGAGAAAACAGGCATACTGAAGATATAAAATTTGGGGAAGGGATACTGTTATTTGGAAACTTTGATAATGCTCTCCTGTGTCATGACCCAGCATGTCTCAGCTCTAATCCATGAGGTTCGGCCTGAGTGGGGTTGTGTGGACCTGGAAACTCCTAACAACCCAGCAGCAATAAAGACCAAACACAGGCATCTTGTCATCTTTAGAGAGCTCTCAGTTCCATGTTGTAGAACTAGAGTCATTTCTTTATTAGCCATCTTTTCTGCTGTTTCTGAACCATCCTGCCAATACCACGAGGGAACCATTTCTCTCTTTTTTCTCCTCTCTGCTCTGGTCGCTTGCTCCTAACCTCTGTCCTCCCTAGTCACTCACACATCTCTCTCCTAGGCCCAGGTGCAGGCCAATTCAGATGCTTAGGCCCACAGAGATGCAAATGGGAGGCATATTACCCTGAGGCCATGGTAAACAGTAGCCTTACTGGCATTAACAATACAACAGTGGGCCGGAGCTTTCCAGGGTTCCTGTTTAGTGAAACCCAAGGCTGGATCTCAAAATATTCTATAGTGGAATTATTTTGGTCCCCCACACTCCTCTTGCTTCAGTGAAACATTGCAAGCCAGCTAATGGAGACAAGCTACCAGACCATCATCTCTGCTATTGCAGTGCACCATGAGAAAGCAGTGGTTGATCACATTGCATCTGTGGAAACTGTGTCTATCCTAGCCATGAAATCTACTTATGTAAGGGGACCTGACTTCCAGCCCATCTAAAGAGACCAACAAAAGGAAGCTTAGTCCTTACTACTCCTGGTCAGAGTCCACAACTTCCCGTGTTGGTCATGGAGGGCATGAGCATTTCTACCACACTCAAGCTGGCATTCTTCCTCTGCCTAGCCAATGTGATCAGGAAAGCCAGGTTCCCAAACAATGCCTTAGATGCCAATCATTGGTAAGAGCGAGCTAATGATCTGCTCTGCCTGTCAGAAACAGAACAGTGCTCTACCCAGCTCTGCTCAGATGGTGTCTAGGAATACAGAGGTATGAACAGTACATGCATTCCTGTCTTATGATATCCAAAATGTTCAGGTTTCATCTGAAATTTATTGTTAATGTAGAAAATGGAAAACTAAGAGAAAAAGTAGTAGATACCAATTCTGAGATGGACAAGTGCGGTGTGAGTTCAAAAATGTTTACTGTTAACACCGTTCTTTTATTTGACACTGTTATGCAGTTCCCTGTGCACCCTGATGGGCAATGTTAAGTACCAGGGGAAGCAAGGAAAAGAAAGGTATCTGACATAAGGAAGATAGAAAAATAACTCTGGGAGATAGATATTGGCATGTAATAACACTAATGTATCAAAATCTATAGACTAATAGATTTTATAGGTGACAGATTTTGACTGTATTAACAAAAAGTTATTCATAAAGCACACAAACATTTTACAAGTGCCCCCGAGTAACATAGAACAGTTATGTATGTGATGGGAACAATCAGCAAAAGGCATTTGAGACACAGTAAGAAGAAACTGTAGGTGACATCAAATATCCAAAACTTGTTTAAGAGAGATGAAAGTCAGGGTCATATTGTAAGGTCCTCACATTTTAGTATTCACTTCACAGGTTGATATTTCTCCCAAGCCAACTGTAGTGTAATGCATCTCTGAAAAATATTGTGTAATTGGTATATTTTAAAGAAATTTCAAAAGGCAAAGCAGAGGTTTTTAAGTAGACTGAGATGAATAGATAGTTTTAAAAATAATATGAAGAACAAACAGCCATGAGAAACCAGGAAATACAGAAAAGGCAAGTGCAATTGTCAGAATGGAAGATGTGGTGTGGACAAGGCATTCTGTAGAGGTGAGGAAACTCATTCATCAATCACACCGTGAAGAAGCCACAATGCTCTGATAGACTCCATGGTGGAGCAGGGGCTGAAGTTGAAGGTTTTACATGTTCACTTATATTATTAAAGAAGGGCAGAAAAGGAGATGTAGAGAGAACTGTATAATGCCAGCAGATCTGCATATGCTCCAAACTGAGAAAATAACCTAATATGTAGACCTGTCTGTTTCCAATATTTAATTTTATTCATAAGATTCTTTTTTCAAATTCAATTCAGTAATTAAGAAAGTAGTTCTTCATTAAAATTTAAAATATTAAAGCAGAACATGCTGTTACCTTACTTTGAATTGCTCCACCTGTCTTTTCTGTGATAGGCTCTCTGTATATAGCTCTGCTTTCCTGGAACTCACTATGTAGACCAGGCTGACCTTGAACTCAAGCCTTGCTTTGAACTTAACTCCTTTTCCCATGTTCCTACCCACCCCAGACATAAATAGTCAAACATGTTATTAGGATTTCCTCAAATCATTTCTTAACACAATATTATTTGATATGAGCAGTCTTGATAGTTTATACTATTTTTCTGGTATTTAAAATTATTTTCTGCTGTAATATTTTAAAGATGGCATTTCTATTTCTCTATCAATACTGTCTATGCTTGTTCTTATAAATTAGCAAGTGTATGCATTCAACTTAATGTCAGCAATAACAATAATACATTACATTGTATTTTTAAAGAGCAGTGTAAGGAATGTTTCCAGTATTGGTGGACATTAAAAATTTTACTTGTTTTTAGTGTGTATGTTTGTGTCTGTGTTTGTATCCACATGAGTGAAGGTGATCTCAATGATCTGAAGAAGGTGTTGGATGCCTGGAACTTGAGCTACAGGTGTATGACAGCCATCTGATATAGCTTCTGGGGAACAAACCTTGCCCTCTGTAAGAGCACCAAGTGCTCAGTATTCAGGTCGAGACATTAAGGTTTTAGTTAATTCTTCATTTTGGTTATACAATGCAATGGTATTTGCAGATAAGTCTTTCAAGGAAAAGTATTTTGGGGAGCATATTTAAGGGGATTAATGCATTTTAAGGGCATGGGTATTATTTCACCTTTTGTCCAAGCTTAGAAATATGAGCCTCTTCATTTGGCTTCTGTGGGTTTACCATGTAACTTCTGTCATCACATGAAAATCCTTAAATATTCTAATTTCAGTAAATTTGAGAAACCTATTCAAAAATGTTTTCAAAAATGTTTCCTGCTTTTCCTTTCTCTTCATCACACAAGTTATGTGGGTATTCTACAACTGAATTCCATTACCAGTGTTCTTTTCATTTTCTTAAGTTCTTTCATGGAGAAAACCTTTTAAATTGGAGTAAAACAACGTTGTAGTTCTTTCTATTAACCAATAACAGAAAACTAGTTTGAGTAAGTTATAAAAAAGCACACATTTCTTATTGTTCTCATTTGTGGATCAGCCTTGCAGGGATCCACATTGATGCCACATTGAATGTGGCAAATAACAAAAAAGGCAGACCATCTGAGGATGTGTCCTCTGGTCTCTTGCATCTTACAATGCTATATTGATCCTATCATTGGCTCTCAATGGTTGAGAAATCATCAAAACTCATTCACCTCTCAAAACTTCATCTCTGAGATGGTTTTAATTGTTACTTAGCACAACCAAGAATCACCTGTAATGAAGTATTAACAAGGAAATAATCAGAACCTTTTGGACTATGCCCATGTGTGTGGAGATTGTGTTGACTGTTCATTGACACACTGCCTGAAAAGAGAGGCCCCTTCCCATAGTCTGGGCATGTACTGCGTAGGAGGAAAGAAAGCTGGTTAAGCAGAAGCAGAGAATGCACTCAACAAGAACCCCCTTCACTAGGGAGATTTCCAGAGATCTACAAGGATGACTCGAACTGACAATCTATGCAATGGTGGAGAGGCTACCCTAAATGCCCTTCCCCTATAATGAGACCCATGACTACCTTATATGCCATCGTATAGCCCTCATCCAGTGGCTGATGGAAGCAGAGGCAGACACCCACAGCTATACACTGAACTGAACTCTGGAACCAAGTTGCAGAGAGGGAGGAGTGAAGAACAAAGAGGTCATGACCAGGCTGGTTAAAACCACAGAAATAGCTGACCTGAACAAGGGGGAGCTCATGAATCCCAGACAGGTGGCTGAGAGGCCATCATGGGACTAATCCAGACCCTTACCCTCGCTGGGGAGCAGAGAGGGAATGAGGTGAGGCATTGGTATTGGGGTAGTTGGGGGAGAGGAGGATGAGGGAGAAGAGATTTCCATGTAAAACAGTCTTGTTTCTAATTTGAACTAATAGAAAAATAATCTCTTGGGGAAAAAATAACCCCTCTCTTTCTCTCTGCTCTTGACTGTGCCTGTGATGTGAGGAGCCATGTGAGTTCCTGTGGTGATATATTATTTAGGACCTAATAGAGCTTGCCTGGAGATCAAAATGCAAAAGGTAGCCACAGCCAAAGAGGCCAGGCAGTGATGTCACATGCTCTTAATCCCAGAATTAGAGAGATGTATAAAAGAGGAGCAGGGGCTTGGAACTAAAATTCAGTCTTAGGCAATCAATCTTCAGCAACATTGAGGACAGTATTTTCTCAGTCTTGGTAGAGGTAACAGCTCTCTGGTGGCTTGAGTGTTTTGCTTTTCTGATCTTCAGCAATTTTTATTAGATCATAAACAGTACATCACCACAAGTTCCTGCCTTGATATCCCCCAAATAATGAATTGTAACATTAAATTAGAAGATAGAGAAACCCTTTCCTCCCTTAGTTGCTTATGAAAGTATTTTTTTTTTTTGCAGAAATAAAACTATGGTAACTTCTAAAACTATGGAGCATTTAACCCCCACCAAAGGATATCTTAGGATGTTTTTTCATCCCCGGAGTACAATGAGCCCCTGTATTCGCATCCTCCAATACAATTGTTGTTGTTAGGGTTTTGAATAAGAACTCTTCTTAGTGCAAGAAGGCAGTAATTTAGTTTAGTTTTTATTTGATTTTTGTTAAATATTAATAATGTTGAATTCTTAACATGCCATTTGTTGTCTATTCTCTTTTCTCACTTTTTTGCTATATATTAATCATACAAAATAGAGTTTTATTATTAAATTTTACAATTTGCCTCACATATGTGCATCATTCACCCTGTCATTCTTTCTTATCTGTGTCTTTAGAGAAATATCAATTAAGATCTATGTCTTAAGAGAAATATCAATTAAGATCAAATGTCAACTTAAAACACATTACATATGTTCTACTGTATACCTATTAAAATTATTTGTGCAATCTGGATATTAGGCTCTTTTCAGATGCCTAGTTGGAAAATATTTTCTACCATTCTGTAGGTTGTCTTGCTACTCTCTTGAGTCTTTCTTTTGCTTCACGATTTTATTTTATTTATTTATTTTATAAGGTTTTAGTTAAACTAAAAAAAATTTTCCAACTTTTTTTATTTGAATTAGAAACAGGATTGTTTTACATGACAATCCCAGTTTCCTTCTCCCACCCTCCTTCCCTAACCCCCACAACTAAAACCCTATCTGTCACATATCTTTTCTGCTACCCTGTGTGGTGAGGCCTTCCATAGGGTGTCATCAGTGTCTATTGTCTCCTTTGGCATAGGGCCTAGGCCCACCCCCATGTGTCTTGGCTCAGGGAGTATTCCTCTATATGGAATTGGCTCCCAAAGTCCACTCATGCTCTAGGGATAAACACTGGTTCCACTGCCAGAGACTCCATAGACTTCCAATGCCTCCCAACTGACATGCATGTTGAGGGGGCATGTTTTGGTCTTATGCTGGTACCCCAGTTGTCAGACTGGGGTCCAGCTTCACAACTTTTATTTCAAGTTAATCCCAGTTTTTTCCCCTTTTTAATTAGAAAGAAAATTATATTACATGTCAATCCCAGGTCCCTCTCCCTCTCCCTTCCCTCCTCCCCTGCCCCCCAACTAATGCCCTGCCCATCCCATACCATTTCTGCTTCCCAGGGAGGCTAAGGCCTTCCATAGGGGGGTCATAAAATTCTGTCATATTCATTGGGATAGGGCCTAGGCCAACCCCCTTGTGTCTAGGTCAAGGAGTATCCCTTCATGTGTGATGGGCTCCTAAAGTCCATTCCTATGGTAGCGATAATTACTGATCCACTACCAGAGGCCCGATAGATTTCCAAGGTCTCCTAACTGACACCTACATTCAGGGAGTCTGGATTAATCCCATGCTGGTTTCCCAGCTATCAGTCTGGGAACCAAGAGTTTTCCATTGTTCATGTCAGCTGTTTCTGTGGGTTTCACCAGCCTGGTCTGGACCCCTTTGCTCATCAGTCCTCCTTCTCTGCATGTAGATTTCAGTTCAGTTCAAGGTTTAGCTATGGGTGTCTGCTTCTACTTGCACCAGCTGCTGGATGAAGGCTATATGGGGTGGCATATGAATGAGGCATTTATCTCATTATCAGGAGAGGGCATTTAAGGTAGCCTCGCCGCTGATGCTTAGATTGTTAGTTGGTGTCATCTTTGTAGCTCTCCAGACATTTCCCTACTGCCTGATTTCTCTTTGAACTTATAATCGCTCCCTCTATGATATTATCTCTTATCTTGCTGTCTTCTGTTCTTCCCCCAACTCAACCTTCCTATCCCATCATGTCTTCCTAAAACTCCTCTTCTCCCCTTCTCATTCTCCTAGTTCCCTCTCCCAACTCCCCATGTTCCCTATTTGCTCAGGAGATCTTGTCCCATTCCCCTTCTCCAGGGGACCATGTATGTCTCTCTTAGAGTCCTCCTTGTTTACCAGCCTCTCAGGCAGCCTAGGCTGCAGGATTGTAATCCTTTACTCTATGTCTAAAATCCACATATGAGTGAGAACATACAATGCCTCTGTTTTTGTGATTGGGTTACCTCGCTCAGAATAGTTTCTTCTAGTTCCATCCATTTGCCTGCGAATTTCAAGATTCCATTGCATAGTTTCACTTGCTGATTAGTACTTTATTGTGTAAATGTACCACATTTTTCTATCTATTCTCCAGTTGAGGAGCATCTAGGTTGTTTCCAGGTTCTGGCTATTACAAATAATGCTGCTATGAACAGAGTTGAACAGATGTCTTTGTTGTAGGAATGTACTTCTTTTGGATATATGCTAAGAGTGGAATTGCTGGATCTTGTGGTAGACTGATTCCCATTTCCCTAATTCATGTATTATTATTAAATCTTCACAACATATTCTATAGGCTGTGGTAGATTTCCAAAGTGGCTGTATGAGTTGGTACTTCCACCAGCAGTGGAGGAGTGTTCCCTTTTCTCCACAACCTCTCCAGCATAAACTGTCATTGGTGTTTTTGATTTTAGCCATTCTGACAGGAGTAAGATGGTATCCCAGAGTTGTTTTGATTTGCATTTCCCTGTTAGCTAAGTATTTTTAAAACTTTGTTATGTATCTCTCAGCCATTTTAGAATTGTCTGTTTAGTTCTGTACCCCACTTCTTATTCAGATTATTTGGTGTTTTGGAGACTAGCTTCTTGAGTTCTTTGTAAATTTTGGACAGCAGCCCTCTGTCGGATGTGGGTTTGGTGAATATCTTTTCCCAATCTGTGAGCTGTCATTTTGTCTTGTTGACTTTGTCCTTTGCCTTACAGAAACTTCTCAGTTTCAGGAGGTCCCATTTATTAATTGTGGATCTCTATTGCCTTGAACAAAACTTACGTCCAAATGGATCAAAGACTTCAACATAAACCCAGCCACACTGAATTTATTAGAAGAGAAAGTAGAAAATACCATTAATCACAGTTTTTTAAAACCAGTTTTTGTTGCCTATTTTACATGTTTGGGGGCTTATATCTTAAATATCCAGGGTTTAATTGGAATGTCCTTCTGAATTTCCCACAAATTTTCTTCCAGAAGTTCCCTATTTCATGTATTATTTTTAAATTTTCACAACATATTCTATAGGCTGTGATAAGTTTTCTTTTTCTTTTTCTTGTATAGTTTTTTAATTATTTACTTACTTATTTCTTTGAGACAGGGTCTCTCTACACAGTCCTGGCTGTCATGAACTCTTTTTGTAAACCAAGTTGGCCTCAAACTCAGAGATCCACATATCTCTGAGAAAAGGATTCACTTTTAAACCCTCTACCCTGTTTCATTGGTCAGTGTTCATTTGTGTCTGCTTTTCCTTTTAAATGCCAATAGTATTGCTTTTGATTAATTTCTTAAAGTAGTAAGCAAATTTGTAGTGCAAGTTCTAATCAGTTTCCACTTTGCAACAGTGACTTTGTGATATTTATGCAACAATATGTAGTGGATAATTCTTTAAGAAGTGGAAAATGTAGAAGCATTCATAAAAACCAGGACTTTAAAATGCCACTGCATATTAAACACGTTGAATTGAAGTTGACTATTTTAATGTGGTTAAGTAAGTAGAAAAACTGCTCTATACAACATCCTCAATTAGGTTCCTGGTCAGAAATCAAAAGTGCTTTACTTTAAACAATGGCTTCCACTACAGAGTATAGAAATAATTGTCAGCCATAAGCATAGCCAAACACTCATTTCATTTTCTTCTGTACAGTTGTATGAATTCTGCAGGAGGTATGCTCTGTGACTAATGACATCACCTCAATTTCATCCTTTTTGTTCTCTCAGATAGCCAACAGATATAATGATGGTAGGCATGTTTCTACCCATAGGGAAAACCAATTGAGATAACTAACTGATGGATGCACTTTAAGAATAATTAATAGAATGTCTGAACACACAATGGTCTCAGTGATGATGATATAGTGGATGACTTTCTTTGGTCCTGTCTCATCTCTGACAATAGAGCAGACCTCATATTTCACATTTCTCTGTCTGAGAATCACTGCTTTATATTAATCATCACTGATTCAGAAAGTACAGACTGTAAGTAGCAGGTTCTTTATGCACAAGTTGATACATTAGGACATTTCTTTCTACAAAAAAATGTGCAAAGTAGATCAGGTACTACTTTGAAGATAATTAGAATGCAATGCAACATATTTTTTATGCTTAGGTATTACTAGACAAGCTCCTAAGTATTGATAGGTTAATAGAACAAATTTATTTTTATTCATATAAAATCCAATGTTAGCTCTGAGACAGAAGGGGCTCTTCATAAGGGCTTTCTCCATGGGTATATTTTTTCCCATTTATCACAATTTATATGCTCACCCAGAACAAGGGGCAGGGAAGAGGAGCCTGGGAGACCAAGGTCAAGATGGGGTTGAGAGAAAGACAGACTGGATCTCAGCACTAACTATGCTCTTTAGAACCTGCATGAAGTTTGTCTTGTGAAGTTGGTTTTCCAAATCAGTTTTATCAAACCATAAGCATATGACTAAAGACAATCATAAACAATCAACAAGCATTCCATTAATACTAGCATCTCCCCTTATTTTTATTACCTTTGATATATTGTAGAGACTGCATATATAAGCATGTGTGTTTATAAACCTCTACATGCATCCTTGTAGGATTAAAACTTTCTGAATGTATTACAAACTAGAACTTCTCTCAGTTGCTTATCAGCTTTCCAAACAGTCAGAGCCCTTAAATTGAAAGTGTATAATGAAGGTGGAGATAAATTCAAAGCAATTAATGAATTCAAATACATAATTGTCACCTGGAAACAAAATAACTATGTGCAATTCTCATAAGTTGACCAAAACAACATTCCAGCACCAAGTAAGGTTGTGAGGTACAGAAAGGTACTTCCTTGACTTCTGAAACAAGACTCAGGAAACAAGTCTGAGAGGATGTTGAAACTGTTCACAGTGATTTTTGTAGTGAGATGATTACAGCTTCCATGTGGTATCCAAGACAGAGGTAGGAAATAAGCCTTCATTGTTTATATAATATATTCAAGCTTCATAAGAAATGACTTAAGGCTCACTTGTTTTAATTAATTTATTCATCCTGGGCCACTGAAGCCATGTTCTGAGTGGGTACTTGGAAGGACAGAACAAAGTCAATGAGTTCTTGTTCTTCATGAATAATCTCTTTAATCCCAGGTCACTTCTTTAATAAAAATAAACTCCTAAATGCTCTGAAACTGATTGCAGGCAAGTTGTTCTTGCATTCTTCATGATGGAAGCTATGCATGAGCGGAGCTGTGGGTTGCATATGTCTGCAATAAAAATCATAAAAGCATGCATAGAAAATCACTAAAGATATGATATTATTCCATGATTCAATTAATATGAAGGTGTGTGCATCTGAGCCCAATGTCCTCACTCAATGCCCAAAAATATGCTGTTTTGGGGGATTTCAGACCAGCAATGTATTTGAACAAAGTGTTATGTGGTGATAAAAAAAAAATAAGTGGATAGTACAAAACCAGCTTTCTCACCTACCCTGTAAACTCGACTTAATCCTACTGAAGCTTAGTGCACTAATTTATAAAACATGGTTACTTAGATACAAACTAATGGCTTGACTGTTACCCTTAATAATGATGGCAGTCATAAATGTTACTGAAGTTGTACCATAAGCTTTTATATCAGTGGTGTTGGGTAACCGTAGTAAACAATTAATGAGAAAGTTTGCCTAAAGATGAATTTGCAGAAAATAACTGGGTTCTCTAATCTCTTAAATACTTACAGTTAATACAGATATTCAGTAACAGAGTTTTTTCCAAATTGATATGGAAAATTAATTGTGATAACTTTCATTGTACTGTATACAACATACTCATTTTAATGTATGCTGCATACTGGAGACATTGTTTACTGGGAACAAAACAAATAACAGCAATTCAGACAGTGATATCTTTAGTTGAGTAATTGAATATAACTCAGTGTTATATCATATATCTGGTTATGGAAGATGTTTAAAAATTATACTGATCACAGTGACAAACCCTCTGTTATAATGCAAGGGTATTTAATAATCTGAGAATATCTTTTATTTAATGAGAATCTATGAAGTATTAATTAGAAATAATTATGCAACAATGAAATTAGAAATAATATTTTAAAACACACTTTAACTCATATGTGGTATTCCCTGGAATTAACATACTTGGGCAATAATTTTGACAATGATTTACTACATCATCATAGGACATTTGTTTAATGTCTAAAAAGTATTAATGTAAAAGCAATACTTAACCAAATTAAGCAGCCTGCATAGAACCCTTATTATTTTTTTTAATATATTACTTAGTACAACAATTTGCTTGGCATATCTCCCTGACATTTTCTTTTTTTTCTAATTAGAATCAACAATTTAATCTGGTCTGGGTGTGATGAGATATGGTTCAAATCACTGAAAGTCATCAAGCTTCCAGTTTCTTTACTGTTGAAGGTTTCCTATTGTCCTAATAGAGGAAATATATATCCCAGTACTCTTACAAACAAAGAGTTGATTGCCTGACAACTCTCACAATTCTTCTGAAAGTAAACACTGGAATGCATCACACTGTCCTTTTAATGATGCTGCTCTGTGTGGTACAATTCTTGGTTGCTTTGTTTATTCACGAAAATATTAAAATGAGCTCAGCTGTGGCAGGGAAACTTCACATCCACAGTTATTAACAGAGAATCTGTGATGCAAACTGGTCACTGCCTTGATCCTGGAACTGAGAAATAAAGAGATTAAGTTCCTCATGTAATTAGTGATTTACTCAATTAAACCATTACAATTACTCTAAAAGAATATAGCAAGAAATTTCAGGATGATGTTGAAGAAATGTTTTTAAATGTGCCATAATTTAAGCAACAAAACCACATTCATGTATAATTGTGGTTCCAAATGCACCATTCCATTTTTAAAAACCCAAATGTTTTACCAATAAAGTACCCAGTAAACTGTGGAAAGAAATTGTGTCTTTAGCCTTCTAATGATGTCAGAATTATAATACAGGAAATGCAAACATAGCAGGACTGAGTGGCAAGGATCCTCTCTTATGATACTTTAAATAAAATATTCAGGGAAAGATAACATTCAGGAAAATGAACATAATTGGCAAAATACACAATAGGGCTTCTAAAATTAAAGCTCTTTTTCTATTAGTCCATCAGTGCATTATATCCTAAATGCCTTTTCTAGACATGCCCAGTATTATTTTATCTTGTTAGGCCATATTCAGTGGGTTATCCTTGGAGGCTTGCTCTTTCTTTCTTTCTTTCTTTCTTTCTTTCTTTCTTTCTTTCTTTCTTTCTTTCTTTTCTTCTTTCTTTCTTTCTTTCTTTCTTTCATTCATTCATTCTTCCTTCCTTCCTTTATTTTGTAAAGGGAAATGGAGGTGGAGCTGATTTGAGGGAGAGGAGAGGTTTGGGAAGGGACTGGGGGAGTGGAGGGAGGGGAAACTGAGGTCTAGATCTAATACATGGGAGAAGATTAAAAGTTAATAAGGGATGTCTGGAAGGTCACTGAATAAAGAGGAAGAAAATGATCTTAGATCATACCAGTGAACACAGAAGAGACATCATGATTTACTTAATAACATAAATGTATGATTTTAAAATTGTAAAACATTTTTTTGAAGATCTCGATGGTGTCATGACTAGTTGCCTGGGATGCATATGATCAAACAGATTTGAGGTATCAGTCATTATAATCCTGGCTCAGCTCAAACTTACAGGTGAAAACTTCCCAAGGGAAATTACAGCAACCACGTCTCCTCCCAGGGAAGAATAGATTTTGAAGCACTTGTTAAATGACCATGTAGTCTAGGCATTTCCTGGGAATGGTTACTCTCTAGCCTACTTGGAGTGCTAACAGCCCAAGAAGATGATTTTACCCTGGAGTCCAATTTCAATGAAGATGACAGAGCTGGCTTCACTCAACTGCTCCACTGAGTTCAGTGGTAATGAATGAGCAAAACATCCCCCAAACTGCCTTTTCCTTGGGTAAAGAAGATCCAATTGTCCAAGTCTCATAGAGGATGCCAGTGTACTAGCTGCTCCCAGTCTTGCTTTTCTGAGGACATATATATATATATATATATATATATATATATATATATATATATATATATGTTTCACATTGTCCACAGCAGACTGTGACCAAGACTGAGACAAACAGTGAATGACTATCATGTTTATAAGGCAGGGGGAGTCTCTGTGAAGACTGATATTGGAAACTGCTCCCTCTGGTATAGCAATATGAGCAGAGAAAAGACACCGAAAATAGGAATTTGGGGAAATTTTTTCTAAAGTAAAAAATGCCATGAAACTAACCTTAATTAAAGTTGAGTAAGTAATTTAAAGAAACTGAATGCTCTTGTCATAAAATCAATAATAACTAAGGAAGAGATATCAGTGACATCACCCAGTCCCAGAGCTGGCTGACCACCCCCTCTTCCCAAACCTTAGTTTCACAATTCCTTGATAACATAGACTCAGAATACATGTCCTTAAGTCATTTTAAATGTAGATTACAGTTTGAGTTTGATGCCTTCCTCAGTGGACCAGAGAAGTTTGATGCTGAGAGTCTGAGGGTTTTTTGACTCATTTTGAGCTAATTTGCTAAGGTTCTCCACCATTCTAGAGTTCTAGCAGTGCATAGGGATATCTTGCCTTAAGGCAGCTCTCTTTAAAGCTATCTGTAAGCTTAATTGTGCTCTGAACTATCTTCTTGGTTACTTTATCAATCCCAGCACATTGCATTCATGACTGTATAAACCAGAGCCCTCATAAGTCACTGTGATGTATTTCAACCTTGCACCCTGAACAGAAGACAGAAGAAGCAGAACTGGGAAATGTCATGAAAGTGGGGTGACTTGAATTCAGTTTGGTGTGAGTTACTGGCAAGTAGAAACTGTAAATCTTTAGTCATAAAAAGCAATACATTTTTTAAATGTCTCATAGACCGATGTGAGAAGAGCAGGCAGTCATCCAAATGGGCAGAATTGATGTAAAATCATCAGCAAGATCCAATATTATGTCATTTAAGCATCTAGATCTGTCTTTAATCTGTGAGAGCTATGATGACAAATTACATAGTACTTTAACTTCCTTTTTTTGAAAAAGAAGGAACTAACATTTCTGAATGACGTACAATTGCATGATGTATACAGCCTGTCAGCTACAATGTTCTAATTGCATGTGATGTGAATATCAAATCAAAACCAGTTAAAAAATATAGGGGTTTGCATATCTTGAGGCTGTCACCAGCTTTGAAACCTGATCCACACAAGCCAGCTTCTTTTCCTCCAGAATTCCTGGTTTTCAGTAGGTTAGGGGACAAGACAAGTAAGTTCTGATGGCAGGGGACTATCTATCATGTCCTAAAGTCATGGATAGGATTATGCTTGCCAAGATATTTTGGTTAACTAGAGCAATATTCTTGGAGTTCAGCATAGAATTAGCTCCCATTTCATCTCATGTGTAAACAAAGACATGTTCTCAGTACAATGAGCCATTTCTGAAATATGAGCTAGGCTTGGGGCTTTGTTGGAACCCTTAAAACTGTGCAGTTTTTCAGCACTGGAGCTGATATGAGAGACCTTTTCCACTGGGGAGTGAAGAAAGGGTAAACTCATGGATGGTCAAGTCCTCACCCTGAGAGACCTGTGCTTATTCTGTGATCAGGGTCACTTCTGAACTTCACCAAACTGGGTAGGATTCATTTAGAGGATTTCCAAAACATTTGACCAGATAGTATTAAGATGAAAATGACTTTTCCATGCTTTCATTATGTGTTTTTGAAAGCCATACTGGAAGTCATGGAATTGATTAATTTAAATATTGTTTATATGAAAATATAAAATTTTTACTAACTTCATGCACACCCATTAAATCACATGTGGACACTTTTGTACCTGGGCTCTGAGTTTTTCTTGGGAGTTGATATTGAGACACATTGTAACAGGGAAAGTCATGTGCCATTCACGGCAGGGCTGAAATTGTCTGAGGTGAGAGGAAATGTCACAGAAAGCAAATGCAACCAATGCTGTAATTCAGGGGGATATTTTTCTCCCTCATTATCCTTTTTTTGTCATTTCTCTCACACACTTATTTTTGTCTCTTTTTCTATTCTCTCTTTTCTCTTTCTCCTTTATTCCTTCTTCTCCTCTTTTGCCCCTCCTTTTCCTTCACCTTCCAAAATATCAGTTTGGTAGCCTACTGATATTTATGTTCCTTGCTATATGTCTTTATTTTGTATCTCCACATTGATCAGAAACACAAGGAGGTGTTCTCCATTGAAAATTGGGGCAGGTGTTGCTTTTTGTTATTAGAAAACAAACTTCCATGGGTACAGCCTATCATTTCCTTTATAGATGCCTTTTAGTGGACACATCCTGAGAAATTCTGAACCTTAAGCATAACTCAGTCACGCAGGAGTTTCAAAGTATGCAATAGGCCATGTGTCTGACCCTCAGAACAGCAAAAATACAACTTGATCATAGAAAACAATGCCATAAACAGATATATCCAGGAGAAAAGTTCCCATGAATTATTTGTGAAAATGTCCATTTGCACTGGATATCACCTCAACATGTGTCCATTCTATTACCTGAAGTATCCGTTTCTTCTACACAGAACATGTCAAAGCCCATAGTCTGTACTACATTGCATTTGGCAGAGACATTACTTTTAAGGCAAATAAAGACTATTCAGCATTGTTTTCTTATTAAAATGTGCTTCACAACTCAAGTATATTTTCTGTTAACATTCTTCTACTTAAAAAAGTAATATCAAGTAAATCTGTGAATATATTAATGCTTAAATCTTCATCAAATGCAGAATTATGGAATTCATTTATTAGGTTTTATGTGAAGTTGTTAAACTAGAAAAATTAAAAGTCATCCAAATAGAAGTGCATACTCTTCAAGAACAGCCATGAATTGGATGTTTATTCGGCAGGCATTACAGGTTTATTTCTGAAGATGCCAGTTTCCCTGAAAGAAATCCCCCAGATGCAGTCACCACTGGTCCAAAAGGCAAACAGAACACTTTTCACTTTCTTCCTCATACCCTGCCTCAGTTTCCTTATCCTTCACTTCTACATTCTTGAAACTATAAACTGAATTGAAATAGTCACAAATAAACTGTGATTATGGTAGAGTTTGTCAAAACCCAAAGGAATGTCAGCAGTTAATGAAATGAAGACAGTATTAGAGAGGTAATTATTTGGTTAGTTAAGAAGTAAATTGTTTTCTTATAGTGAATTTCCTAAGTAGATATTTAAGGATTTGATTCTTATGAAACAAATAAGAACTCTAAGAAGAGATTCCATATTTACAGTATTTAAAACAAGTAATGTACTAGACTAATAGCTCAGTATTTGACTATTCTTGCTGAGGCCTGAGTACACACAAACCTAATGGAGCTCTCAACTATCTGTGATTCCAAGTCCAGGGAATCCAATGCCCTCCTCTGATTTCTCTGACACTGAATTCATGTGTACACACCATGAGGAGACAGACACACGCATTCATGACAGGTCCAGCCTGAGACCCATGCATGCTATGAAAGTGAGCCCATCCCTGACAATGCCTCGAATGCCAGGACCCAGAGGCTGGATTGCACAGAGACCTAGGATAGAACCATGCATGAATGGAAAAAATGTCAATATAATGATGTTTAATGATTTTCTGCTATATTCATAGATTGGTGCCGAGTCCAATAGTCAACACAGTGGGTTCATCCAAGGGCTGATGAAAACAAATCCAGACTCACATTCAAACATTAGGCTAAGCTCAGGGAATCCTGCTAGAGAGAGGGAAGAAGGATTGTAGAAGCCAGAGGGTTCAAGAATGTCACAAGAAAACACATGGACTCTACTAACTTGGGCTTATTGGAGCTTGCAAAAATTGGACCAACAACTAGGGCTCTTGCAAGGGATTGACCTAGGCACTCTGCATGTATGTTACAGTTGTGTAACTTGGTCTTCCTGTGGGACTCCTAAATGAGGGATCAGGGGCTGTTTATGATATTTTCTGGCTTTAGGACTCTATTACTTGTACCAGATTGCCTTGCCTAGCCTTAACCAAGGTTTATGGCTTGGCCTTAGTAAAACTTGATATGCAATCTTTGTTGATTTCCATGGGAGTCATGCTCTTTTCAGAATAGAAATGGAAGAGGGGTGAATGGGAGGGGCATAAAGTAGAGGTGGGCAGGGACTGGGAGGAGAGAAGGGAGTGGAAACTGTGGCCAAAATGTAAAATAAATAAATAAATAATGAGAATAATTTCAAAAGTGGAAATATAAATAAACAACTGGGCATTGTCTATATGTTTGTGTTAGTGCCAGAAAGTTTGCTGTGGAGAGATGGAGAGAGATATAGATAGTGTGTGTGTGTGTGTGTGTGTGTGTGTATACATGATTGTGTGTGTGTTTTTGTGTGTAGAAATATATACTAGAGATCATACTTCCTCTAATAGCACATTAAAGTAGCAGTTATGGTCCAGATGTGGAATGATTTCAAAACTGAGGCAGAGAGGAAAGCATTCTCTGGGATATTTTCTTTAGGGGCTGAATTGATACAAAAACTATCTGATGGTTTCTCTGAAAAAAAAAAGTGATATCACACAGTTCAAAGTCATCAGATAGTACTACAATAAGGATAGTTAGGAGAAATTCAGCCACTTGAACCCAGCAGCTCCAAGTCAGAGAACAAACTGGACGTATTGCAAGTGTGTTACTTATGAGTTCCTGTTTTTTTTCTGCTGAGATACTGGCAGAATGCCATCTTTGTTCCAATACTTTTAGATAACTCTGAGCACAGGTTGACAGTCATGCGAGTGATCTCAGATGGGAGCTTCATTCAGGGCTGCAAGTGCAGTGGAAACCTCTTCTATTCCTCAAGTTGCCATCAGTCTCTATCTTTCTGTGTGCATGCACATGTCTATAAGTGTGTCTCTCTCTGTGTGTGCATGTATTCCTGTGTTTGTGTCTGTGTATCTCTGTGTTTCTGTCAGTGTGTCTGTATGTATTCTGTGAATGTCTGCATGTATATATGTGAGTATGTGTCTGTGTGGGTGTGCATGAATTTCTGTATTTGTGAGTATTTGTGTATGTGTTTCTGTGAATGTGTATGTCTGTGAGTGTGTGAAATTGATCATAATTTAAGAATATAAAATTTGCTTTGTCTGAAATGAAATTAGAATATTTAAATGCTATTAAAATTAAGAAGCGTTATTATCACTGGTTAGATAAATTTCACCTATGATATTCTATTCTGTAGCAGTGTTTTCAAACACTAGCAGTTGAGCTAGGGGTGATTAATATGGTAAAAACCCAAATGCTTTGTTTTCAGGAATATGTGACTAATCCTCTTTGATGCAAATCCCCATCAACTGTGCTGGACTAGGGTGCTATCTTAAATGATGGGGATGAGAGAGCACATTCTTATTTATGCAGGCATGTAGCATGCCAGGAAAAAAAAGCACAGCTCTACTTCAGAAGAAATTAAAAGTATCACTTTACAACTCTGTGCTCTAAAGTTCTTAGCAACACTCCTTTTCCCTAAATGATAGGCTTTCACTAGTGGGGCTATGAATTATTTTCTCAAAAACTGTAACACAGGTTTATATGTGTTCCAGTAATCTAAAGTAAGGAAGATTCTCCAGGAGCTGAGATTATAAGCACACTTTCAAGGAGCCTCTCAGTTAGTAGAGAGAGACAGAAATCAGTGATTAATTCCTCTTGGAAGCAGTTAAATACTCTAAGCCATGGCAACAGATTTAAATGGTTGAGCCATCCAGTTCATGGAATGCTGGAGGATGATGGGGTTGGAAGTATGCTTTTGAAAGCACTCATTCTATTATGCTGTCCTTGATTTTAAATCTTTGTTCCTCAAAACATTTGTGCAAATGAAGAAGCTATGTTCTTTTGTGAAACAAATGTTCTAGCTAAGAATTGGACCAAAATACAGAATGAATAAGTAAATAATGAAGATTTCTAAAGAAATATTAGTAAAAAGCATGAACAATGCCAAGGTTGGGAGATGGCACCAATCAGAGGGGCAGATACAGCAGCTGAAGGTGTTCATGGGAAAGGTGATATTGGAGCATTGGGGTAAGCATGCAGCTGGAGGGAGCATAGAGAGCTGTGGTAGTTACTGTGGAGCGATTTTTCAGTTTTCTGAAACAATTTAAAATATTTTCTATTATTTGGTGTTGCTTTTATCTGTAGCTATTTTTTAAAAGGGTGCAAAATACTGACTTTTCCTATATTCCATCTATACATAGTATATATGCATAGCATACTTTCTCTAATTACTATTTTAATTAATTAATTAATTAATTAATTAGTTAAACTTTGAGACTGACTTTTAAAGTTGAAATTATATAGAACCTTATTTTACCCAAGGTGACTTTGAACTTCTGATAATCAAGCCTAAACTTCTACACTGTTTGGATTGTAGGCATGCAGTACAATAAATGCCCTTTTATGGAAACTCAGGGCATTCTACATGTTAGAAAAATTCCTTGACTGCCCAAGCTAAAGCCTTAGCAACTAATTACTCTCAACTTAGAAACTTTGAAATTTTAATATATTTTATCTAAGTATATATTTTTTATCCTCTACAATCTGAGTCTTGTCAAATACTAAATCTGAATTTTAATTTTTTTACCTTCTTAGTAAAATGGTTTTCAAGTATTTTCCTTTTTTCCTGTTTAAAATCCCATATTTAGAAAAAGACAATAACTTTTTACACATGTTCCACTTAATAAAATTGGATTATTGATCCTATATTATTCGTTATGCTAACTTTAGTCCAAAGTGATAAATAGTTAAATACATTTTCTTGCCCTTTGATATCCCTTTCTTGGGCAACTTGGGCAACTTTATCTTCAGTATTATTAGTCTTTCTCATAGACGGGGGTCATAGCAAATGCATCTTTATGAATCTTAGAAAAACTGCTTTATGAATCTTAGGAAAACTGACCAAGCTTAGGTTGAGACAAACCTCACTTCATTTATTAAGGGGAAGAATTGATAGTTGGATGTTGGGTGACCTGTACCTTGATCTATCTTTTCTGAAACCTTGAGAGACTAGAAGCAGGTGGTGAAGCAGGAAGTTTTGACCATCCTTTAATTAGGGAGTAATTTGTGTCATCATAGTTAAGAGGATTTTGGATTAGGAGTTGAAGCAGGTGGTTGACACATCCTTTCTCTTGTTGAATTGAATTGATCTGATTCACTAACCAGAATTACCCACAAAATAAGGGATATAATTTGCTTTTAAATTTCAGTGATTTAAATTTATCATTCCACTCATCTCCAAGATAAAAATTGTGCAGTGTTGGTCTACTTTAAATGGTAAAATTAATTTTGGATATACTGACTTTTGAAACTTGAAACTTGAAGTTCATTATAATATTGCTGATACTCAAACATTATACTACCATATATATTCTTGCTCTATGTTTGAAATACTTTTAATAAGAGAAAAACTTAATTATGAACATGGAGTCTATAGAATGAATTTAACACATTTGTTTATTCTCCAAAGCAAACCAGAGAGCTAGCATTTTTGCTTGTGTAGAACATTGTTCCTCTGCCCAGTTTGTTTTTCTCTTCTTGTGACTTAGTCTTATACTTGTCTTCAGTTGTCCTCTTACGAAGTCTTGGCTGTCATGTCACAGTCAACATGGTGGGTCCAGTGCCATAAACAATGCCATGTGCCCCCCCATGCCATAGTATGGGGTATCAAAATGCCCTACAATAAAAACCCAAAGTCTAAAACCAACATTGCTTTTAGATAGACACTTAGTATGTATCTAGGGATGCCTTCAAACTCACTAGATAGCTCAAGCTGTCTAGACCTCTGAATTTCTTTGCCTTAGATTCAAGCATGTTGAGTTTTAACACTTTATAAGAGAATTTTTATTGATTTTTAAAAAAGGATGTATTAGGCAAGCCTAAAAATAACAATAAGGCATTGGTAATCACATTCATATACTAAAGTAAGAAATCATACATGCATCTTTTGTAAGCATAAAAGATTATATTAATGACCATCACACAAATATGACAACTACCTACAGGCAAATCACATCTGTGATGAAATTAGACAAAAACAGAGTCAAATAACTATGATGTGTTACTGCATTGAGCTCATCTTATGTTTCTAAGATTTATCTTATTGTTAATTAGGTATAAATGGGTTGTGTGCTGGGTTTGTGCATTTTAATGAAGGTACCAGAGACCTGAGACACTGAATCCCCTAGAGCTGGAGCCACAGGTAGCTGTGATTCTCTTAAAGTAGGTCCTGGGACTGTGGGTCCTCTGCAAGAGCAGTACCCACTCCCAAGCACTGAGTTATCTCTCTAGCCTTGTAAATGATTATCTGGATGACTGTCATAGAGAGTCTAAATGCTCAGAAGAGATCCCTCAGGAGTCACCATGGGTGACCTTGAATACTCAGCATTCAGAAAGAAATGTTCTCAGATATTGGGACCCTTCACAAATGGATGTGTAGAGAAGGTTGTCCTTTCCGATCATAAGTGGAATTCTGGGTTTCTGAGTTTGTAGAAAGCCTATGAAATAATGAAAAAAATAAATGATCAATTGGTAGGCATTATTTCCACTTCTTATTGTGTGTGGTAGAATTTTCATTGGTATGATTGCTTACTGTAGAGTTTGCCAATGCACTCTGTAGAACTTGAAAATTCAAGGATTTTCCTTATGAAAGGGTCAAGTTTTGCGATAAATCTGATTATTTTATTCTCCCTTTTTTGTTGACCTAGAAAAATATTAATTTAATATTCTCTCATTCATTGTTTGTATATATGTAGCACTCATGTATAATTTGTGGTCCTTAAGCTACTTTTCATCTCCAAAGATTGCTGTAGTCATGGTATCATTAGCTGCCCATCTGAACATCTTTTAGTCATCTCCTTTTATAGTGTCTGTGATTTGTGCAGATAATTGAAGTTAGGTGACTTAAATGACTTCCCCATAGTCAAGATCCCAGCTTTGAAAACAGTGGAGACAAGATAATGACTGTGTTGCAGTTGTCAGCATCCTTCCTTGGATGCTATTGATGTCACTCTTGTCTGATGGTTGAACTTCCTCCCACAACAAAATATAAAATATTTTATTATTTTATGACATTTTAGAGTTTCATTATATGCATTTTTTGTGATTTCAAATCAATGGTTCAGCTATGGCTTTGAAAGTAAGTTATTTCAGGTTAAGCCAAAAGAAACAACAATTTAGAGAATACTTATTCTTGATAAGCACTTTCCATGCCTTAGCTATTTGCTCAGGAAGTTACCTCTATGTGATCAATACTTAACATAACTTCAATTTCACAGATGAATAACTTTCAATGAAAGAAGCTGAGTAGCTTAGCCATGGTCATACTATTAAAGCACAGAAATCTGGGGTCTTTCTCTTTTACATGTGGTCTCACTGTACCTCACTGGCTTCAAAGTTGTGTTCTACATCAGGCTCTCATACAGCTGAGATCATAGATTTCCAATCCTGTGACTGGTTCTGAACCAAGAATTTTAGCTATTTGTCTCATGGGAAAAATACATGGATTTATGTTCACTAAAGTCTATGTCCCTGGGGAGAAGAAATAACTCAGTCCAATACCTCTTATTGCCATGGGCTATGACTGGAGCCTATCCCTTCACTTGAGTCTAGCATGTGTTCATCATACCCCTCCTGAAGTCAATGTATAGGGAGTGCCAATCATCTGTCATCTTCAAGCTGCTTTCAATCACATTGCCAAGAGGCCACAAAACAGCTCCTCAGCTGCACTGAGTGTACACTATTCTGACTTGACCACCAGAGTAAATAATTTCCCACATGTTCTCTGATAACTTCACCCAGCACATTGAAGCAACACTACCTGTTAAGGTCAAGGAGCTATCAAAGGTCAGCACATCCATATCCAGTAACTATCTATAATAGATCACAGAGGGAAGAAGAACAGCAGGAGTCAGTGAAGGGCTCAAGAGGTTGATGGAGAAACAACAGTGAGAATTAGGGGAATACACACAGGGAATTAAATACCATACTATTTAATTATTTGTGAAAAATACTTGGAGAATGAAAACCTAAATATTGAAGTGGTTGTTAAAGAAAATAAATTAAAATTAAAAATAATTCCTTTGTACTAACCAACATGTAAACACAAGATATGAAAATCTTGGGACATAACATGAGCACAGCAAAGAAGAGGGGGTGTAATATGTACTTATATCATTAACTGTAGTGATTTCCTGTAATCAATCTATTGATGCACCTCATGGATTTAGAATAGAAATGCTAAAGCTAACCCAAAAATATCACAAGGGGAAGATAAAACAAATGTCAAAGTAGAAACAAATGAAAAGAGACTTAGGAAGATCAACAAAGTTAAGTAACAAACTTTTATCTAGATGAGTCAAAACTCATCATTAAGCCAAAGAAGACACAAATACCACACAGTTTATAATATGTTACTAAAATTCTAGATACCTTTTATTGTAAGAAATCTTTTTTTTTACCAAAACTAATTTGCAGGGGAAGGGGTTTATTTTATTTTAAACTCTTTTGGTCACTATCACTGAGGGAAGTCAGGGCAAGTACTCAGGGCAAGAACCTGGAGTCAGAAACATGGAGGACCATTGATTGCTGGCTCCTTCTCTATCATGCTTCCAGGATCATGTTCAGCTACCTATCTTCTACAGCACAAGATTATCCTCCTATGTTAGAATTACCCACAGTGGGCTGATTCTACATTTGTCAGTCAAGACAATCCCTTACAGACAGAGGTATAGGCCAATATAATCTATGTGATTCAATTGAGGTTGACTTTTCCCAAGTAATGCTAGGATGTGTCAAATTGACAGTACAAGTAATCAACATAATTGATGGTATTTTTTAATAGATATAGTCCAATGAATTATAAAATCTAGATGAAACCATGCAGATTAGAGGACAGGCCACAGTCAAAATTGAACCATAAGTATATATTGTTTAAAGATACATATGTGGAAAACAATATATGTGAAACATACCTATAAGATATATTTATATGCACATATGTACATATAAGTGACCTGGTTTTTTTTTTTTTTTACAGTTTACTTATCTGTTTATTCACAGATTTGAAAATTGAGCATGTTTTCAGGAAAATGTTTCTCTCAACACTATTGCTCATATTCATGTTGAAATCGCACATGGAAAGTTAGTTAAGAAGATATGTAAAAATAGCATTATTGAATGCATTATCATTGTTTAGGAGAGTCAGATCCAAATCCAAGTGTAGGACATGGAAACTTGCATTGTTTCCTTTAACAGGATGTCTTCATTTTCATATGTCAGCATGTGTAAATGTTAACATGTATGTGTAAGTATTTCGGTTATATATCTGACCCAGGGAGAGATAATATTTATCTCAATAATGTTCTTGGTCACATGCAAAAATACTTTGTGCATGTTTTTAAAGTTATTATACTGATATAAGGATGTGCATAGGTAACAGCTTCTCTCCCTGCACAAGTATTTGGTGAGTGATTTGGGGTTACATTTTATCTCAGCTTGGAGTTCTGTAGTATGCATTGAAGCAATGGTGGGAAATCTTATTTGAGTAAACGCTGGAAACTGAATGTAACTTTGTAATGTTTTAGGACTTTGATCTTAGATATTTCTGTGGAAAGGCACAATGACCTGAAGTATGAAATGTTTTTACTTGGGGGATTCACAGATAAAAACAATGAACCCCGGATAACTGCAAAACCTCTTCTAGCAATGAGAATATCAATCAGATGTCTGAGGCTAATAGCCATTTTACTGCTAATTCAGCAATGTAAACACTCTCAGTGAAACTACCTCTCAATACAAACTAAGAGAATATAGAAAAGTATACAGGAAATAGGTGAGTAAGTTCGAGGGTGCTGGTATAATACTTTTCAGCATTTTGTTCAATGTAAACATTTTCTAGGAAGCTTGGTTTATAAAATGTGCCAATTATGCAGCTCTGTTTTTATAGCAGACACAGTGCTGACACTTGGCATTCTCTGTGTTTGACAAACATTAATTTAATTAACAACTCTCAGGAGATTAGTTCAGTCTCAAAATGTTTGCTTGGATTAGATGGAACTGTGTCTTAAATCACTTACACAGAATAAAAATAAAACACCAATTTTTCATTGGAAGAAATGTGATATACAGAGAAAAGGAGGTAAAGGATTACAGTGTGAAATCCTAGGACATTGGAATTGGATCTCTCTCTCTCTCTCTCTCTCTCTCTGTCTCCATCCTTCCTTACCTCATTCCATCCCTCCCTGTTTACTCACCTTACATTACTTACTGGCTGCATAAACATGGTATCTCCTCTATTTTATTGAAGTGTTCACCGTGTCCTGTGACTTGACATTTACAGTCTCCAGTATCACAGTTGAACAGATTTATTTTCCCTTCATAACAGTTGAATAGCAACTTTTTGATATTATTTTCTTTCTTACAAATTTGAGGATGTTCATATTTTTACCAAATGATATACTCTTTGTCTTTGAAATACATCCACACTGCTCTTGAAGGATATGCGACATGAAAGTTAGACCCAATAAATATACCCAAAGAACAAATGTAAATACCAGTAACATGAAGTGAGAATAAGAGCTCACTGTCAATTTTAAAACCTATATATGGAAGGATCAAAAACTACAGAAGATAATCAGCTTCTGGGAAAATGGACCAAGTCCACAAATGAGTCTAAGGGAATTAGTATGATCACAAAGGTGTTTCCCAGGGAGAGGCTCATCCATGGTACTCCAGATATACTGATTCCTGCAATTTCCCAAAATATCCAAAATTCAACTCCATAATTTCTGATTAGTGGTGAGCTTCCCCCTTGCTCTTTCCTGTAAATAAAAACAACAACAAACAAGTCAACTTCAAAAAAAAAGATTTAAAGTTTGAATTCCAAGTAACTCCAAGTTCAAATGTCAAAAGAAAATTGAAAAAAAAATGAATTAAGAAAGATTCTTGTGAGATTGTTATTATTAAGGATTTCTGAGGAAGAGATGGTGTTTAAGTATGTTCTGAGTCCAATTAATAAAACAGTATCTGGGTAAATCACTTCACAACTTTGTGAGTAGTTTCTCTTCTTAAAATGAGACAGCAAGTGTGTGTGTGTGTGTGTGTGTGTGTGTGTGTGTGTGTTTGAGTGTGTGTGTATTGCATGTGTGTACTCTGTTTGTACTGTGTGCATGTTCTGAGATGAGTGAGAAGCAGACAGGTTATGTCAATATAAGAGAGAAAACAGGGGTAATTCCATCTTGCATATATGTTCCTTTTAGAGGGCATAGTAGATATAAAAGTTGATACTGCCCACAGTTCCAGGCACTGGACAGCTTGGCACACACTTGATAGGATATGAAAGGCTATGATGGGTAATTAGAGGATGCTTGCATTTTCAATAGAACTCATTGAGTAAATTATGATAATGTAGCTACAATAGGAGATGATCACAAGGCACAATCCTAAAGTAGAAAACTATAGTCGCAACAATGATTTGTTGCAAACAATTTGTTCATTGTTTTCTTTTCAACTATCTTTCCCACTTTGGGATTCCATTGTAATTTATTGTTCCATTGCCTTAGTTTGAATTCTCTTTGCCTCCTGCTTCTCTTCTACTTCTTTACCCTTCTCTCATCTTCTTCAGCCTTCTCCTCCCTTGGATATTTAAATGCTTTGTTTGTTTTCATGCACTCAGGACTGTTGAAGGTCAAGTTCTGTGAACTTATATATATTTTATGGATTTTTGGCAATTTTTACATAAAGTATCTTTACTAATTCCCTTTCATTCTTTTGAATACCTGAAAACATAGATATGAAAAACTTTATTGTTTTTCTTGAGGACACAAACTCTATTTCCACCTTGAGTTATTTATTCTTTTTTTAAAATTTGAATTAGAAACAATATTGTTTTACATGAAAATCCCAGTTCCCTTCTCACTCCGACCCTCCCCAACCATTCCCCAGCCCCAACTAAAACCCTACCTATCACATATCCTTTCTGCTCCTCCTGGATGATGAGGCCCTCCATAGTGTGTCATCAGAGTCTATTGTATCCTTTGGGATAGGGCCAAAGCCCATCCCTGTGTGTCTTGGTTCAGGGGGTATTCCTCTATGTGGAATGGGCTCCCAAAGTCCACACCTATGCTAGGGATAAGTACTAAACTACTACAGGAGGTCCCATAGATTTCCAAGGTTTCCTCACTGAAACCCATATTCCTGGTGTCTGCATCAGTCCCATACTGGTATCCCAGCTATCTGTCTGGGGAGCAAGACTTCCCCCATGTTCGGGTCAGCTATTTCTGTGGGTTTCACCAGCCTGGTATGGATCCCTTTACTCTTCAGTCATCCTTCTCTGCATCTGGAATCCAGTTCAGTTCATTGATTAGTTGTGGGTGTCTGCTTCTACTTCCACCAGCTGCTAGATGAGGGCTATCGGGTAGCATATAAGTCATTCATCAATCTGATTATCAGGGGATGTCATTTAAGGTAGCCACTCCTTTGTTGCTTAGATTGTTACCTGGTGTAATCTTTGTAGATCTGAGATCAAGGGAATACAAATTATAAAGGAAGAAGTTAAATTCTCACTATTTGCAGATGTAGTGATGTAGACCAATGGAATAGAGTTGAAAACCCTGATATTAACCCACACACCTATGAACACCTGATTTTTGACAAATAATCAAAATTTATACGATGGAACAAAGAAAGCTTCTTCAACAAGTGGTACTGGCATAATTGGATGTGGACATGTAGGAGTTATTTATTCCTTTAATTGTTTATTTGAGTGCTCATGTGTGTATGTACATGTGTGTGTGGGGAAGCATAAGTGGTGTGTGGTGTGGTTTGTGTATGTGTGTGGTATGTTTATGTGTGTGTGTGTGTGTGTGTGTGTGGTGTGTTTATGTGTTTTTATCTTTGGCTGTTCTAAAGACTAAGCACTGTTCTTCATGTATGCTATGCAAGCTCTCCAACACTAAGGTTCTCAGCTCATCTTTGTGTTTCCATTGGTCTTTGTTTTATTAACACAGCTTTTAGTAACATGATTTTTTATCACATTTTATTTGCTAACACAATTTTAGGTAATTCATTGTTTAGTTTCAAATGTCCTACTATTTGTAGTATTCCCAGCCAGGAATGACATTCATGTGTTGTTGTTACTCAGCACCAAATATTACACAGGAAAATATGAGGTTATCACTTAAAAGAATATTTCCTGACAATTCAAATTTTCTGATTTGAAAAGCATAAACTATCACCAACCATACAACTCCATGGTGCTTTTGTCAAATGTAAGAGCTTAAATGCAATTATTTTATTTACTCACAATGTTTTGATATGTTTCCTTTTCATTAATACTTTCCAGCTTTAGTTTATCATTTGAAAATTAAGTGGGTGAGGTAAACTAGGATTCCAGTGAGGGACTGTCCAATGTAAATTAGGAAGGAAAACTGACTTCCAAGTTCTTATAGATACAAACTGTGTCCTTATTTTAATTAAACCTAGCTTTGTCTACGGTGAATGAACTACAATCCTTTCCCTTCTTCTTCTTTCCCTTCCTCTCCCCTCTGCTCCCCTCCCCTCATCTCTTCTCTTCTCCTTTCCTCCACATGTTCAATATGTTTTTTTTTTATTTGTTTGGCCAACATTTTCTTTATATTTGCATTCTTTGCTTGGTCTTTTATAGGTCCTTATTTATCTATGTTATTTGGAGAAATGATTTTGAATTTTAAATGGTAAGTTCACTGAATTTACCATTCTGTCATCTATGATAAGCTTGATTTTGACTGTTTATTGAAGCTGTCAACAGGAATTCAGAAAGTGGCATCCTTTAAGGCTGAGACTCTAATATGCAAGTATGCCATGCAGAACAGTTCCCATAAGAGGTCTGTGAATGGAATAGCATTAATCCAGTTAAATCAAGGAGCAAAATGAGGTCCAAGGACATGCTTCCCTTAAATTAAAAAAAAAAAACAAGGTAGAGAGAAGCCTATTTTCTGCCTTGAGCTATGCTTATAATATCGTAGATCTTTGCCTTCCTCCTATAACTTATTTTTTCTCTGCTTTTGCTGTGCACTTTGTTTCTTCTCTTTTTCCTTTTCTGTGTTGAAGACTAGGGTAAATAGCTCAGCTGAAGACTTAGATTTCAAATAATTCATAGGTCCCTTCTTCATTAACAACAATTGCATTTAAATATCTCGCATTCACTAAATATTTTCAATTAAGAAATAAGTGGATTATATAGACTTCTGCTTAACATAAAGATGATTGGTTTCCCTACCCCATTTTTCTGATTATTATAAGACATAACCACAAATACTTTTTCACAACACTCCTGTATTTACAACACCCAGAATTTGGTTTATATTGGGATTAGTTGGTCTGGCATCTGCATCTTGTGGTTCCAAGATTATCATGATTTATTTTGGGTTGAGGCAATCAGTGAAAAATATAAGATTTTTAAATATATTTTTGAACACTTTTGGTCTGATAAACAATTTAAAAATTGCCTTTTATAAAATAATTGTCATTAGAGAAATTAGAATGTACAAAATTAGTGCATGCCAGCAGGTCAACTGGGCAAACTGGGAAAATATTGACTTTTCCAATGAACCATGGAAAATTAACTCCCTGAGCGCATCTATGAAAAGTAAGTGGCCTGGTTAAAATGAGGAACAATTGCTCTAAAATGAATTAATTGTGCAGTTAATTTTGTTATTTGCTGAGGGATTTTTTTTGAGGTATCAAATATTAGCATTGCAATGAAATTTCTGTTTTGAAGTACTAATACTTCTTAGAAATGGAAATGAATGGGATATAATTATGCAAAAGATGTTTAATTATGTATTAAATCAAGAGAAAATAATATTTCTTTTGTAGAACAATCTCCTAGTACCATGAATAAATGATACATAATTTAAAAAATGAAATGAAAAGTTAATGATATGTGTGCTAGTTCCTCACTTGGCTGGCTTTTATTTCAAAGAGCTAGTTTTACTTTTTTTCAGGATCTTGTGTAGTTTTAAAGTTATTGTTTAGTTCAAACAGTTTTTCTGTCTCCATCAGAGTATCCTGTGCCATTTTAGAACCTTATGGATACTGACCAGGTTGTCTTCACTCATTTTGGAAACAGTGTTCTCTTTATGCTGTTTCTGCAGTTTACTTTGGTTTTCTTGGTCACACCTAGATCCTGGTAAGTAGCCCTAATCTATCAGTGAATAAGATTGTCCCCCAGGAAACTTGGATTGGTTACTTACATTCAGAAAAAAATGTCAGTTATAGTTCAGTGATTTTAGATGGTTGTATTCACAACATGTGAAGAGTCACGTTTATGTGTAGCTTGAAATAATGTCAGTTGCTCAGTTCCTCATATTTCTTCCAGTAGAGCATCAGTAATGGCTATAATCACCCTCACATTCAAAATATGTTTATAAGATTTTACAATTTTAAATTAAAATTATATTATCCTTACCTTGCCTTTCCTCATCCCAACATTTTCCACCTTGTTCATTCTCAAATTTATGGACCCTCCTTTTCTTCTACTTTTTAAAATTTATTACTAAATAAATAAATACAACATCATCAATCCATACAGTGTCATGTTCATATGTATGAGCTCTGGGCTGAAGACATTTGGAATCTCTATCCTGTAGATGGCTATTTCTCCAGCTCTCAGCAGTTCCAAGTTGCCTGTAGTTCTTTGTCTAAGGTTGAGGCTAGTGAACTCATTGATTATATTCTAAACAGTACAATTCTTCTGCCATGGCTTGATTTGAATACTTTATTCCTTTTCTTACTTAATTCAGTTTTTGCCCACTTATTCAGGTAATTATTATAATTGCAAATATTTTATTCATGAATGAAGGAAAAGTTCAGAAAAGACTATTCACTATGACAATAGCAGGTACCAATAATGATGTGATTCGCACAGCTGCTAGTAACTGCTTTTCTCTTCCTGTAATGAAAATCATGTCTCCAAGCAATCAGGGATTATTTTTTTCCTCCCACAGGATGTAGGACAAGGCCATGCCCTTTAATACTGCACTTAAAAGTTCACATAGCCTCTTACATTTAACAGTTATTGTCTGAGTCTTGGGGGAGACAGTCTAGCTCTATCATCTAAATCTTAGCTGCTAAAGAAACAGGGTAAAAAGAGTGAAAATATCCCTGCTGACTGGATCATATTCATCTTAAGATACTTAGTTCTAATTTCATCCCTACAATGCACTTGTTTTGCTAATTCTTAGCTTTTATATTTATGAGACACAGCCAAGCCTTTGGGAATGGTGCAGCTTAGAGCATCATTGCTCCTAATTTGTAAAACAGACAATGTACAGTAGAATCCCATTGCTTGTGAGGCTGGGAGATAGACTTTCTTCTCCACTGACTCTTCCATCAAACAAGCAACCTAAAATGAGTATACAGATACTTTTTATTTACTTCTTACAATGCTGTGCTGAGTCTTTTGTGTGGACAAAGGCATAGTGACAGCCAAGGTACATTATACTAATTTAGCTAATCAAAGCTCCACATTACAGTTGAAATTTAAATAGCTAGAGAGGCTCATTAAAATTATATAACACTGTTGCAAAATTAAAACAAAACAAACAAAAATGACAATAGTAATACAGAAAGTTAATTGTGATAAACTGCTGATGAATAATTCATTGTTTGCCAGTGCTAGCTGATCAAGAGATTATAATGAGCTTCCCTCATTTGATTTCATGCCAAATTATGTTTTGGCCTATATTTATTGATTAATGATTTCTAGCAATAAGATAAGTTTGTAAAATATTAAAGCTGCCCTTAAGTAGGATATAGATGGTTCTCATTATCTTATAGATTATATTTCTTAAGCTATACTTAAACTATACAGAATTTTCTAGGTTCCACATGGGTGGAAAAGGAAAGCTAGAATGAGGTATTCCATTGGGAATGGGAATGAAAGCACATTCATCTGTAACAACCAAGTCCATGTAGACATCCTTCAGATGTGAGCCAGTGGGGAAAGAAAGGCAACAACATGAAGACTACTAACTCCACTCTCATGTAATCTTCTGGTGCTAACTCTTCGACATCTAACTTCAGTATTTTCCTTTTGTGTTTGACTTAAAAAGCAATCAAGCTTTAAGGTCATTTCCTTTAGAGACAGTAGGATTCCTAGGAGAAATAACAGCATAGGTTTGTGACTTCAACTTGCCTAGTTAAAACAACCAAAAGAAAAAAATGACTACTAGATTTCCCATGATATTTTTATTTTTATCCACCCACTGTATATTCACCCTCTCAGAATTTGTATTTTTATTTTCAGGAAATGCTAACATTAAGAGAAGCCAGACAATGCACTAATCAAAAGTCTTCCTTGTGGATACTTTCTGTTATAGGATGAATTATTTAATCCATTCATGACATGGCTTTCTTATTTCTTAAATAGGGATGAAGATAGCCTCATATGACATGCAGAAAGCAATGTGTCACTGCTCTTAGCAATTTTCTTATTAGTTATTTCCCCTCTGTTAAAGGGTCTTTATCACAAGAAGTCTTCTTACCTACCTAATTTTCATGCCTACAAATGACACAGCATAGCAAATGGCTTTTCATGTTTACCTAATCTGCAAAATACAGGAAATTAAATTCAAAAAAAGAAAAATTTCTAAGCTTAATTAGTAGTTAAGAAATTATACTAATGCCCATTTTCAGTTAGGGAAGAGATGAGGAAATTTTGATTTATATGAACTCAACAAATAATTCTTTAATTTACACAAATATTAAGATAATAACCAATTCTGGTTTTAAAAAATACCACAGGTGTTGGAAACATTTGTAATTTGTTCCAGCTAAAAAGCCTTACTTTTTGAGATGCACATTAAGATTCTATCCATAAAGTCTTAACTAATCTAGTTCCCAATGAAATGATCCATGTTACCTGAATAGGTAGTGAATTCAAGTCCCTTTCTAAAGAGGAGAAAGTGAGGCAAACACTATCATGACAATAGAAACTGAATTTCTCCTTCACAGGAGATGATAAAAGGTGATGCAGACAGAACCACAAAATCAGAATAAGATGTATATATAAACTTCCAATATTTGTGTAGAAACTCTATACTAAGATACACAATCCATATGTATGTATATGGAATGCATATCTCCTTTAAATCAAATGGAATTCTGACATACTACTAACCACAGCAAGGAGAATGGGAATTAGTTTGGGACAAGATAACATAAAAACACAAGAGGTTGTCCCACCTTGTCTTTAGCTATGTTATTTTTAATCTTTTAGTCCAAATAATCAAGAACACTGGTATCTGGAAGCACTACCTGAACTTTTATGCTCCATAATAGCAAGCAAATTGCATTCCTTCCGTGTTCCTCATCCTCAGAATTCTTTGGATGTTCCAACCAGAGGAATTATGACTACAATTTTTAAGCATGGTTGTCAACTTGACTGAATTTTGTATCCATGAAGAGACATACATCGGAGAGTAGTTCCAGAAGGAAAACCTTCACACAGAAAAGGCAACACTTTTCCAGGAGACACTCAATTGCGAAAAACTCTGAGGGGAAATATTTTCCTACTGCCTGCTGACCTTTCACTTATTTTTTTTTTTGTGTGTGTGTGTGGATAAGTATACCTACACTGTTGCTGCTTGTGTCCCTTTCCTGGCATCAGAACCCAACTTCACAGGGCTTCCACATAAACTGAAGAATAGTGGATCATTAAGGATCCTCCATCCTCCAGACTGAACTAGAACTGCATTCAGCCTGGTGGATTGATGTGCAATTATTTTCTCTATCCCTCCACTGTGCATCTGTAAGAGAGCCTTCTTCTAATTAGCCAGGGCATATCATAAGTAACAATTTATTAAATCCCCTTCATATTACAGATCATTCTCTCAAATTTGTTTCTCTAGGGAATCTTAAATAATTTACCAACCCTGTAACCTGAAAATAAAGGCAGAGAGGAAAACCATCATTCAAAGATATGTTCTGAGCTAAACTTGGAGGGATATAAAACACCAGTAACAAGATCCTGAAACAAGAGACTTTATGAAGATTAACTGTCTTCTCTGTGAAAGGTATTAGAAACAGATTGGATAGGTGCCATGTGTCTGGTATATACAAATAACTGTTAAAATTAAGAATAAAATTAGCCAGACAAATTAACTTACCAAATTCTTGCATAGCTCCTTCACAGATAATTCACAAAAGACACACACACACACACACACACACACACACACACACACACACACACACAGTGACACAGTGCAGTTTCGGAAACATGCAACTGTAATTAACATCTCTATCTGTTTTTGCTTTGATGTTAACGATGTATTTCTTTTAGTACATTCCTTTGCTTAAAAATCTGCTGTATCTTTTCAAGTTTGATGTAGCTTCTGATATATTTAATTTATTTACATCATTTAAAAAAGTGATTGTTTTGTAAGTAAACTATATTTGAGTGAGTCATTTTAAGGAAATATTTAATGGATTTCATTTTGTTTATTAATTTAGTTTTTACTTCCAATCCCAGTTCCCCTTCCTTCCTCTCCTCCTGCTTCCTCCACTTTCCCCACCCCATCCCCCATCTGCTCCACATCAATGGTAAGGCATCCCCTAGGAATTCTACTAAGTCTGTCCCATCATCTCCTTCAGGCAGGGTCAAGGCACCCCCCCCTACTCTGCACACTCCACTAAATCAGTTTGTGCTTTAGGGTTAGATCTTGGACCCATTGCCAGTGGCCTCCTATCTTTCCCTGGCTGCATCATTGTCACCTATGTTAAAGGAGACAAGTTCAGTCTTATGCAGGTTCCATTTGTCAGGCTAGAGTCAATGATCTTTCACTGGTTCAGGTCAGCTGATTCTGTGGGTTTTTTCATCATGGTCTTGATTCTTTTGTTCATATTATTGCTTCTCCCTCACTTCAATTGTATTCTAGGAGCTTGACTCCATGGTTAGCTGTGGATTTCTGCATCTGCTTCTATCTGTTTCTGTAAGAGAGCTCTATCTTCTCTGGGGTTGTGGATTGTAGGCTAGATTTCTTTTGCTTTATTTCTGGTATCCACTTATGAGTGAGTACTGACTTAAGATAATTGAAGCTTCTAGTAGAAAAGGTAGCAATATCCCTGTCCCCAAGCATGTCCTCTTTTACCTGTAGCAAATAATACAATACAGAGACAGATATTGGGCTTCAAAATAAAAACCAGAAAAGCAAAGCTGACAAGCTACAAGAGATCTCCTACCTGAATCAAGGCTAAGACCAAAGAAGGGTTATCCTGTCCTCAGCATGACTACATGACCTCAGAGTACACTGGGACTACATTGAGCTCCTGCCTTATATTTCTCTCTAGTGCTGGGATCAAAGGCATGAGCTCTGTTTTTCATTTAGACTGCTTACCTCTCATATAGTCCAGGAACCCACAGAGATCCATCTACCTCTGTCTCCCAAGTGCAGGGATTAAAGATTTGGCCACCACTGCCAGTCTTCTATGGCCAGATAGTGGGTTAGGTCTGTGGCTAACTAGTGGCTTATTGTGTGTGACTAACATGACTTAGCTCTACACTCTGATCTTGAGGCAAAGTTTATTTGTTAGTTTACAAATAAAATATCACTACATTTTGATACATTCTGTGTATGTGTTTGTCTTACTGGATGATAAATAAAATACAGTTTGGTCAATGAGACAGCAAGTTAGACAGGACTAGGAGTCAAAGGGGATTCTGGGAAATGTAGTAGAAAAGTGGTGATCCAGGTAGGAAGTGACATAGCAAGGAGACTCTTATTTAAGCAAGGAGCAACAGGAAGTGTCATTTTCCCCTTCGCTTCCTCCAGCGTTACCACGTGAGCCACCGGCAAGAGAGGGCAACAGCGAAAGGCATCCTCTATAAGATAAGTCTTATAAAATATATAGATTTATGACAATTAAGACTGAGTCAGCAGATGAGAAATACTAGTCATTGGCCAAGCAGCATTTGTACCTAATACAAGTTTCTGTGTATTAATTTGGGCCCTAACTCAGGTGGGCAGCTGGTGTAAAATGAACACGTGGCAGTGGGGCTCAGCGGCTTTTGGTGGAAAGATTTATCATAACAACATTTCCTCTTTTTTGTCTGAAATTAAAAAATGATATAACTAATATAAGAAAAATATATAAAATAAATACTATATAATATACACAGGCAATAAATACATCAACAGTGTCTAGTCCATTTATGTTTGGCATATTCAGAGAAAATACTCCATTATCAATCCTATCTTGGTGAGTTAAAGTCTTTTATATAATTTACTCTCTATCATAATTCACATTACCATAATATCTTTTATATCTCTCAACCTTACACACTTTACAACTCTATAAGTGTGTTTCTTTTCTACATCTGGTAAAGAAGGAAAACTATAACTATCAAGTCTGCAACTACCTCAGAGACACAAAAAGGAAATAATATTAACTGAGTAAGCAAGAAATGCAAACAAGTGACTTCAAAAAAATGCAAGAAATGACAAAAATAGCTGGATTGTTGAACAGCCACCGAAGAGTCCTCTGCAATGTTGGGGCCTACAGGCCTAGAATATTCAATAGACTTTTCTATGACGTAGGATGCTTGAATGACTGTTTCTCCTTGTCTTGGCAAATTTTGGAAGTCACTTCTTTTGTGTTCTCCTTGTCTAATTTGAACAGCATACTGTCAGCAGTCATGGCAAAGGCACTTGCTTGCTAAGTGGCTTACTTTTACCACAAAGGAAGTAAACTCTATATGGAGTATATTCAATTCCCATCATCTTCTCTGTAGTAGATTGGTACTGCCTGAAGGTATGTCCTGTTGTCCTTTAAAAAATGACCCTATGTTATTTACACATCTTAAATGCCATATTTTGTGGGTCTCTGAAGTGTTTAAAGATGACCCATCTTTCTAAAATATATCTGTTTGACCTTGAAAACATACCTAATGACTACAAGTGCAATTGTAATAGGTGACTAATTACTAACCAGCATTTCCATTATTATCCTACATAGTTGGTAATAATTTTCAAGGACTAGAAATGTGCATTACTTTATTAAATGTGCCATGTAGTTACCATGCCTCTAACAAGATTAGACACATATTACAATATGTTTTAAAAAATTAATCTCAAATTTGAATAAATATACGAAATTTGTATACAATATACAAAAGTCCCATCCAATGTAAAATGTTTAAATCTAGTAGTACCCTATAAAAATAGATTCAATAATCTACCTTTTATTATATATCTATATTTTCCTTTTTTCTTTTCAGAGTATATTCAATATTCTACCCTTTTATCCTATCATGTCTGTATTGCCCCTTGTTGTTTTCAAAACAAGAACCCTGATTCTAATCTCCATTGTTTAACTTTTTCCTGAACATTACAAATAACAACTTGTAACCAATCCCCTTTTAATTTCCATGTCTCATTTTCCAGTGATCTTCAGATTCCTTAGATGGATGCCTTTATTCTTCTGCAAATACAGAAACACAAAACTTCTACAGCCTTAATTTTGGCAAGGTACTCTTGGCAAGTTATATTTGATCAAATGAAAAACATTTGTTAGTTTTATAGGTTAGTTTAGATTAAATTGACATGCTACTTGATGAACTATTATCTCTTGTAATTAAGAGGTTTCTCCTGTTCAAATCTAATCTTTATCAATTTTGAGTTATGCTTTCTCCTGAAATATTTTATTTTCTAAAGCTTTTCTATCATCCAAAGCATTATAGTTTCTTATCATAGGTATTAGGCACTTTATTTGCACTGGGAAGAAATGACAGAATGAAATTTGATATGGGGGCCTTCAAGAGGCACCTCAAGGAGTTTCTCAATGGCAAAGGGTTACGTTGAATGTCCCTTGCTCACCTACATTCATTTGTCCAGTGCCTGCCTTTGCCATACCTTCTGCATAATCTAGAAGAGAGGAGTTTAGGATTAGGGTTAGAAAAAATATTGTTTCTAGAAATGCCCTATTTATAATCCCTTTAAAGTCATCTGGTTTGCTACAATTGAAACTCTTGACATTTTGATTTTTCTTCAAAACTCTGGAATTTACCTCTCCTATCTAAGCATCTTCGTGGTCATGAAATTCAATATTGATTGTATCTCAGATCCATTCTTCCAAGGGTGATGATCTTGACTTTAAAACTTTATTATCCTTTTGCATTGAAAATTAGAATTTTCAAAAGTCAGAGATTCAATTATTACTTTTTAGCTTCTGAATTTGGTATCATTTTATTTACTGCTGAAATCAATCTTTGTAAGAAATCCGTGAATCAGAACCCAGTCTGACACCAGGGAACTAGCATAAGACCTAGCTAGACATCCTTAATATGGGTGTCATTTGGGGGCCTGCACAGTCTATGGGGCCTCTGGCAGTGGAACGAGGATTTGTCTCTAGTGTACAAAAGGACTTTGGGGCCCATTCCCTATGGAGGGATATTCTCGCATCCTAGATACGCTCGGGAGTGGGGGGCCAGGTCCTGCCACAAATGATGTGACAAACTTTGATGGTCCCCCATTGGAGACCTCATCCTCCCGGAGGAATAGATGGAATTGGGATGGGGGATTGATGGGGGGAGTAGGAGGATGAGAAAGAGAGAGAAAACTGGGATTGGTATGTAAAACAATTTAAATGAAAATAAATTTTAAAAGGCCACAGAAATCCTTTGGTCCCTGTATAACTTTTGTAAATAACTCAGTTTTTTTTGCTCACTTTTCCAATTCTGTCCCAAGCATTCATAGCTGCTGCATGGCATAAAGACAGGGAATGGTTATCATATAGAGCTTGGCTTTCTCTGGTAGAATAATCTCCTCTCCCAGAAGTTGATCTTGGGAGATTTCCATACCTCTATCTTTACTGCATTGTTCAATGGTCTTACCCTCTTTTCTGAACAAGGTACTACATTATAATTGTTGACCACGATATTGTACAGCTTTAACCAAGTCTATCCAGTCTTTAGGGATATTCCTATTGCAAACTGACCATGAGTTTAACATTTGCTTTACAAATGGTGAATGCATGCCATATGAGACTGTCACTTCCTTGAATCTCATTAAATCTAACATTGGCACAGGAGTCCAATTAATTCTTACAGAACCTCTGTTGTTTGGGAATTCCTGTTATGTTACTGGATATATTAAGGTTGGTAGTTTGAAAACCCTAGGCTGTTCCTCTATAAACTTATAATGCAATGCTGAAATTGATTCTTCATTAAATTTCTGTTTCTGCATCTCAATATTTCTATGATCTGTTGTATTAAGTTTTTCTAAAATTTGTATCTATCTTAGCACTCAAATTAACCAACAATTTTAGTGATAAAACTGATAATGTGTATAATTGAAATTACATGAGACCCACCTAAATTAATTATCCCTTCATATAATTGTTCTATTTTCAAATAGTCCAGCATATTATCACACAGAGACCTAAATCCCTCCATTGTAATATTTAGTCCCATTTTATAGTTTGGGAAAAAATCCCTCTTTTAACTATTCATTCCATTAAGAATGCCAATTGTCTTACCAAATCTGAAAAAAAATGTCAGATAAATGTGAGGTGTAGTATGTCTGATCAGAGAACTAGCATGTAGCCATGAGCAGAGAGTGTTGGCTGGAAGAGAGTGGCTGTAGGGAGAGCCCCAAAGCCTAAGTGGAGATGAGACAGAGACAGACAGACAGACAGACAGATAGACAGACAGACAAACACACACACACACACACAAACACACATACACACACATACACACACACACACACAGAGAGAGAGAGAGAGAGAGAGAGAGAGAGAGAGAGAGAGAGAGAGAGAGAGAGAGAGAGAAACTGCACAGAGTACACAGTATTGTGTGGGAAAAACAAAAACAAAAACATGTGGCAGGAGCAGCCTGAATGCAGATCCAGCAGTCTAAAGCAGATAAGTCCTGTGGCATTTTGGAGCCCAGGTGCTTCTGGAGTTTGGGTGGCAGCTGGAGATTTTTTTGAGGCTATAGCAGGGAATTTTCAAACTAGCTCAGAGGCTTGGCAATAAAACGAAAACCTAACCAGCTGGGCAGTGACTCTGGCAGGAGCCTGCATGCAGCTCAGTCTGTGCCCCTGGCTGCAAAGCCATGGGTATGTTTTTTTTTTTTTTTTCCAACTTTTTAAATTTGAATTAGAAACGGGATTGTTTTACATGACAATCTGACTTCCCTTCTCCCACCCATCCTCTCCTACCCCCCCAACTAAAACATTATCTGTCATATATCTTTTTTGCTCCCTGTAGATAGTGAGGCCTTCCATAGGGTGTCATCAGAGTCTTTTGTATCCTTTCGGATAGGGCCTAGGCCCACCCCTGTGTGTCTTGGCTCAGAGAGTATTCCTCTATATGGAATGGGCTCCCAAAGTCCACACCAATTCTAGGGATAAATACTGGGCTTCTAAAGGAGGTCCCATAGATTTCTGAGGTTTCCTCACAGAAATCTATGTTCCTGGGATCTTGATCAGTCCCATGCTGGTATTCCAGCTATCAGACCCAAGAGTAAAGTTCCCGGATGTTCAGGTCAGTTCTGTGGGTTTCACTAATCTGGTCTGGACCTCAGTGCTTTTCACTGGTCCTTCTCTGTATCTGGGTTCCTGTTCACTTCAGTGATTAGTTATGGGTATCTGCTTTTACTTCCACCAGCTGCTGAATGAAGGCGTATAAATCAGTCATCAATCTCATAATCAGGGGAGGGCATTTAAGGTAGCCTCTCCTCCATTGATGAAATAGTTAGCTGGTGTCATCTTTGTAGATCTCCAGACATTTCCGTGGTGCCTGATTTCTCTATAAACCAAAAATATCTCCCTCCATTATGATATCTCTATTCTTGCTATCATGTATTCTTCCCCTGACTCATACATTCTGCTCCTTCATGTACTCGGCGTCCATCTTCTTCTTCCCTTCTCATTCTCGTAGCTCTCCCCCCCTCTTCCCGTGCTCCCAATTTTCTCAGCAGATCTTTAACCTCTCCACTTACACATCCTCATACAGGGGACCATGCATGTCTCTCTTAGGGTCCTCCTTGTTTATTAGCTTCTTTGGCAGTGTGGATTGTAGGCTGTTAATCCTTACTCTATGTCTCAAATCTGCATATGAATGAGTACATATTATGTTTGTCTTTTTGCAATTGGGTTTCCTCGCTCAGAATGGTTTCTTCTAGATCCATCCATTTTCCTGCAAATTTCAAGATTCCATTGTTTTTTTTTTTCCCTCTGAGTAGTACTCCATTGTGTAAATGTACCACATTTTTCTATCCATTCTTCGGTTGAGGGGCATCTAGGCTGCTTCCAGTTCCTGGCTATTACAAATAGTACTGCTATGAACATCCTTGAACAGATGTCCTTGTTGTATGAATGTGCTTCTTTTGGGTATATGCCTAAGAGTGGAATTGCTGGATCTTGTGGCAGAATGATTTCCTTTTTTTATTTTTTTTTGAGGAGTCACCCTACTGATTTCCAAAGTGGCTGTACTAGTTGGCACTCCTACCAGCAGTGGAGAAGTGTTCCCCTTTCTCGACATCCTCTCCAATATGAATTGTCATTGTTGTTTTTGATTTTTGTCATTCTGACAGGAGTAAGATATTATCTCAGAGTTCTTTTGATTTGCACTTCCCTGATGGCTAAGGATATTGAACACTTTCTTATGTGTCTTTCAGCTATTTTAGATTCCTCTATTGAGAATTGAATATTTAGTTCTGTACCCCACTTTTTAATTGGGCTGTTTAGTGTTTGGGGTACTAGCTTCTTGAGTTCTTTTTATATTTTGGAGATCAGTCCTCTGTCAGATGTGGGGTTGGTGAATACCTTTTCCCAGTCTGTCGGCTGCTGATTTGTCTTGCTGACTGTCTCCATTGCTTTACAGAAGCTTCTCAGTTTCAGGAGGTCCAATTCATCAATTGTTGACCTCAGTGTCTGTGCTACTGGTGTAAAATTCAGGAAGCAGTCTCCGGTACCAATTAATTCAAGGGTATTTCCTACTTCATCTTCTAATATGTTAGTGTAGCTGGATTTATGTTGAGATCTTTGATCCTTTTGACTTAAGTTTGGTGCAAGGCAATAGGCTTACGTCTAACTGCAGTCTTCTATATGTTCTGCAATCAGTTATGCCAGCAACATTTGTTGAAGATATTCTCTTTGTTCCATCGTATAAATTTGGATTGTTTGTCAAAAATCAGGTGTTCAGAGGTGTGTGAGTTAATAGGGTTTTCAATTCTATTCCATTGGTCTACCTGTCTAGTTTTGTGCCAATACCAAGCTGTTTTCAGGATTATAGCTCTGTAATAGAGCTTGAAGTCAGGGATGGTGATGCCTCCAGAAGTTCCTTTATTGTACAGGGATGTTTTGGCTATACTGGGTCTTTTGTTTTTCCAGATAAAGTTGAGAATTGTTCTTTCAAGGTCTGTGAAGTATTGTGTTGGGATTTTGATGGGGATTGCATTGAATCTGTAGATTGCTTTTGGCAAGATTTCCATTTTTACTATGTTGATCCTACCTATCCATGCGCATAGGAGATCTTTCCATTTTCTGGTAACTTCTTTAATTTCTTTCTTTAGAGTCTCAAAATTCTTACGGTACAGGTCTTTCACATTTTTGGTTAGTGTTACCCCAAGGTATTTTATGTTGTTTGTAGCAATTGTAAAGGGTGATGTTTCTCTGATTTCTTTCTCCACCAATGTGTCATCAGTACATAGTAGGGCTACAGCTTTTTTTGAGTTAATCTTGTATCCTGCCACTTTGCTGAAGGTGTTTATCAGCTGTAGATGTTTGCTGGTAGTGTTTTAGGGTCACTAATGCAGACCATCATATTGTCTGCAAATAGGGAGAGTTTGACTTCTTCCTTTCTGATTTGTGTTCCCTTGATCTCCTTTGTTGTTTTATTGCTCTAGCTAGGACTTCAAGGACAATATTGAAGAGGTATGGAGAGAGTGCACAGCCTTGTCTTGTGCCAGATTTTAGAGGAATTGGATCGAGTTTCTCTCCATTTAATTTGATGTTGGCTCTTGGCATGCTGTATATTGCTTTTATTATGTTGAGGTATGTTCCTGTTATCCCTGATTACTCCAAAACCTTTATCATGCAGGGATCTTGGATTTTGTCAAAGTATTTTTTCCCATCTAGTGAGATGATCATGTGGTTTTTTTTCCTTAGTCTGTTTATATGGTGGATTACATTGATAGATTTTCATATGTTGAACCATCCTTGCATCCCTGGGATCAAGCCTACTTGATCATGGTGGATGATTTCTCTGAAATGATCTTGTATTTGATTTGCCAGGATTTTATTGAGAATTTTTGCATCAATGTTCATGAGGGATATTGGTCTGTAGTTCTCTTTCTTAGTTGTGTCTTTGTGTGGCTTAGGTATCAAGGTTATTTTAGCCTCATAAAAAGAGTTTGGCAATGTCCCTTCTGCTTTTATTTTGTGGAACAATTTGATGAGTATTGGTCTTAGCACTTCTGTGAATTTCTGGTAGAATTCTGCAGTGAATCCATCTGACCCCGGCTTTTTTTGTTTGTGAGATTTTTGATGACTGTTTCTATATCCTTAGAGTTTATAGTTCTGTTAAAGTTGCTTATCTGTTCTTGATTCAATTTTGGTAAGTTATAACTGTCCAGAAAATTGTCCATTTCCTTTAAATTTTAAAATTTTGTGGAGTACAGGTTTTCAAAGCATGACCTGAAGATTCTCTGGATTTCTTCAATGTCCATTATTATGTATCCCTTTTCATTTCTGATTTTGTGAATTTGCATGATCTCTCTCTTCCTTATCATTAGTTTGGATAATGGTTTGTCTATCTTGTTGATTTTCTCGAAGAACCAAGTCTTTGTTATATTGATTCCTTTAATTGTTTTCTTTTGTTCGACTTTATTTATTTCTGTCCTCAGACTGATTATTTCCCGGCGTCTTCTCCTCAGGGATGAATTTGCTTCCATTTTTTTTAGAGCTTTCAGTTGTGATATCAAATCTCTGGTGTGGCTATTCTCTAGTTTCTTCATGTGAGCACTTAGAGCTCTGAACTTTCCACTTAGTACTGCTTTCAAATTGTCCCATAAGTTTGGGTATGTTGTGTTAACATTTTCATTGAATTCTAGGAAGTCTTCAATTACTTTCTTTATTTCTTCCTTGACTCTGGTACATTGTAATTGTGAATTGTTTGATTTCCATGAGTTGGTAGGTTTTCTGCACTTTGATTTGTTTTTAATTTCTAACTTTAAAGCATGGTGGTCTGATAAGACATAGGGGATTATTCCAATTTTTTTTTGTACCTGTTGAGGTTTGCTATGTTACTGAGAATGTGGTAGATTTTTACAAAGGTTCCATGTGATGCTGAAAAGAAGGTATATTCTTTTGTGTTTGCATAGAAAGTTCTATAACTGTCTGTAATCCCAATTGGGTCATAACTTCTCTTTGTTCCTTTGTTTCTTTGCTAATTTTCAGTCTGGTGGGCCTGTCCAGTGGTGAGAGTGGGGTGTTGAAGACTCGCACTATAACTGTGTGAGGCATTGTTTGTGATTTGAGTTTTAATAATCTTTCTTTTATGAATGTTGGTTCCTTTGGTGCATAGATGTTTAGAATTGAGACTTCTTCCTGATGGAGTTTTCCTGTGATGAATATGAAATGACCTTCTTCATCTCTTTTGATTGATTTTAGTTTGAAGTCTATCTTGTTAGATACTAGGATAGCTACCCCACCTCTTTTCTGGGGTCCATTTGATTAGAGTATCTTATCCCAACCCTTTACTCTGAGGAAATATCTGTCTTTGAATTTCAGGTGTGTTTCTTGTATGCAGCAGAAGGATGGATTCTGTCTTCGTATCCAATCTGTTAGCCTGTGTCTATTTATAGGCAATTTAATACCATTAATATTGAGGAAAATTCAGCTCCATTGAGTATTTATTCTTATTTGTTTTTGTTTGTTGTTGGTACTGGGATTGTATGTGGTTTTACCCTGCCTTTTACTTTGTGTTTTTCTAGAGTGGGATTATCCATTGCCTATGTTTATGCAAGTGTAGTTAATTTCCTTAGGTTGGAATTTTCCTTCCAGTACTTTCTGTAGGGCTGGATTAGTGGTTACATATTGTTTAAATCTGGTTTTGTCATGGAATATCTTGTTTTCTCCATTTATAGTGATTGAAAGCTTTCTGGGTATAGTAATCTGGGCTGGCATCCATATTCTCTCAGAGTTGGTAGAATATCTAACCAGGTCCTTCTAGCTTTCAGAGTTTCCATGGAGAAGTCTGGTTTAATTCTGATAAGTTTGCCTTTATATGTTACTTGGCCTTCTTCCCTTGCAGGTCTTATTATTTTTTCTTTATTCTGTAAGTTTGGGGTTTTAATTAATATGTGACATGGGGACCTACTTTTGTGGTCCACTCTATTTGGCGCTCTGTAGGTTTCTTGTACTTTCATTGGCATGCCTTTCTTTAGGCTGGGAAAGTTTTCTTCTATGATTTTGTTGAGTATGTTTTCTGCACATTTGAGTTGGGTTTCTTCACCTTCTTCTATACCTATTATCCTTAGGTTTGGTCTTTTCACGGTGTCCCATATTTCCTGGATATTTTGTGTTATGGATTTGTTAGACTGAAGATTTTCTTTGCTTGATGAGTTTATTTCCTCTAGTTTGTCTTCAGCATCTGAGATTCTGTTCCATGTCTTGTATTCTATTGGTTATTCTTGCATCTGTGGTTCCTGGTTGTTTACTCAGCTTTTCCCCTTCCAGCATTCCCTCAGTTTGTTTTTTCTTTATTGTCTCTAATTAAGTTTTCAGATCCTGAACTGTTTCCCTTGGCTGTTTAATTGTATTTTCGTGGCTTTTTTTAATTTCCTTGATTTCTTGCATCTTTTGCTTTGTGTTTTCTTCCATTTCTCTGAAGGATTTTCTGATTTCCTTTCTTAGGTTCTCTATCATTTGCATGAAGTTGTTTTTAACGTTCCTCTCTTCTGCTTCTTCTATGTTGGGATATTCATGTCTTGCTGGTGTAGAGTCCCTAGACACTGGTGGTGTCATATTGTTTTTCTTGTTGTTGGATGTGTTCTTATATTGTTGTCTTCCCATCTCTTGTTCCAGTGGGTACAGTTGGTGTCACTTCCTTTCCTGGTGTGTATGGGTCCAGTGTTCTCTTCAGGTGTGTGCAATTGACTTTATTACTCTGATTGTTTTCAATTTGGGTGCAGGCAGGTCTGAGGCACTCGCTCACCAGGTGGATGAGAGCAGCACTGGTGCAGAAATGTCAGCAGATTCTGGGTTGCTTGGTCCTCAAGGGTCGAATCGACCTGTAGAAGATCCTGGGACAGGGTTTTCCAGGGGTGGCAGATGGAAGTTCCGCCCAAGGCAGGGGCTGAAGCAGCTCCCTTCTGCACTCTCTGCACTCTGTGGGGACCGGCTGGGTTTTTTTGTGAATTTGTATGCCAATAGGTAGTTGTCAATTGTAGAATGAATAATAAAAACCCAGAGATGGATATTGGGGTTCAAGCTGAAGATCAGAATTTCAAATCGGCCAAGCCATTAGAGATTTCTTACCTCAAGCAAGGCTAAGACCAAAGAGGAGTGATCCTGTCCTCAGAATGATGGCAGACTGCAATGCTGTCCACCAAACCTCAGACTACACTGAGATCCTGGCTTATATTCCTCTCTAGTGCTGGGATCAAAGGCATGAGCTCTGTTTCTCTTTTAGACTGATCCACTCTCATGTAGTCCATGTTGGCCTTGAACTCACAGAGACACATCTGCCTCTGTATCCCAAGTGCTGGGATTAAAGAACTGGACACCACTGCCTCTCCTCTGTGGCCACCTAAAAGCTTACGTGTGTTGCTAACTAGTGGCTCAGGTCTACATTCTGATCTTCAGGGAATCTTTATTTGTTAGATCATGAACAAAGTATCTCTACAGTTACCAAACTCTTGCCAGAGTGCTATACTGTGTAAGGCCTTGGACACCACATTGAACATTTTCATCACCAAAGACCATCATTTGCTCAGCATCCATCTTGGTTTTATGTGTTCCCAATGACTATACAACCAGCAAAGCAGATTGGCTAACCATTCAGCAAAAGATGATTTCATGTAACATGGTCACTACATTCTGTGCAGACTTAAAATAACTGGTGGTAATACTGATGTCAGGAAGTGAAAGGTGCAAAGGAAAAAAGCAATGCAAGATCCAATCCACCAAGCTACATCTAAGATAGAGCTACATTTCAAATGCAGCACCTTCTTTGTGAGTTTTATTGAGTTTGTGCAACATAGCTATTAATCTCTTCCATAAGGAAATTATTTGCTATATATTTCTTCTATGTTGCATTACATAACAGCAGTTATTCTTAATATAGCATTTGTTATATTGGTTTTACCTCCTGTTTCCTTTCAGGGGGTTGGTGATTAGAAATTGTGCAATATCACATACTTTATTTTCCATTGATACTTTATTTTCCAACTTACCCAAACAGAGTACTGTGGAGAGAAGAATGCTTTTTTTTGCTGTTTTTTATTTTAGGGGAACTCATATTTACATATCCATCCCCCATTCTGTTGCCCTCCCATCCTCCCATGTTCCGCCACAACTCCCCAACCTATCCCCTAACTCCTCCACAGGGATAGTGAGGCCCTCCATGGGGGACCTTCAATGTTCATCATATCATTTGGGGGAGGGCCTAGGCCCTCCTTGCTCTATCTGTGCTGTGATAGTATCCCTCTATAGGGAATGGGCTCCCAAAGTCCATTTGTGCTCTAGGGATAAAGACTGGCTCCACTGTTAGAGGTCCCATAGACTGTCTTGGCCTCCTAGCTGGTATCCACATTCAGAGGGATTGGTTCTGTCCAGTGCTGTTTCCCAAGCCTTTATGACTAGGGTCTCCATGCTATCAGTAGGTCAGGTCCACTGTTTCTTCGGGTTTCTCTACCACTGTCTTGGCTTATTTGCTCATCCTTCCTCCTTCTCCACAACTGGATTCCAGGAGTATGGTTCAGTGTATAGCTGTGTTTGCCTGTTTCTGCTTCAAACAGCTCTAGGAATGGTAACCAAGGTAGACATCAAACTTATTATAGGGGAATGCATCCTCTTCACCACTGCCTAGATTCTTAGTTGTGGTCATCCCTGTGGATCACTTAACCTTTCTCCTGTGCCAGACCTCTCTCCAAACCTGTACTGTCTCCATCTATCAAAGCATCTCCTTTCTTGCCCTCCTCTATTCCTCCCCTGTCTCAGTCCTCTTGTTCTCCCCCGCCCCTTATTCCCTTCCCACCTCATTTCTCTCCCCTGATGCTTCCACTTTGCTCAGGGGTTCTTGTCCCCCTCCCTTTCTTTGAGGGTTCCTAAAATGCTTTTACATGGTTTATTTTAAATGGATGACCAAAATGATTAGGAATGTATACAAAGAACAGCAGCAGGCTTTTTACATTTCCTGACTTTTAAAAATACCTCAGCTACCTTTGTTTAGGAGACTGTCTTTAATTGTTCCAGGACTTTCTTTCCTGGCCTCCCTTAGTGGCAGTCACAGGTTCTGCTGAATGCAAACCTCTTCCAGGAGACACTTTTGTTAAACAGCCTGAGCCATATACCAAAAGCAATGGCAGCATACTGTGGGAGGCCTTTTGTGTGTATGTCCCTCTCTTCACTGATGGAAAACATGATGTGAATGAGCTTCTAAATGCTTTAAACACTCTGATCTGGAAAGGTTGCCATTATGAGCAAAGGTAATAAAACAGTCTTTTGAAAAGTTGAAACTTCATAGTAGCAGAGCTAGAAATAAACATTCATGGCAGAATAGCAATCAGTCTTTCTGGAAAGTGCCCTGCTCCCTTCAGAAAGTCCTTGCTAACAGAAATAATTTCCTCCAATTCTGCCATTTTTTAATGTTTAATGACCTCAGGATTCCCCTAGCTTTTCTTTCCCCCATGAAATCTGATAGTGATTTCCAACATTATTATTTGTTTCCATAATTTTCTTATTGCACTTAGAATACTTATAGAAAGTATCTTAAAATAACAGTCATAGCAAAGCATTCTCCTTACAATGGATGGGGTGTTCATGTTTTCTGACAGAAAGTCTTCAGGGATTGTGGCATTCTCTTCCAGTGGCTGCTGGGTTTGAGGTGACAATGCTGTTCTCTCCCAACAAACGTTGATCCTGAGCCTCATCTTCCCTTCCAGTCTTCAAAGACTGTAGAAGTGGACTTCCAAAGGTTGATCTGTTTTCCAGTATTCTACTAATTGTCCTTGAAGCACTCCAGACCATGTCCCCAACAAATCCATAGCCTGACCCTTTTGCTTTCTGAAATGAACATAACTTCCTACCCTGAATAATTAGCCACATTTTTCCCTATGCTTTCTCACATGTGTCCCATTACTTTCCTTATATATTTTATTTGTTATATTACAATTTTGTTTGTCTTGTGTGTATCAATGTTTTTCCCAAATGCATGTTTGTGTACCTAGTATGTTCATTGCCCAAATATATTGGAGGACAGTGTGACATCTCATGGAACTAGAGTTACAGAAAATTGTAAAGCATATCATGAAGGTTGAGAATCAATTTCTGGTTCTTTGCAAGAGTAGTAAGTGCTCTTAACCACTGAGTTATCTCTTCAGGCATGATGGTAAATTGCATTTAAATTAATTCACCATTCTCCATTTGTATGTATATATTTTAGTGTTGCTTGCCCCACTTCTGACTTTAAGGAGTTGTCTATTTTTACAATCTACTCATTGATCACACTTCATACATCATTTCATCACTTCCTTTAATTTAAATTCAATTCACACTTGTACACAGTTTGTTATTCATTTGGCCTATTACTTTATACCATCCATTTTTCTGACTTTAAAGTATGTTGTAGTTAAAGAGTAATGCAAATTTCCTGAATACTTACCAAAGAATTCTTTAGTGATTAAATCACTTCTCATCTAATTAGTTAAAATTCCCCTTTGTTTTATTTATAGATTTCTTAACTTTGTCTTTAAGTGGGAAAAAATGAATTGCAGCCTAGGGATAAAAGGGGAGAGAGAAGCATCCTGAATAAAGTTGAGGCTTTCTTCAGCAAGATGCCTGTAGAAGCAGAAAGGGTCATAATTCAGCTTCAGAGAGTTTTGCTAAGGGTACAGATAGTGTTCTGAATTGGTAGTGAGCAGATGTCTTAGAAGAACTGGAACTCCTTCTGAGTTCTTTGCTGTAAGACTGCAGGAATGATTTAGAGTCTCCACTCCAAAGCAAGGAGAATGTTCAGGCATTCCAAAGATCAGCTAGGATCCTAAGGGATGAGGGGAAGCTGATTCTCTACTGATATAAATTCATTGGTGCAGTGAAGCATGAAGGATGAAAACTTCAGTTCACAGAACACCAATAAATCCTTCTCACTTCATTCAGCAGGTCACCTCTCCTCTATTGACAGCTTAGCCTCCTTTAGTGTGGGAGCCCATCTCATTTCTAGGCCATTTTGATTATTAGGAAACTCTATTATAATCTCCATTTGTTAAAACTACTGAACTTCTCACTGAATGCTTAAGTTTGGAGTCAGTACCTTTAGTTCCCAAATACAGCTCTGTAGGATTATGGTCTCTTTATTCCAGAAGACACCAAGGTAAAACACAGGCCAGAGCTAGGTTATAGAACCCAGCCAGCGCGGCCAGAACAAAAGGGTCCAGGGTCCCCACGTGCAGCCCCTTAAGAAGCTCTCTTACGTCACCCCGGCTTTCCTTCACCACGCCCTTATGGGCGAGTCCCGGGTCCACCTGGTACCTGTCCCAGGATTATTGGGTGGGGCTAGGGTGTCTCCCTACAATTCCCCTTTTAGTCTAAAAGAGGATTAAAACTTAATAGTGTAAAATATCCAAAACTAACAATCATAAGGGTGAAATACAAGAAGATACAATAATCTGCTATGGTACATCCTATGTCTATTCTAGCTAAGTCTTAAAGTCATGTGGAAAAAGTGTCTAACTTGAACACCTTCTTCCAATCCCAACTCTAAACAATAAGAAGGTCATTCTTAACTAGACTTACACTACCCTAATACACAATAATGGGGAACATGGGCATAGCATCTTCTAGGTTACTTCCTGCTGAAATGGGACGATGATAGTCATGTGGGGGCCCTGTGAAAAAAAAATGCCAGTACAGGGAAAGTCTCTAATGAGTTATGTCTAGTCCATGTTAGATGAGATTTGTTTGATTGAAGATCTACATTGAAATCCTCAACTTGATTGAAGTCGTTACTCGAGGTTCTGGTTGGAGTGTCAGTCGAAACGGAGTGAGTTGAATCCATTGTAGTCGGGGAGGTGTAGTCCAATTCCTTTTCCGGAGCATGCAGGGATTGCTGTCAGGCTGGGTCTTGTTGGCTGTATGGGACTCAAACATAAGTGTCATCAGAGAAATGTTCGCTTGTTTATGTATGTGTACCGGGAAAGGTACCTTGACGAACCTTGACGAACAACGATTATGAGAGGGTGTGAAAGAAAAAGCCAAGAAAAAACAAAGATAGTCCTCTTATTCTTCATTTATTCTGTATTATAGCAATTGGCTTCTTGATATAACACAGAAACTTTTAAATGTTGTTAAATAACATGCTTGGATTTTAGAGTAGGAAAGCCAAATCCAACTCTAAATCCAGTCTCGATTTAGTTGAATAGGGACTAGGAAATGAATAGACATAGAGTTATTCGAGAGACAGCTGTAAATTTTACCGTATAGCACGTTCCTTTTGTTCGATGGTTATAGCTACGTTCTTTCCTTGAGTATCCATACATGTAGTGTCCTTTGACTTATAGAGGGGGGTTCCTCAGAAAATACCTGTCAGTCATCCTTGTCGAGGGGGTTGTCTCCCTCAACTCGAATCTTGATCAATTTTGATGGTATCCAAATATTTTCTTCTCCTGTGGAGACAAATGCAAAACCCCTACCCCAACGTAATACATGTACAGGTTTCCATACCGAAGTCAGCACATCTTTGTAATACACTGGTTGGTTCAGTTCAGCAGTTTTTTCCGTAGTCCAGTGTCTTTCCACAGCTGTCTGCCCAATGTCATTGGCATTAAGAAAGTTTAGCGTTAATAAAGCATTATGCAATCTATGTTTGGGGGTTTTCGACTTACCAGCTTGCCTATGGAGCATCTCCTAAAGTGTCCTGTTAGACCTTTCGATGACTGCTTGTCCTGTAGGGTTGTGTGGTATACCTGTGACATGCTTAATGTTATAATATTTGAAAAACTGTTCCATTTTTGTGGAGACATATGCTGGAGAATTGTCAGTTTTTATCTGCGCCGGTATGCCCATGACTGCCATCACCTCCAGTAGGTGTATAATAACGGAATCAGCCTTTTCAGAGTTGAGAGCAGTAGCCCATTGGAAACCTGAGAATGTGTCAATGGTATGATGCACATATTTCAAATTTCCAAATTCTGCAAAGTGAAAGACATCCATTTGCCAGATCTCATTCCTCGGAAGGCCTTTGGGATTTCATCCTGCTGGCAGTGGAGTTTGGTTATAAAAGGAACAAGTAGGACAGTTTCTCACTATCTCCTTGGCTTGTTGCCAAGTGATGGAGAAGCACTTCTTTAAACCCTTGCTATTTACATGATGCTTTTTATGAAATTCCGAGGCTTCTAGCACAGTGCCAATCAATAAACGATCGATCTCATCATTGCCTTGTGCCAGTGGGCCTGGCAGACCCGTATGGGATCTGATATGCGTAATGTACAGTGGGTTACTTCTGTTTCTGATTGTTTCCTGTAACTGCAAGAACAAAGAGGTTAGTTCAGTATTATCAGGGACAAATTCTTCAGTCTCTATGTGCAAGACGACTCTTTCTGCATATTGGGAATCAGTAACTATATTAAGAGGTTCCGTAAAATCCATAAGCACCATAAGAATTGCATATAATTCTGCTTTCTGTACAGATGTATATGGACTTTGAACTACTTTACTTACCTCACCTGCTTTATAACCAGCCTTACCTGTTTTGTTAGCATCAGTGTAGAAGGTAAGAACTCCAGAAATGGGAGTTTGTCTTACTATGCGTGGAAGAATCCAAACTGTCTTTTTTATGAATTTAATTCTGTCGGTTTTGGGATAGTTGTTACTAATTGTTCCCAAAAAGTCGGTGAGAGCTATTTGCCAATATTCATTATCCTTCCATAAGGAGGAAATCTCATCATTAGTTAAAGGTACTATAATCTCTGCTGGGTCTTTCCCAGTCAACTGACGAAGTCTTAATTTGCCCTTTAAAATCAAATCAGAAATCTTTTCTATATACATCTTTAACTTTTTGTTTCCTTATGTGGCAAGAATATCCATTCCAATATAGTGTCTTCCCTCTGCATCAGAATCCCAGAAGGGTATTCTCTGGATGGCAAGATGACCAGAATGCAGTCTAGATCAAGGTTTATCAGATCTACATGCGCATCCAATATTCTGTTTTCTACCCATTGTAGCTCTTTTTCTGCCTCAGCCGATAATATTTGTGGACTGTCTCCCTACACAGCTCATTGTCCCCATCAGTCCTTTGCAGTTCCCCATAAGTAGCAATGATCTCTGTGTTAGCTTCTCCTGGCATTGTGATTACCTATCATCACATCTTCAGTTAGAATGTGTTCCCATTCATCTATGTTTGGAAATATAAAACTTGTGAAGGTTTTATGTCAGGTAAAGCTGCTGCAGGGTATTCTTCAAGCATTTTATTAGTCTTTTGTTCTTACTTTCCCCATTTTCTGAGTTTAGGTCTCCATGATATTCCTCTGTATGGCTTCTGGTGACATTATAGCTAATGGAAGCTGACCTGCTAGGTGTTTTTAAACTTTCAATTTTCTTTTCCACACACCACAGTGTGTTATTTGATAGCAGAGCATAAAATATTTCCTTGAAGCTGGAGGGTCCATTGCTCATGGTATTTCCTCATTTTAAATTTATGTTATTATTGGCTTCAGGATCAGGAACAAGTTCTGATGAAGTTGGACCAAAGTGCTTGTGCTGTACATGTGACCCATCAGATAAAAAAAGGAAGAAGTGCTGTCTGCAAGCTTTTCTGTGGGTGAGCACATATACATGATGGAACATGTTTGGACATGAAGTAAACTCAAATCAAAATCCAATGCAAATAATGACAACATTTTGTCAGTCACTTGTCCAAATGCCATGTCAGTAACTGCATAGTGCATCTCCATTTCAGTCTGACTTCATCCACCCCACCTTCTCCCTATTACTCTGTTCCATCATGCTCCTTCATGGTCACAATGCTTCTCTTAGCTGTTGATGCTTTGATAAATGCATTAATTCTTAACATCAGGTAACTCTATCCATCAATATAGTTGAAGAGTAAATGTGATATAAGCTGCATATGAAATTATTTAATCTTTACATGAACAGAGCTGCAGCTGCATGTTTCTTATGCAGTTTTCTCTGTTCTCTTCAGTCTCTACCTGCTTTGCTCTATAGCTCTTAACTCTACATGGACTCCAGGGCTGTCATTTGTGCCTACACATGAGCTTTCCATCTGCAATATCCTCCTGACTTCATATGTGATGACATATCCTCCTTGGCATCACAGATGAGGAGCTGCCCTATCAGAAGTATGTATCTGTCCCCAGGTGGGGCTAGATACTTTTCCTTTGTGTTTACTATGAGAGCCATGTTCTTTTTCAATCACAGCATTTAACCCTCTACAAAGAATGAATTGCCTGGCTTTCTGTTTTTTAGGATAAAAATTCCATTCTCCAGTTGCTAGGACATGGATACTGCATGAAGGAGTACATAGGATTAACACATTGTGAATTGGTGCTCAACAGATTATGTAACAAACACCTCACAAGTTTCTCATGGTTAATTCTTCCTTTAGGTAAAAGAACATTGAAAGAGAGACTTTGACTCTCAAAATTGTATGAAGATTAAAATTAATTAGAGTGCATCTGGCACCAAATCCTTGTCTGGTCTTGGTACCAGGTCATGTGTACAATGAATTAATCTTCCCTCTTCATCAAACCTCATCAGCCTAGGAGCATTTGCAGTTTACTGAGTTATTTTTCTCTCATGTGGATCAAGTGTTCTCTCACTGGGATCAGAGAATTTTTAAAACCACTTCTAAAATGTTAGGTCCCATATGAATGCTTGGCACTCAGATTTGGTTCTGCACACAGGAGTTAAATTCAAACTCCACAGAGGTTTAAAATTTCCTGTATTGTAAGCAAAATAGACTCATATTCCCATGTGCTTTACATCCCAGTACTCCCTTGCTTCACTGCTTTTTATGATTTAGGATTTTTTTCAGTGTTTTGCAATTTGAAAACATTTTATGAGCTGCATGGATTGCACAGGTATGTCATTACCTAGGAACATACTATGGGGAATGCTTTTTTAAACCTCCCTCTCTGGCAATAAACTTTCTCCAATTATAGTCATAAAAAGGTAACTCTGATGAAAGTCATAATTTCTTTGATAAGCTGGCATTTTTCTACTGTTTCTAGATAGTAAGTTTTATTTTTTATTAAATTATATAAAACAAGTCTATGTATGTAGGCAGTTTATACCAGGAGTTTCTATTTTCCTACTGTGTGACCAACAGGAGCCAAAACCAAGGGCTTATATATGTTTGTATCCTGACCCACTGAAAGCTAGCAAGTTTTATGTATAAATTAAACAGCATCAGGTTGCCCACATGTGATATATATATATATATATATATATATATATATATATATATATATATATATATTTGCTCTAGGTCTGAGGAATTTTAGTAAAATTATGTTAATATAACTGATATATATGTAATGTTTCAAATGAAATATATTTCAGATCCTAAATACAAATTATAAACAATAGATTTTGAACATTTATTTATATATTTAATATAGGTGTGTTTATATGTGTGTGTTGGTTATACCAGTGGAGATTGAGGGCAACTTTTGAGAATCACTTCTGCCCTTCCATTATGTTCTTCCAGGGATCAAACTAAGTTAATCAGACTTGAGAGTATGTACCAATGCTTGCTAACCCTGATCCGTCTTCCTGAACCCAAAATAGATGTTTCTGAAATCTCTGAAATGCTATTAGATTATATTTTCACCATTTCACTTTTGATCACAGTAAGGATGACCCCAGGCTCTTCATTATTTGTTTATTCAGAAAATAAATATAGACACAACTCTCTTCTAGACCCTCAACAGAATAATATAATTATAAACAATTTAAGGGAACTTTTAAGTAATGAAAAAGTGTTATTATTAGAGCATATCTCAGTGGCTAAAGAATGAAGAAATTAAGGCTTGTAGTTACTTAGTGATGGATGACATTAGTTCAGTTCAGTTAATTGTTTTACCACATTTTTGATATGGTATCACATCACACAAATAAGAAATTATAGAAAACAAAACTACTAGCAGTTTCTGTTGAGAAGGTGATAGGTAGAGAAGTGTTTCACAAAACATCCCAACTCCAATTCCCTGTAATCTGAGAAAATGTGCCTTATATGGAAAGTAAAGTTAGATTGGGTATGGAACTAAGGTGAGTTATCACACAACTCCACAGGAGGAAGATAAGTGGCATGATGTGAGTGGTTCCAGTATGATCACAGGGTTCTGATGAGGTACAGATGGAGGCAGAGATGTTCTTTTCAGAACCTGGTGTGTAATATTGAGAAAGCTCAAAATGGTGACTCTGAGGATGGGGAGGGCAAACTGAAGCAGGCAGCTTTGGGAAAGTAGAAATCATGTGCATAAAACTGTTTCAATCCTCCAGAGAAACAAAACTGCCTTATAGCTGTTAATGTACATGAGACATGAATTTTATTATGCTCTCCTACCTAATTTGCAGTAAGTTGCTAAGTATTAAAAACAAACACAAAGAGGAGCCTAAGAGAGACATACAGGATCCTCTGGAGAAATAGAAAGGGACAAGATATCCTGAGCAAATTTGGAGCACTGGGAGTGGGGAGAGGGAGTTAGCAGATAGAGAAGGAGAGAAGAGGATGGGGGAGGAGGACATGTCATAGCAGGAAGCTTGAGTCAGGAAGAACAGCGAAGAGCAAGAAAAGAATTACCTTAATAGAGGAAGCCATTGTAGGTTTAAAGAGAAATCTAGCACTAGGGAAATGTCCAGATATCTTCAAGGATGACCCCAACTAAGCATTTAAGTAATAGCAGAGAGGCTACTTTAAATGTCCTTCCCCTGAGATTGATGACTACTTTATATGCCATCCTAGAGCCTTCATCCAGTAGCTAATGGAAGCAGATTTAACACATTTTAAATGCCATTCTAACATAGTTTTAAAATACCTTCAGTTAAATAATACATATAAAGTACTCTCTCCTAGGAAATCATAGGCATTAACACCTACTCATTGTCACAAATGTGTACCCAAATGACAAAAATCCAAATGCTAGTGGATGGAGAATCAGGTCACCATAATGATGGTGAGGTAATGAACAAGCAATGCTGGGGAGTAAGAGGGAATAAAGGATGTGTCATAATGGTGACAACAATAGTAAATTTTCATTTCCTTTGTGAAGACTGATGGAATAGAAAAACATCTCATGTCTCCCTAGAAATGACTTTTGTAGAGGCTAGGAGGAATCCAGAGAAGCAACTAAGACATGTTAGGTCTGTATTCTTCCCTGTACAAAGCAGATATCATTGTGTACTTTGGGACCTAGTAGATTAGGAAATAATAAGAGTTGGGAGTTCTTAAATAGTGCATCATTGTCAATCAGATAACCAAAGTAGGAGTGAGGATAGGCATGATGGCAGGGTAACAGCCAGGAATTTGACCAATCCATCTCTGTGGGAATGGGAGAAGTGGAAACGTTAGTGGATAAATTGAAAACAAGATAATATCTCATTTTAGAGAACAGATTTAACATCAGTGTGGCTCCAGGCTCAATCTATAAATCACAAAATGAAACAAGAACCATGGTGATCAAATACCATCATGTTTTATTTTTGAAATCATGTACATATTTGCTGAGATCTTGAGATTCAGATTCTTAAACTCTATATCAGAGATAGTGGTGTTGACCACAGTGTTTGTGAGGCTGAGAAGTCAGTGTCTATGCAAGAGATTCTGTTTCCTTCACAGGGAGAGCTAGAGATGCATGTGGCCCTGGGGAAGCTGCATGCAGTCTAGAAAAGAAGCCCAGAGAATCATCAGGTCATACTTTGAAAACATATATTCCTCAAAATTTGAAAATCTAAAGGAAATGGACAATTTTCTGGACAGATTTCACTTTCTAAAATTAAATCAAGAACAGATAAGAAACGTAAATAGACCTATAACCTCTAATGAAATTGAAGCAGTCATTAGAAGTCTCCCAATCTAAAAAAGCCCAGGGCCAGATGGCTTCAGTGGAGAATTCTACCAGAAATTCAAAGTACAGCTAAAACCAAATCTTCTCAAAGTATCCCACACAATGGAAGCAGAAGGGTCATTACCATACTCTTCTATGAGACCACAATAACCTTGATATGCAAGCCACACAAAGACAAAACTAAGAAAGAGAACTACAGACTAATATCCCTCATGAACATTGATGCAAAAATTCTCAATAAAATATTGGCAAATCGAATCCAAGAACACATCAGAGAAATCATCCATCCCAATCAAGTAGACTTCATCCCAGGAATGCAAGGATGGTTCAACATATGAAAATCCATCAATGTAATCCACCATATAAACAGATTGAGGAAAAAAATCACATGATCATCTCACTAGAAGGTGAAAAAGCCTTTGACAAAATCCAACATCCCTTCATGATAAAGGTCCTGGAGAAATCAGGGATAACAGGAACATACCTCAACATAATAAAAGCAATATACAGCAAGCCAATAGCCAACATCAAATTTAATGGAGAGAAACTCAATGCAATTCTTCTAAAATCAGGTACAAGACAAGGCTGTGCAGTCTCTCCATACCACTTCAATATTGTCCTTGAAGTTCTAGCTAGAGCAATAAGACAACAAAAGGAGACTAAATGAATACAAATCGGAAAGGAAAGAGTCAAACTCTCACTATTTGCAGATGATATGACAGTCTACATAACTGACCTGAAAAACTCAACCAGGGAACTCCTACAGCTGATAAATACCTTCAGCAAAGTGGCAGGATACAAGATTAACTCAAAAAAATCTGTAGCCCTACTATATACGGATGACACACTGGTGGAGAAAGAAATCAGAGAAGCATCACTCTTTACAATTGCCACTAACAACATACAATACCTTGGAGTAACACTAACCAAAAAAGTGAAAGACGTGTACTGTAAGAATTTTGAGTCTCTAAAGAAAGAAATTAAAGTAGATACACAAAAATGGAAAGATCTCCCATGCTCTTCGATAGGTAGGATCAACATAATAAAAATGGAAATCTTGCCGAAAGCAATCTACAGATTCAATGGAATCCCCATCAAAATCCCAACACAATTCCTCACAGACCTAGAAAGAATAATTCTCAACTTTATATGGAGAAACAAAAGACCCAGGATAGCCAAAACATCCCTATACAATAAGGGAACTTCTGGAGGCATCAGCATCCCTGACTTCAAACTCTAATACAGAGCTATAGTCCTGAAAACAGCTTGGTATTGGCACAAAAATAGACTGGTAGACCAATGGAATATAATTAAAAATCCTGATATTAACCCACACACCTCTGAACACCTGATTTTTGACAAACAATCCAAATTTATACGGTGGAACAAAGAGAACATCTTCAACAAATGGTTCTGGCATAACCTGTTGCAGACATGTAGAAGACATGTAGAAGACTGCAGTTAGACCCAAGCCTATTTATTGCCTTGCACAAAACTTAAGTCAAAATGGATCAAAGATCTCAACATAAATCCAGTTACACTGAACCTATTAGAAGATAAAGTGGGAAATACCCTTGAATTAATCAGTACAGGAGACCAGTTACTGAACATTACACTAGTAGCACAGACACTGAGGTCAACAATTGATAAATGGAACCTCCTGAAACTGAGAAGCTTCTGTAAAGCAATGGAGACAGTCAGCAAGACAAATCAGCAGCCGACAGACTGGGAAAAGGTATTCACCAACCCCACATCTGACAGAGGACTGATCTCCAAAATATAAAAAGAACTCAAGAAGCTAGTCCCCCAAACACCAAACACCCAATTAAAAAGTGGGGCACAAATCTAAATAGACAATTCTCAATAGAGGAATCTAAAATGGCTGAAAGACACATGAGAAAGTGATCAACATCCTTAGCCATCAGGGAAGTGCAAATCAAAACAACTCTGAGATACCATCTTACTCCTGTCAGAATGGCTAAAATAAAAAAATACCAATGACAGTTAATTCTGGAGAGGATGCAGAGAAAGAGGAACACTCCTCCACTGCTGGTGGGAGTGCCAACTTGTACAGCCACTTTGGAAATCTGTATGGTGACTCCTCAAGAAAATGGGAATAAGTCTACCACAAGATCCAGCAATTCCACTCTTAGGCATATACCCCCAAAGAAGCATGTTCATACAACAATATGTTCAACTATGTTCATAGCAGCATTCAGAAACTGGAAGCAGCCTAGATGCCCCTCAACTGAAGAATGGATAGAGAAATTGTGGTACATTTACACAATGGAGTACTACTCAGCAGAAAAAAAAAAAAACAATGGAATCTTGAAATTTGCAGGAAAATGGATGGAACTCGAAGAAATCATTCTGAGCGAGGTAACTCAATCACAAAAAGACAAACATGATATTTACTCACTCATATGTGGACTTGCTTTATGATACATAGTAGTGAACATGCTTTATCAGAGCTGTTTTTAATGATGTTTCTCAGAATGGTTTCCTCCCAGATGATGACTGAAAGCTAATTTTTAAAACAAAATGTTGCCAAGTACCACAAGAGTAACAGAACTGTGCTGTTTTTTGGGATTTTGTTTTTTACTTTTTGTTGTTTTTTTGTTTGTTTTTGTTTTGTTTTTTGTTTTTTTTTAAATGGAGTGTGCTGGATGTCTCTACAATTTTGTTCAAATGCCTGAAGAACCTGGAAAAGCTGTTCCTGCTATTGATGCATAAAGTATTGCCATTATTGAAATATATATATATATATACATATATATATGTATATATATGCTAATTGAAACTCAAATATGTGATGAATCCAAGGTGTTTCAGTGAGTGCTCAACTCTGCATGAAAATTTGATTTCATCTTTAGTAAGTAGTAAAGTTATATGATTGCCAAAAAAAAATAAGTGACACACTGAAAGACAAATGTCACACAATTTCAATTTTATGTGTAACCTAGAAATGATGAACTTATGGAAACAGAGAGCAGAATTTTGGCTATTAGGCTTCAATGTGGTTCTTTTAATAATGGGGAAAGGATTTGTTTAGGGATATAAAACTGCAGTTGGAAAAAAGTAAAAAAAAATAAAATAATTCTCGTGGCAACCTGAAAAAAAAAAAGCCCTGGAGAGAAGATCTGTGCTCCTGCTGTACCATCAGCACATCTGGAGAGAACCCATGATCTACCACTGAAGTTTCCTCCAGTGATCAGCTGCCTTTAATGCATTAGTTACAAGAGAAAACAAATGTAATTGCCTTTAGACATTGAAGGATATAACTGACTTCCAATTAGAACTTCATACAAAATGTAACTGTGTTTTTTGCCGTTAGACATTTGATCAATAAATACTATTGCCTTGCCACCTCAAGGCTTCCACCAAGAAGAACACATAACCTTTGAGCTAGTTGCCAGAGCAAGTGAGGAAACCAGCAATCAATGAATCACTCAGCCTTTCTGAATGACAGCGTTGGTTTCATGATCCCTAATCTAGACATCATAAGAATATCTTCTGGGAAAATGTAATAAGAGAAAGCAGAATCAGTGTGAAAATTACCAACTGGATAGTCATAACAAGGGGTAGATAAAATTCTTGTGATTACCAAATTCCATTGAAAAGAGATAAAAACATAGTTCTACCACTTTTAAAGTTACATTCATTGATAAAGTTTGTCTCATATTGTGTGTTAATTTTCAAACTTGATTCATATCAGATAATGACCAAAGCCAACCATGGGAACTAGGTCTGTAGGGATGGCTCAATCATTAAAAGCAAGGTGTACAACCAAAATCAAGGATCATAAGCAGGTCTGCACATCAGTCTTGGTGCTGTGCTCCAGGAGAATTTCCTTTCCTACCCAGACAATCAGTAGTTGATGAATAGGTGCTCCTTGCTCATGAGTCACACAAGGACTCACTTCAATTTAGATATATTGCAACTCTAAGTGAGTGGTCTGTTTTGCTTCATTCATTTATTTGTTGCTTGTTTTTGTTTTCTTTTTATCTCTTTCTTTAAAAGCCAAATACTTTAAGTTTGGCAATGGTCAATTAGTATTATAATTACCTTTTAATAAATTAAGTTTCCTAATCCAAATTTGTCCTCAGGAAGATTAACGTTTTGTTGAAAGTAATGAAAACCATTATAAACAGAATTTTGATTAAAAATACTAATTCTTATGTCTTAAGATTTGAAGATGCTTTTGACTTTTGTGTATTAAACATGTTAATGAGGGAAGAGAAAAAAAGACTCTGTGGATGTGAAATAAAAAAAAAAAAACATCTTTTCCTTTGTTAAAGATATAATGAAGGTTACATTCAGTGGATGTTTCCTAAAAGTTTTAAGGATGGCCTCAGAGTATTGTATAGTGATAGGGAGTCAGGAACTCATATACAGTATTGTGAAGTGGTGATGTATAACCAAGATGAAGAGGGAAGGTCACTAAATGAAAAAATATTATGGGGAAATATCAGGCATAAACAATTGTCAGACTAATAGTGTGTGGTTATTATGACAACACCACATAGGACTGCTCTGTTACCAGATTCCCTTGGGCATCAATCAAATGACTTACCTCACACACTCAGGTCCTGTAACCAAATCTTGGAAGCATCATGTTTTTATCCCTCCTCACACCCTTAGAAACTGGCAACCACAGATGTCTTCTGTTCTTTTATAGTCATGCCTTTTTGAAAATACCATTTTAAATCATATTATTTAATCCTTTTAGATTGCTTTAACTAAGCTATATAAGGTTATCATTTTCATGATTTGACATTTCCAAATTTTATTGGTAATCAATATTCCTTCTTGCACATGAACAATTCCTATATCCACATACTTACCAGAGGTAATTTTGATTGCCTGTGGTTTTTCACTTATTAATACATTTTTACATACAGTTATTTGAATGTAGATATTTTTAATTTATCTGAGTAAGTACCATCAGGCATCAGTTCTAATTGATATGGTAAAAGAATGCTAAGAATGACCAATCCCATCAAAGCAGCTCTACCTTGTTATAATTTCATAATACATAGTGTGGATCTTCTTCATGCATCCTCAGCAGCATATGGTGTCCTGGGGAATCTGTATTCATCTTCTGTAAAGGAATGCTCTTTAGCAGGCACAAATGTTCTCTCAATGCTTTCCCAGGAGACATGATGCTGATTTCTCATCTGTGTGTCTTCTTTGGTTAGGCACCTCTTCTGATCCTTTACATATTATTTAATTGAGAAAAATTACCCCATATAAACAATATTTGTGAATCAGAGATACTTTTCAGTGGATTAGAGTAGATTCTATTCCTACAGAGAATCTTAGTTCATTTCCCATCACCCAAATCAAGTGGCTCATAACCATCTACACCTGAGCTCCCTGGCATCAGACAATGTCTTCCAGACTCCACAAGTACCTGCAATCCAATGCACATATATACACAGAGATACACAGACACACATATGATTATTTTTCTAAATGTCTTTAAAATTAATATGTAATATATTAGAGAAGCCATAAGAGAGCAAGAAAAGCTAACATCTCATCATGAAGAGCACCCTAAATATTGAAATATGTGATGTGAAATAGTTTTAATTCACAGTTTGATATAAAGTACAAAATCCTAATGCCAAAATAAAGCAATTGATAGTATCAAAGTGCATGCTCTGAAAAACTTCCCATTTAACTACATAATATAACCCATTTACATTTATTAAATATATAACTCATCTTGTTAGAAGAAACTCCTAAGAACTAAATGTTAAGAACTTTTGCCAGGTGGTGGCACACTTTAATACCAGCATTTGGGAGGCAGAGGCAGGTGAGTTTGAGGCTAGTCTAGTCTGCAGGGCGAGTATAAGAATGTCCATGGCTATACAGAGAAATCCTGTATTGAAAAACCAAAATATTTTTTTCGCATTATTATTTCCTTCCATTGTTTTCAGAATAGGGAGGGACAGGAGCAAGGAATGATTCTTCCATTTGTTTAACACACATTTAATAAATGTGTTGGTTCTACTTTAGGTTCAGAAAACTGCACGAGTTGGAAAATATCAAGAGGAACTACTTTAATGTTGAGCAAGAATGATTATATACTAACATGAATCAGGTTTATAGGAAGAATGATAAAAGTGGAAGACCAACAAATAAAATATGATCAACAAGTTAGAGAGAAGTTAAAAGGCTAGACAAATTTCTCCAAGGAGGGGAAGCATGCACCAGATCTAATGGAGGACCAGACTTGAGAAAGTGGCAGTGACAGGGTAGATTTTGGCTTGCAGAAGTTTCCAAAACTAAAAGAAGAATGATGGGATGAGGTGGTAGACTTTGGGGAGCCCCTTTTGAGGGCCTTACACTGCCTGGGGAATGCAAGGGGGGATGGCTAGTGGCAAGTGGGATGTTGGGGGGAGGGGTGGGAGAGGGAGAAGGGATTGACATCTGAAGCAAGGTTGTTCCTAATTTGAAATAATAAAATAAAAAAATACAAAAAAGAAGAATGATGGCCAAGGCTGTGAGGAAGACGTGTTTTGCATGTTTGGGAAAATATAGAAAGCCAGTCAAGTCAGAACACCTGAGACAAATGAGCAATAATAGGCCACTTCCCAAGTTACTAAACTCCTATTTCGGTTTCAAGGAAAACAAAGAACCAAGAAAAATTACATAAAAAATTCAGCTACAAAATAAAATCTCCCTACATCAGCTCCTTGTTAAGTTTCAGAGGAACTAAGCAATGAAAAGTAGCAGCATATTCCCATAGGTGATTCAATATTAAAGCAGTAAATACTAAGCTTTAAAATGAATATATGAAACTATAGCCAAAATACAATGTTTTTGCACAATAACTTTTACAAAAGACAATAAAATGCTATTTCATATCTTGTTCCTATACTCCTTTCTGTTAATATAACCTTGAATTTGTTTGGAGAACAAGGTCCAAATTTGCTGTTTTTGAATATATTGCAGCAGGAAATAGTCTCCTGACACAGACAATACTAGTAAGACATCAACAATACTACAATAGGAAGTCCAGTGAATATTGGCAGAGGCATTGCTTGACCCCCAACTCCATGCCATCATTAAATGCTTTTATGATATGTAACAGCACCAGCTCTCTTGAAACTGCTTGAGTTTAAGCTATCTTCTCTAACAACACCACCATTCAGCTAAACACAGGCTAGGAACTGCAAATATGGCCAATTACAGGAGAGAAAAGCAATCCTATGGCTTCAAGATCAAGAGGGCTCCATTGTGTAAATGTACCACATTTTCTCCATCCATTCTTCAGTTGAGGTGCATCTAGATTGCTTCCAGGTTTGGACTATTACAAATAATGCTTCTATGAACATAGGTGAACAGGTGTCCTTGTTGTATGAATGTGCTTCATTTGGGTATATGCCTAAGAGTGGAATAGCTGGATCTTGTGGTAGACTCATTCCCATTTTCTTGAGGAATCTCCATACTGTTTTCCAAAGTGGCTGTACAGGTTGGCACTCCCACCAGAAGTGGAGGAGTGTTCCCCTTTCTCCACATCCTTCCCAGCATAAATTGTCATTGGTGTTTTTATTTTAACCATTCTGACAAGAGTAAGATGGTATCTCAGAGTTGTTTTGATTTGCATTTCCCTGATGGCAAAGGATGTCGAGCACTTTCTTAAGCGTCTATCAGTCATTTTTAGACTCCTCTATTGAGAATTCTCTATTTAGTTCTATACCCCACTTTTTAATTGGATTATTTGGTGTTTTGGTGACTAGGTTCTTGAATTCTTTGTAAATTCTGGAGAACAACCCTATGTCAGATGTGGGGTTTGTGAATATCTTTTCCCATTCTGTGGGCTGCCATTTTGTTTTGTACTACTCAGCAGAAAAATAACATTGGAATTTGAAATTTGCAGGCAAATGGATAGAACTGGAATAAATCATTCTGAGAAAGGTAACACAGTCACAAAAACAAAAATGTCATATTTACTCACTCATATATGGATTTAGGACATAGAGCAAAGGATTTCCAGCCTTCAACACACACCATTAGAGAAACTAGGAAACAAGGAGTACTATAAGAGAGACATACATCTTCCCCTGTAGAAGGGAAAAGGGACAAGAAAACCTGAGCAAATTGGGATAGTGGGGGCATGGAATAGGGAGTTGGAGAATGAAAAGGGGGGAAAGAGGAATCGAGAGGAGGACATGAGGAAGCAGGAAGATTGAGTTGGGGGAAGAATAGAGGAGAACAAGATAAAGATTACCATAATAGAAGGAGCCATAATAGCTTTAAAGAGAAATCAGGTATTAGTGAAATGTCTGTAGATCTACAAGGATGACATCAACTACCAATCTAAGCTACAGAGGAGAAGTTACCTTACATGCCCTCCCCTGATAATGAGATTGATGACTAACTTATATGCCATCCTAGAGCCTTCATACAGCAACTGGTGGAAGTAGAAGCAGACACCCATAGCTAAACACTGAACACAACTGGTATCCAGTTGCAGAGTAGCAGGAGTAATGAGCAAAGGGGTCAAGACCAGGCTGGTGAAACCCAGAGAAACAGCTGACTTGAACAAGTGGGAACTCTTGGTCCCCAGACTGATAGCTAGGAAACCAGCATGGGACTGGTACAGACACCATGGGGTGTCTTGTAGTAGATCAGTACTTATCCCTACCATAGGAATAGTCTTTGGAAGCCAATTTCATTTAGAGAGATACTTCCCTGAGCCTAGACAGAAGGGGGTGGGCCTAGGCCCTAGTCCAAAGGATATGACATACTGTGAAGACTCCCTATGCAAGGACTCACCCTCCCTGGGGAGAAAAATGGTATGGGATAGGTAGGCTATTAGTTGGGTGGGCAGGGGAGGTGGGGAGGGAAAGGGAACTGGGATTGACATGTAAAATAATCTTGTTTCTAATTTAAGTATAAAAATGGAAAAAATAAGATAAAGATTTCTTTCTGATACTTAACAGATACAACTCTAATTGCTACAGCTAATTGTGTTTGTTAATGAAATGCCAAATATAGCTTCACTTATTACTTCCAATGGGTATTTTTATATACATCATTCTTCCTAATGCAATTGCTCTGATCTCAATGAATACTCAATAGGCACAAAAAAAGGATGACGTTTACTGGACTCTTACAGGGCCATGCAAAGCCCTGAGAATCATGTTAGCAATGTGCAGAGGCCAGTATGGTTCCCACTCTCACTGGACAGAAGAGGTATCTCAGTTATTGTAAAATGCAAGTGGGAATCCATGGCCACATAACTCAGAAGAAGCAGAGGAAGTTTTGACCTGGGCTACAGAAACTGCCTATAATCACTCATTGGCCTGTGTCCTGGAACTATTGAGCTATTTGATCATTCAACAGAAAAACTGAATATTTATGTATTAACTCTGAATCCTTCACAGTCATTGTAAAAATGAATTAATGTAGAGTTTTGAACCAAAGGCTGTATGTAAAATGTGTACATATTTTATACATTATATAATGCTTATGTGTATAAAATATGCCATATATATTTATGTATATTACATGTATTTATGCTCAATGTGCATACATTTAAATCATTATATTTTGATTGATAAGACTGTTGGGAAAATATATTATTGATAAAATAGTTCCTCCAGAATTACTGGAATGGAAAATAGCTAAGTGACACAGATTTTATTTTTTAGAATGGTATTTTAAGGAAAACAGTCATGGATTGTTAAGAGACCAAATTAAAGTACAACCTGCTAATTAAATTTATTGAACACAGTGTGTTTCTGTTTGTTTTGGAAACTGGAAGCTGTGCAAACATTTGGACACAGCCTCTGCAGCTGTCAAATGCTGTTCTTGAGTGGGAGGCCCCCATTCACCATTAGGCAGAGGTTCAGTGTCCTGCTGAAGGAAGAAACTCCAGCAATCTGCATTCCAGAATGCAAGCAGCTTCAGTCTGTCAGTTCAAGGATGTTGAGGATACAGGGACCAGACTTCATAGCAAAAGGACTTGGGACAGGTAAAGTAGGCAGATACACTGCTTTGATGACCACCACCTCACATTTCATGTACTGTGTTATGACTTAGCTAAATGCTGACATTTCCTTAATTACTAATTGTCATCATATGACATCCCATTTGTGTGTAAATAGATATGATAATGATGTTCCCGTTAGTGGGGCTTCTTAAGATTTTTTCTTAATGTTTTAATATCATTTTTCAAACATCAATATAGTTTTCATTTTTGTATTGCCATATTAACTAATAAATGAAAAATTCAGTTAGAAATGTCATACATTTACATATTTATTATATATGTATATGTATATATGCAATTATATATTTTCAGAGCCATGTTTATGCATATATTGTATATATATATATATATATATATATATATATATATATATATAATGCTCTTACCCAGATATAAATAGATTTCCTACAATGTGAGCATTTAAATTAATTCATCAATTATGTGAGATACACATCCCATTTCATTTATCTTACTGACTCATTTTTCATTCCCCAGAAGACTTCCTTTGTATCCTATTATTATATAAAATAGCATACTCACTCAAATTTCTACTGTAGTGGTTAAATGATAAATGCCACTTATCTAGTATTTGAATACTCAGTCCCCAGGTGGTGCTGTTTGGGGAGAAATAAGTGTGGCCTTCCTGGAGGAAGTATGTCGCTGGTGGTTGAAATTGAGGTTTCAAAAAGTTGTCTCCATTATGAGTTGGTTATTTCTGTTTCCTGTTTGTGGCTCAAGATGTGAGCTTTCAGCTGCTGTCCCTCTGTTAGTTCCTCTGCTCTGGAATCATATAATTTAAGCACCTGGAAACACTATCCCCAGATAAGCCCTTCCTTCTATAAGTTGCTTTAATTATGGTGTTTTTCAGAGCAATAGAAAAGTAACTAGTGCAGCTTCTCTCCCTTTATGTATCATCTCATCTCTCTCTGATGAACCTTAAGTGTTCTATGTGGATTTGTTTCCATATTTATATCCTCTAGGAAGTATCTCTTAGATACTGTTACATATTTAATACCTTGAGTGCCATCTGGCCTTTTTAGGTGCTCATAGGATGCTCAGTGACCTAACTAATTGGTGTATACTTCTGAATTTGTGAACTGAATTAATGACCAATAATAGTCACACCAACTGCATAATGAATGATGTATCTACATTCTTGTGAACTATGGTCACCACAGGATGTGATTAGTGTCACTATATATTTATGTTCCTTTTTTCTGCTAGTATGATTTAATATAGACAGTTAGAAAATCACACTTACTAGTCAAATTCAATGTTGTTGTAATTATTTTGACAAAACAAAGTCATTGGAAGTGCACTGAAGTAAGTCTATATGGGTTATTAAGTTTAATAGAAACATAATGTGACTTCCGGTGTATATATAATTACTATTTTTAAATTTGATCTTAAGGATCGGGGAAACACTGGCATAATATTTAAATACAGCTGATTAATACTTACAAATATTTTAATCTTTTAATAATTATATTCCTCTAAATTACATTCAGTTTATTATCCAAGAGATAATGGAAAATGTGTTTAGCAAAATGACTTCTCTCACCCCTGAAGCTAGAAATCTGAAAGATACAGGACTTCCCTGTTCATTTGGTTCCAAATATTTGACAGGAGAGCTAACAAAATTTCAGAATTAAAATAGGACTTATCAGTATCTGACATTCCTGGAGAAATGTGAACAAACATCTTATTCCAGATAGGAAAAAGAAAACAGATCAAAGCAATATTTCAATACAATATGGGTAAGAGTTTACTTAGAGCATCATGGATGGCTTAAATGCTTAAATGCAGCAGCATCACCAAAACTCATTCAGACTGTGACATATGAAAGCTGCATCCCTGGAACTACCGACACATTGTTCAAGGAGTTCAACAGGTCAAAGCCTTTCCTTCTCAGGAGTCCTTGGCAAGGAGATATGTTAGTCTTCTATACTTCAAGAACTTCCTGAGACTTGTGAATTATTTTATGAGCCGTAAGTTTTTTTGAATTCCTATGTGTTAATCACCCACTCCCAGATGTAATGTTTAAATTCAGAGGATGTTACACACTTACCCATTAAAAGGTTTTATGTGGGAAAAGGGACTTCTTCCTCTCACCAGGTGGTCATCATCATATATGGCTGAAAGGACAGACACCAAGTCTGATCATGTGCCTCATATACTTTAGATCCTTGAAAGAGGTTTTTCTTTTCATTATATATGATGGGAGTTCTTTCCTAAATTATGATTAGCTATTTTGCTGAACTTGTACTTTTTATTTAAAATGATCATAGATTGGTATAAGAGTATGCTTGTTTTATACATGAATAGATAAATTTTAATATTATTTCAGATATAGCAACTGATTATAAAATAATTTCCCTTTAAAAAATGGAATCAAAGATTCATATAGTGTATTTAATTTAAATTTATTAATGCCAAATTTGAGTATAAATATATTAGAAATGACATGGTATTTTTAAATTTTAAATAAGTTTTAGTGTCCTCTGGCAGGGCCCCAAGGCTCAGGTGAGTCTGGGGGCTGCTCTGCCCCCAACCTCCCCCAATAGCCCCTACTTACTTCTGCCTGAGCACCCCCTGAAAAGAGTGGACCTGCCCAGAACAGAAGGCCAACCCTGAGCCTGGACACACCTCATCCCTATCTGACACTGCCCTCTGCCTTCGGGCTGGCACCCAAACCTCAGATCAGAAGGCCAGCACTGAGTCTGGACACACCTCACCCTTGTCAACCCACTGCCCTCTGCCCTCCAGCTGCAGCCTGAGCCTGAGCCCTTGGCCTGCCACCTGAGAAGGGAGAGACCTCACCTGCACTCACTGGAAGAAGAGATTGGAAGATGACAGAGTAAGAACACACTCAAAAACAGAAAGACCAATATGACACCACCAGAATCTAGGGACTCCACACCAGCAAGAACTGAAAAGCCCAACATACAGGATGAAGAAGAGATGGAACTCAAAAAGTATCTTATGAAGATGATAGAGACCATTAAAGAGGAAACAAGAAAATCCCTTAAAAAATAGAAGGAAAAACAAGCAAAAAATTACATGAAATGGACAAAAAGAGAAACCAAAAGATTCAAGAAATAAACAAATCTCTTAAAGAATCTAAAGATTAGGAAGAAAAAACAACCAAACAAGTGAAGGAAACAATTCGAACAGTTCACTGTTTGAAAGCACAATTAGAAATAATAAAGAAAACACAGAATGAAGGGATGCTGGATATAGAAAAGCTGGGAAAAGGATCAGGAACCACTGATGTAAGCATAACCAATAGAATACAAGAAATGGAAGAGAGAAGCACAGGTTTTGAAGATTCAATAGAGGAAATACAGTCATTAACCAAAGAAAATCTCAAGTCCAACAAATCCCTAACACAAACTATCCAGGAAATATGGCACACCGTGAAAAGAGCAAACCTAAGAAAAATGAGGATAGAAGAAGGTGAAGAAATTCAGCTCAAAGGTACAGAAAACTTATTCAACAAAATCACTGAAGAAAAACTTCTCCAACCTAAAGAAGGATATGCCTATGAAAGTACAAGAAGATTACAGAACACCAAATAGATTGGACCACAAAAAGAAGTCCCCTCACCACATAATAATCAAAACACCAAACTTACAGAATAAAGACAAATATTAAGAGCAGCAAAGGTCAAGTAAAATACAAAGGCAGACCTATCCTAATTATACCCGACTTCTCAATGGAAACTTTGAAAGCCAGAAGATCATGGATAGATGTTCTACAAACTCTAAGGGAACATAGATTTCAGCCCAGACTACTGTATCCAGCAAAGCTTTCAATCACTATAGATGGAGAAAACAAATTATTCCATGACAAAACCAGATTTAAGAAATACATATCAACAAATCCAGCCCTACAGAAATTGATGGAAGGAAAAAAACAATGTAATGAAGATAACTATGCTCAAAAAACCATAGGCAATAGATAATCCCATTTTACCAAACTCCAAAAAAGTGGGGAAATGCACACACAATAACACCACCACCAACAAATCCAAAACAAACAAGAATCAACAACCAATGGTCCTTAATATCTCTTAATGTCAATGGTCTTAACTTGCCTATGAAAAGATACCAGCTAACAGAATGGATACAAAGACAGATTCCATCTTTCTGCTGCATACAAGAAACACATCTCAACTCAACTTCAGAGACAAACAGTCCCTCAGATAAAAGGATGGGAAAACATTTTCCAAAAAAATGGACCCAAGAACAAGCTGGTGCAGCAGTCTTAATGTTTAACAAATTAGACTTCAAACTAAAATCAATCAAAAGAGATGAAGAAGGGCATTTCATACTCATCACAGGAAAAGTCCATCAAGATGAAGTCTCAATCCTGAACATCTATGCCCCAAATACGAAGGCATCCACATTTGTAAAAGAAACATTACTAAACCTCAAACCACACACACTTATAGTAGGAGACTTCAACATCCCCCTTATACCACTAGACAGGACCACCAGACAGAAATTTAACAAAGAAACAAAGGATCTGACAGAAGTTATGACTCAAATGGGTTAACAGATATCTAAAGAACATTTCATCCAAACACAAAAGAATATACCTTCTTCTCAGCATCACATGACACCTTCTCTAAAATTGAACACATTGTTGGCAAAAAAGCAAACCTCCACAGATACAAAAGAATTGAAATGACCCCTGAATCGTATCAGATCACCATGCTTTAAAGCTAGAATTCAACAGCAATACAAATTGAAGAAAACCTACAAACTCAAGGAAATTGAATAACACCCAATTGCCCCATTCCTGGATTGAGGAAGAAATCAAAAAAGAAATTAAAGACATCTTAGAATTTAATGAGAATGTAGACACAACATACCCAAACTTATGGGACACTCAGAAAGCAGTGCTAAGAGGAAAGTTCATAGCACTAAGTGCCCACATGAAGAAACTGGAGAATAGTCACACTAGAGAATTAACAGTGCAACAAGAACAAAAGGAAGCAAACTCTTCCTGGAGGAGTAAATGCCAGGAAATAATCAAACTGAGGACTGAAATCAATAAAGTAGAAACCAGGAAAACACTACAAAGACTCAATGAAGCAAAGAGTTGTTTCTTCGAGAAAGTCAACAAGATAGACAAACCTTTATCCAAACTAATCAAAAGGCAGAGGGAGAGCATGCTAATTAACGATATCAGAAATGAAAAGGAGGTATAACAATGGACAATAAAGAAACCCAGAGAATCATCAGGTGATACTTTGAAAACCTGTACTCCACAAAATTCAAAAATCTAAAGGAAATGGACAATTTTCTGGGTAGATAGCAATCACCAAAATTAAACCAAGAAGAGATAAGCAGTTGAAATTGATGTATAACTCCTAATGAAATAGAAGCAGTCATCAAAAATCTACCAATCAAAAAAACTCCAGGCCCAGATTGATTCACTGCAGAATTCTAACAGATATTCAAAGAAGAGCTAATACAGTACTCCTCAAATTGTTCCACACAATAGCAGCAGAAGAGACATTGATTGCCAAGTTCTTTTTATGAAGCTACAATTAGCTTGGTACCCAAGCCACAAAAAGACAGAGCAAAAAAAGAGAATTACAGACCAATATCCCTCATGAATATTGACACAAAAATCTTCAACAAAATACTGTCAAATCGAATCAAAAAACACATCAGAGAAATCATCCACTATGATCAAGTTGGCTTTATCCCAGGAATGCAGTGATCGTGCAGCATATGATAATCCATCAATGTAATCCACCATATAAACAAAATGAAGAAGAAAAACCCCATGATCATCTTACTAGATGCTGAAAAAGCCTTTGATAAAATCCAAAATCCCATCATGATACAAGTCTTGGAGAGATCAAGAATTACAGGAACAGACCTAAACATGATAAAATTAATACACAGCAAACCAACAGCCAACATCAAACTAAATGGAGAGAAACACAAGGCTCTTCCTCTAAAATCAGGAACAAGGAAGGCTGTCCACTCTCTCCATATTTCCTCAATACTGTACTTGGAGTCCTATTTAGAGCAATAAATTGAAAAAAAGGAAATCAAGGGGAAACAAATTGGAAAGGAAGAAGTCAAACTTTCACTATTTGCAGATGATATGATTGTTTACATAAGTGAAACGAAAAACTCTACCAGGGAACTACTACAGCTGATAAACACCTTCAGCAAAGTGGCAGCATATTAGATTAACTCAAAAAAACTCATTAGCACTAATATATACAGAAAATAAATGTGCTGAGAAAGAAATCACAGAAACATCACCCTTTACAGTAGCAACTAACAAAATAAAATACCTGTATAGTAAGAACTTCGTGTCTTTAAAGAAAGAAATTAAAGAATATACCTGAAAACAGAAAGATCTCCCATGCTCTTGAATAGATAGGATCAACATAGTAAAAAATGGAAATCTTGCCAAAAGCAACCTACCCATTGAATGCAATTCCCATCAAAATCTCAAAACAGTTCTTCACAGACCTTGAAAGAAGAGTACTCAACTACATATGGCAAAACAAAAAACACAGGATAGCCAAAAAAAACCCTGTACAATAGAGAAACTTCCAGAGGCATCACCATCCCTGACTTCAAGCTCTACTATAGAGCCATAGTCCTGAAAACAGTTTGGTATTGGCCCCAAAATAGACAGGTTGATCAATGGAATCAAAATGAAACTACTGATATTAACCCACACACCTATGAACACCTGATTTTTGACAAAGAAGCTAAATTTATACAATGGAAAAAAAAGAATCTTCAACAAATGGTGCTGGCATAACTTGATTTATACATGTAGAAGATTCCAGATTGATCCACATCTATTACCATGCACTATACTTTATTCCAAATGGATCAAAGACCTCAACATAAATTCAGCCACACTGAAACTCCTAGAAGAGAAGGTAAGTGGCACCCTTGAACAAATTGGTACAGGAGACTGCTTTCTGAACATAACACCAGTAGCTCAAACATTGAGCTTGACAATTAATAAATGGGGCCTCCTGAAACTGAGAAGCTTCTGTAAAGCAAAGGACAAAGTCAGCAAGACAAACTGCCAGCCCACAGAATAGGAAAAGATATTCACCAACCCCACATCTGACCAAGGGCTGATTTCTAAAATATATAATGAATCCAAGAAGCTAGCCACCAAAACACCAAACAACGCCATTAAAAAATGGAGTACAGAAGTAAATAGAGAATTTTCAACAGAGGAATCCAAAATGGCTGAAAGTCACATGAGAAAGTGCTCAAAATTCTTAGCCATCAGAGAAATGCAACTCAAAACCACAATGAGATTCCATCTTATTTCTGTCAGAATGGCTAAAATCAATAACACCACTGACAATCTATTCTGGAGAAGTTGTGGAGAAAAAGTAACACTCCTCAATTGCTGGTGAGAGTGCAAACTTTTAAGACCACTTTGGAAATTAGTATGGCAGTTTCTACTTCAAGATCCAGCAAATCCTCTCTTGGGCATATACCCAAAGAATGCACAGTTATACAATAAGGACATATGTTCAACTATGTTCATAGCAGCATTGTTTATAATAGCCAGAACCTGGAAGCAACCTAGATGCCCCTCACCTCAAGAATAAATAGAGAAAATGTGGTATATTTACACAATGGATTACTACTCACTGGAAACAACAATGGAACCTTGAAATTCACAGGCAAATGGATGGAACTAGAAGAAACCATCCTGAGTGAGGTAACCCAGTCACAAAAAGATAAAAATGGTATTTAGTCACTATTTTTTGATTTTTAGACATAGAACCAAGGATTAGCTAGTAAACAAGGAGGACCACAATAGAAGATTGTGTAGTCCTTCGAATAAGGGGTTGGGTACAAGAACCCCTGAACAAATTGGAGCCCGGGGCCAAGGAGAGGAAGGAGAGTCTTCATACAGTTGGTGTTCAAAGCATAAACAGACATTCTTAGCTAAGCTCTGAACCCTACTACTGGAATTCAGTTGTGGAGAGGGAGGAGGTTTGAGTCAATGAGACAAGATGTGGTTGGAGAGACCTGCAGAAACAGCGGACCCGACTTACTGATAGAATGGAGACCCTAATTATAAAGCTGGGGAAAAAGCATTGGACCAAACCAAACCTTCAGAATGTGGTACCAGCTAGGAGCCCAAGACAGTCTATGGCTCCTCTGACATCGGAGCCAGTCTTTAACCCTAGAGCATAAACGGACTTTGGGAGCCCATTCCATATGTAGGGATACTATTACAGCCCCTATACAGCAAGGAGGGTTTACACCCTCCCCAAAACAATGACAGACTTTGAAGGTCCTTGGTAGATAGAGGGCCTCAGTATCCCTGGGGTTGCGTCGGGAACATGGGGAACATGGGAGGAGGGGAGAGCGATGGAATGTGGGGATGGATATGTAAATTTGAGTAATTAAAAATAAAAATAAATACGTTTCAGAATATATCATGGGCTGTCCTTGAACTCTCTGTGCACCCAAGGCTGTCCTGGAATTCCTGTTCCTGCAGCATCATCTTCCAAACCACTTGATCACAGATAATGCCAACTACAGACAGGTACTTTATTGTGATTGGTTTCATGCCTAAAACTATTTGACTTAGATTGATGTTACCTCTATTGTGGCATTTAAGCAAATCACAAATGGAAGTGAGCCTTTAAAAGCATTTATAACGATGTTAGTTACTTTGCAGATAATCATTATGAATACTAGCTGTTCTTCCAGAGGACACAAAATTTGATTCTCAGCTCCTGCCTGGTGGCTTACAGCCATCTGTCACTTTGATTGCAGGAGAGCCAATGCCTCCCTCTAGCTTCCATGGCACCAGACACATTCATTGTGCAGAAACATGCACGAAGGCAAACACGTCAACACATATAAAGTACTTTCATGTTTTATACCAAAACACCATAAAGTGAGATGAAAAGCTTCTGTTTGGCATGGAAATCTCACCCCAAAAATAGTGATATCTTCTTTAGGATTAAAGCTTGCTTGGGGATTCAGAAATCAAAGGGAGCCTCAAGCTATAGAGATCAAACCGTGGTGATACACACCTCTAATCCCAGGACTCAGGATTAATAGGTAGATGGATCTCTTTTAGCTGAAGGCCACAATGACTACATGAAATTGATGAAGTCCTAAAAGAAACAGCTCACACAAAGATGATCTCAGCACTTCAGGTCACATGGCTTTAATCCTAGCACTTGGGAGGTGGAGACAGGAGGATATGGCTAGGTGCAGAAAGGAATATGGGAAGGGAGACAGGAATTCATAGCCTTTTGCCTCTGATGATTTGTGGAGACAGGGTTGCCATTCCAGCTGGGTAGAGGTGAGATCTAATGGCGTGGCTAAATTTGCTTTTCTGATCTTCAGCTTGAAGCTAGAACTACAATATTTATCTCTGTTCCTCTTATTTATCATGCTACAAAAATATTGTAGACCATTTTTCACTCACAGAAGTTAAACCTTCATCCCTTTATATTTTATTCAAGTCATGTTTTGATGATTTTTTTTAAAGAAAAAGGCAAATGTCATATTAACTTTAAAAGTAGTGCCATGGACAGCAATGTTTTTAATGGTTTTATCTAATTTCTCGTAAACATTGTCTCCAGACCTGTTTTCCATATTAGATTCAGTCCATATTGTTAAACTCACTATGCAAATACCCAATTATTAATTTGATGAAGAGAGGTAGTATTTCAATGATTAATAGACACAACACTGAAAGTTTAAAACTTGTTTAATAAAAAGAAGATTCGTAAATACTGCTCAAATGCACTGAAATTCTTCCAGCCTAGACTGTGTATGTTAGCAATACAACCACAGGGTGAAGGAAGGTAATATGAACAAATAAATGTCATGCACAAGAACAACAAACAACAGGGTTCCATGAGGTTATCTTTCCTGTTTTGTATCACTGAGCACAGAAGAAAACAATCTTTGCAAAAGTGTGTTAACCAAGAAATTTCCAGTTTCTTCAGCAATTAGCATCAGGTAAATGATACCGAGAGTGGAAATAATGGGAAGAGAAAGCAAGTTTTTAATTTGTATAGGAACTCCCTTACTTTCTGCCCAAATTCAGGTCATGATGGCATGTCGTGCAGATCATTCTAGGACATCAGCTATCCCAGGAACATCTCAAAACCTCCAATATTATGTGAATGTTCTTGTAACTACTAGAAAAATTTTGAAGTAAATCATATGTGCTAATGCTGTTCAAACAAGTTATTTTGTCTGAGAGTTTTGTACCCAGGACACTTGAAATCAAGTGTCAAACCAAATCCCTCTCTTAATCACTTTTCTTATAAATATTTCTTTAAGTGATTGTATTGATGAAATGGAAAACATATATGTAACTATGTAAAGAGAAGATTCTCTGATATTGACAGTAATATTTTAGGAATGAATGAGTAATTTTAAGGGAGAAGATATAACTCAGTAAATTGACAATAAGCTTTGAGTAGATAGGAGAGATAATACTTAAGATTATTCAAGTTGATAAAAAGATTATTGATAAAGGATACATGTAATACATTTAAAGTTCCAGAAGACACATACCTGCTGTCTCACACCCCTTCTTGTGTGTATATGTGTGACATATGTTATATGAATTTAACATATAACTATATATAATATAAATTGTACTGAGGTGTTAAATTTTTAAAAAGTAAAACAAACATTAAAAAATCAGTCTGTTGTTCTTCCATGATTAAACAGAAATACATTTTACTCTAGTATATGATACTAGAGTATATATATATATTATATATATATATATATATATATATATATATATATGACACAAAATATTTACTAACAGCCATTTTAGTTGATGCCTTATATAGTTAATTTCACAATTTTCCTGCCTGTTACTTTATTGTGAGTACCAAATAATCTCTTATGAGATAAATTATGTAGTTAAAGCCATTTGATATTAAAAAACAAATTAATGAAATTTTGTCATAAATACCTTTTTAGGTTTGTTCCTTTCTGTATTAGTAGAGTACATATCTATTATGACATATATGATTTAGCCAGAAAATAAATTTGCAAAGTAAATATAAAAGTAGAAATGTGAAGATTAGATGGCGCTTAGCAGAAAATTAAGTGGTTTATCTTTAACTGATAATTGAGTCAATAAGTACTTTGATAACAGGTACATGTGATATAAGACAAGAGTCATGCCAGCTTTAGAGAATAGAATCTACATAATGATGCTGAAACTACAAAGGAAGGGCAGTGGTGAGGCTAAAGCTATGCTAGGAGGGAAGGTGGAATGGGATGGACCTGTGGAGATAAAGGATTAGATGGACAAGTAGTTCTCAAGCATGGAGGTGTCAAACTGAATTCTGGTTGTAGAAAAATTTCAAATGCAACTTTGTTTCTGAATTCTTTACTAGTTTCTTCGAGTAACCATCAATAAAATACTGCACTCTGAAGATTTATAATTCAGTCCTAACCTGAATTTTTGCTTTTGTCAGGAGGAAGTGTGTAAATTATGGATGTGATAAGTTCTATGCATTTACTGAACCTCCAATAAAGAATCCAAGTTAAAGACAAAATGAAATATAGTTTATTCTCGCTAAACGTATTTGCAAGTGTACATTCCAAGCTTCCTTACAGACAATTGTCATTTTAACTAAATACTTCCTGCTGCAAAATTTCATAAATTTAAGAATTTCATAAGGTTTTGAACAGAGAGCTTGATAAAATTCCTGGAGACTCTTTATTGAAACATGAGACTGAGCTACAACTGCAGATTGTAGTGTCAGTGATCCAGTGTCAGAGATGTTGAATGGCTGACCCCTCACTACCTTTCTGTCTGTATCTTTCTGTGTTCTTTTCTCTTCTCTCTCTCTCTCTCTCTCTCTCTCTCTCTCTCTCTCTCTCTCTCTCTGTGTGTGTGTGTGTGTGTTTCATGGTATGGCCTCCCTGTGGCACAAGGATATCTTGAAGTCATGAACTCATGAACTATAAAGATGCTCCTACTCTGCTATTTCCTCTCATTTTATACATTATTTTGAAAAGAATGAAAGGATAATTATTACTTCCATATCTCCTTATTATATTTAATGTTTGTGAAACTGAGAACAAATAGTCTAAATAAGAATCCTTCTCATCATTTACACCATCGCAAACCTAGCAACAAAACAGATGTGAGCACGGTTTGAATTCTTTTTATTTCACATGGTTTTAAATAAATTGTTGACACTAGTTGCAAAAAACAGAGACCTTTGTGAGCAGGTAAGTGAATGTGGTCCTTGTCAACAAGTGGAATATCCAATAGACATGATGTCATTAATTCCAATACCTACACAAACAGATAAGTGACTGGAACAGAAGCCTTTATGCAAATACTATCATTGTGATACCAATAGTAAATTCAGGCCTATTTTTCATATATATATATATATATATATATATATATATTATATATATATATATATATATGATCACATATATAAAGGTGTAATGACACTGGCTGTTTGAAAATTGACATGAGTATGATGGCTACTAAACAGCATTGAATATTTGGATCCAGGGATCCTAATCTCTTTAGATTAGTACTCTGAGTACTTTGACAGAGTGCTGTAAAAGGTCACGGCATAAAAGTAGGTAAATTAGAGGCTGAAATATTACCCATAAAGGCATAAATAACAGGAAACATATGTCTACTAAGGTGAGCTGAAATGCTGGAGGCTGTAAATTCAGTGTTTGGACTGTAATGTCTCATGCTGGTCAGGTACAGTTGACTGCATCTAAAGATTGCTTGAATTTTGACATTTTAAATACATTTTAATATGTTCTTTTGCAAAATTGTGAGGTAAGCATAGGAAAATAATATTTTTATGTGTCCATTCATAAATAGTGGATAATCTACTCCTTTCACAGTGGTATCATTGATAATGTCCAACTCTTCATTCATTAAAACTATATTCTCATTATGGAAATGAAGAGACTGAATCTCTGGAAGATTAATTTATTTTGTTCAGTAGACACAATAAATGGTTACTCCTGATGTCTGAAAAAAAGTTTGTCTTGATGTCATGTTCTGGTCACTTTATCTAAAATACTACCCTTTCTGATCTCAGATATTCACACATTGACCAACTCCGATTTATAGTTCTCTCTTGACAATTGTCTCTATAAAGCAGCCTGTATAATTTGACACCTGAGAGAATTATGCATCTTATTTTGTTCATAGAGCAAGTATTAACTTATGTCATTTCCTACCCTCTAACTGAGCTGCTATTTCCTCTGTTTTTCTGAATATATAGTGACTTTATGCATGTGTTCACCATCAAAAGGAAAAAAAGAAGTAATCCCTATTATTTATGATTCTACCATATTAAACTTAATACTACCCTAACCCAATACCAGTAAATAATCTTTGACTTAATTTTCTAGTCAATGAATTGTTACCAGAATTAGTGTCATGATGAATTTTTTCCTCTCTAAACTTTATCCAGAAAGTGTCAGTATTGCCAAATTAGTATTGTAGATGGATACCTCCTACCACCCCAAACATTGTTGGCCCAAATATGATACAATATAGTATATAGTAGCTGAAAGCATAGGCAGGAAGAAGATAAGATATTCATATGTTTGTTGCCTCTGTGGGACCTAGTTAGGAGAGAACAGAAAATGGAATGAATCTAAGATAAAGGTGGACCATGATGACAGAGTTTTTATACTAGTCCCCAAGGTCTAATGATGGGGGAGATCATTCTGTGTATAAGTTTCTCTAATTGGTTGATAAATAATGTACTGTTGCGCAAAAGGAAGCACATTAGGAGGCACTAGGAGAGAAGGAGGATTCTGGGAAATGTAGGGAAGAGGACAGTCGCCATGTGATCTTGGGAAGAGAGGACACATGCTGCTGGCAAACTCGATAAGATAATTCTTTATAAAATATATAGATTAACGGTTGATACTTAAGACAGAGCTAGCAAATAAGAATTCCTAGTTACTGGCCAGCAGCATTGCAAATAATAATAATTTCTCTGTGTTATTTGGGGGCCCTAAATGGCAGCGAACTCATGCGGCAGGTGGAAAGAGTTATTGTTACAAACTAACTGTGGATATGCATAACTTTATTGCTTTGAATCAGACTTTAGTCAAACAAACAAACAAATCTAAGCTCAATAAAGAAATGTCACAGTCTAATCTCTGTGAGTTAAAAAGAAGGAAATCAAACATGCAAATCATCAAAAGCAAGAGGGGAATGAAAGCAAAATATTGTCATTGTCAATCTGGAAAAACAACCTGCCATATGGATATATAAAAGCATCCATGCCATCCTCTAGTAAAAATACTGTCAAGAGTAAAGCCTATTGTTTATCTAGAAAAACTGTCAAAGGTAGAAAAGTTGGCAAAGAAAGATTTACTGAAGATATTGTACCACAAGGGTTAAGGAAAACAGCTTTCGATTTCAGGGTGACAAAATGAGTTAAGGAACAGAGTCATGACAACATCTTTTAAGAACAAAGTGACACTGGGTTTAGGAGCTAAGCCACCTCCACAGCATTCAAGTTTAGGAAGACACAGTGAGTTCTGATGTAGAAACTTCAATAAGTAACCCAGACTGTCAAGGAAAGATACTGGTGGAAAATGTCTTTGAGAGGCAGATGTGTCATATAGAAAACAGCCTTGTGTCTGGAGAGTCTCCCTAACAAGGACTCTGACAACTAGTGTAGACAGTGATGAGAAGTTCTTGCTTAGTGGCGAAGCTTCAGTGGTTAGGCTGGCTCTGTTTTGGCATGGTGGACCTCTTGATTTTATATCAAAGAATAATATTTAACACCAAAATTAATGAGACTTAAAAAGTATGCTATTCCTACTCTGCTTGTGTAGCAATGAAGCCCAGATAACAGAACATCTGCTTATAACATAGATTACTGGATATGTTAAGCTCACCATTGAGACCCACTCTTGAAAAAGGCAGTAATTTAAACAAATGACAGTTTGTTGACAACGTAACTGATTTTATGAGAACCTTTATGGAGATGTACAACATGATTAATGCCTCCATACTTTCTCACTGTTTTATGCTACATAGCTCATGGATCAAGGGATTATTTTCAATTGCATTCCTTAGTATTTAATAAATACATTTTATTAGTCTAGCGTTGTTACTGTGGATTCTGCTGAAAATTTGGAGTCAGTGTGATTCATGGTAGGGGGTAAAAGGAATAACCGTAGAAGGCCATGAAAGATGACTCCATTCTTCATGTGTAATAATATGGAATAAAGCTATCTGTGCTGGAGGCAACTCTTTACATTGTAGGAATCACAAGATAACTAGAATTTGGGGTGGCACTCTTAACTCTTGTGGTCTGATAAATTTTAGTAGAGGAGGAATTGTTTCATTAATTCTTGATAAACAAAACAATGTGTTACAAGAACAAAGTGTAGTCTTTCTGAAGAGGCTGTAGACAGTATAAAATGATGACAAACTATGGAGAAAACTATTTGATCTTAGTTATTAAAGCACTGGAAGAATTCCAGAGGGCTAAATCAATTTCCTAAAACATTCTATGTGAGAAAGACCTTGTCTAAAACCACAGCATGTTTAAGGGAGATAGTGATGAAGGGAAGAGTTAGACAGTGAAACACACACCATTACTGGTAGTCTCAACAATTATCACAGATTCCTCTACCTTCATTCCTCCTGAGAAGTCAGCAGCCTCATCATGACCAATCACCATCCATCAGCACTTAGGCCACATCTTTTCTTATCCAGTTTGTTTGGGTTCTCTATGCATCTTGTACATTAATAGGCATCTCCTTCTATAGGATAGGGAATTTTTCTTCTACAATTTCATTGAAAACATATTTAGGACAATATACCTGGGTTTTTTAATCTTTCCTCCCTTCCTATTATTCTTAGATTTGGTCTTTTCACAGTTTCCCAAGATTTTCTGGATGTTTGTGCCTGAAATATTTTAGATTTAACATTTTCTTTGACTGAGGTGTCCATTTCTTCTATCTTGTCTTCAATACCTGAGATTCTCTCTGCCATCTCTTGTATTATGTTAGCGAGGCTTGTCTCTGAGTTTCCTTTTCAAGTTTCTAAATTTTTGTCTCCAGATTTCCCTCAGTTTGTGCTTCCTTTATTGATTGTTCATGTCATGAACATTTTTATTCATGTCTTTCCACTGTTGATTTTTGTGTTTTCATAGATTTCTTTAGGAACTTATCCATTTCCTCTTTAAGGACCTCTATTGTGTTAATATAGGTTATGTAATGGTTTTGTCTTGTGGTTCCACTATGTGTAATTCTCAGGAATTCCTATGCTAGGCTTGCTAGGATTTTGTAGAGACATGTTTTCCTTGCTGTTATTGATTGTGCTTTTTTGCTGACACTGATGAAACTGAATTTGAGAAGACTGTAATTCTAAGTACTGATATCTGGTTTTGTCTTTGTTGGATGACTATTTTGTCTCTTGGTTTCTGTTCCTCTCTGGTTCACAGGAGAGTGCATTGGCTGTTGTCTAGTAGGAAATGCTTGGGGAATACTGATATATATATATATATAATATATCATATATGAGCATGGGGGATCCCCATAAGATGTCTTTCTAGGTATTGAAACCTGGAAAGAAAGGGGATGGTCTAGAAGATGGGATTTCTCAAGGGGTGTGTGGTATGGAGTAAAGCAGGGTATTCTTTCACAATATGTCTACTTGCCTGGGAATATGGGCAGAGACTGTGAATAACTACAGTAGGTTGTCTGCTACAGATCTGGGAATAAGACCTGGTGATTGGTCTTGGAGGAGTGGAGAGAAAGATGAAGATCTTCAATTAGCTGACCTATTTCACTGGCTAAAGTGACCTGTGGATACCCAGGGAATGTCTTCTGGAATTGGGGGCTGAGATAATGCAAATGAATCAGGGATAGAAAGATAGGAGGGGAATTTCTCTGTGAGCTGCATGAGATGGGGGCAGAAAGTAGGGAGGATGCAGCAGGTAGTTTTCTACAAAGCAGGGGAATAGACTACAGATTGTGTTTACAGGAGCAGAGGGAAAGGTGAAGATCTGTATTTAGCCTACCTGCCTCCCTGGCCTGAGTGTCTTGTAGGTTTCCTGAGTTATAATACTTTCTTAACATACATTGAAAAGACACAATTATCTCATTTATTATATCATATTATTTATATTACTTTGCATTCTGATGAACTTAGTCAATATTGAAGGTCTTTAGTAGAGCTTCCATCAAGTTGACTGAAATTTGCAAGGGTACACAGGCTTCACAGAGCATGGTCTTCAAAGAGCTGGTTTGGAATCCTGAATTTAAGGACTAACCCTCTTTTCTGAAGTCCATGAACTTATAAACTGATTGACTTTTTGTTCAGAAAGGCATAAAATTGAGACAGAAAAATGCCCTAAATCTGCCTCTACACAGTAGCTCAGGATGCTAGGATTATGTCATGCATACCACTAGATTTAGCCTTCTTTATTAATAACAGCAAAAAAAAAAAACTCATGAAAAGTATTAAGGAGAATAAGAAAAGATTTCAGATAGAACAATGCACTGAGTTAATTAAGTTAATTACATTTCTTAATGTAAACAACTGGAAGAACACCCATGTAGAAGTCCTGGGGTTTCTTACGTTCTTTTCCCACGTGTTTTATGAAATACCTTGAAAGAAGAAAAATAAGGGTTTATTTTGGTTTGTGGCTACAAGTTACAGCCCACCAGAGTGGGAAAGTGACATCAGCAAGAACTAAAACTAACTAGAAACCTTGGATCTCTTCTCTGTGGCAAAATTTATAATGGTTTTGGAATAAATAGAAGGTATGAAAATTTAGAAAGACACTCTTCACTTTTCATCTATAAGAACTAATATTGTTAAAGTGATTATATTTTCCAAACAGTACATATGTCTATATTTTCGAAAAACTACCCAGTACAGGAGTAAAAGGACATTAAATGGCTTATGAAAACTCCATGGCTTTGGTTAGATATTATGTTCTAGGAATGTAGCACATGTAGGTCAGGAAAAAAAAAAACAATGGTGGGTGATGCTGGCACCCATGTATACCCTTTAAAGGAATCATCTACTGTCACATCTCCTGGGTTTAGCCCCATTCTCTAGGGGGTACCACTAAGGAGTAAAGCCTCAAAACAGCCTTCAGTGGACACTTCACATTTAAACTGTAACACACAGTTTCCTGGGGGTTAGGAAGTGGTGCTTGGATCCAGTGGTAACATCACATGGAGAAGAAAGAGACTAGAGTGCTATGTGCCATCAAATACAAAGTAACCTCAGGATAAACAAATCCATCTGAAGATGTCTAATGATAAAACTGTACCTTGAGTATTTTGTGTGAATGAAGCCAGGTACAGCTAGAAAAGTAGTACCTGAACTCCCTTGATCTCATGAAAGCAGAGAGTAGAATAGACTTTCTTAAATTCTGAAGATGGTATTAGCCAAGGGCCAGTCATTACCTGCCCATTCTGAAAAACACTGATAAACACAATAGCAGTGTGTATGGGGTAGAAGCAGAATTACTTGTGTTTACTTCAAGAAAGGGAAATTTCCTCTACAATGAATATTTTGAGTTTTAATATAAGATTTACTGTTTATTGAGACCCAAAGCATGAAAAGAAAGTAGTCTCTTCCTCCTAGAAAGTGGACATCACAACTCTGAGTACTAACTGTATACTTTAAGTGTTCTCAAAACAAAAATGATGAATATGTGTGATATAACATGTTAATTAGCTTAATTTGGCCATGCCATTGTGAACATACTGTATTGTGTATCATAATTGTGCATGACTTTATTTATGAGCTAAATAAATGAATGAAAAAAAAAGAAGGGACTTTGAGAGCCCATCCCACATGAAGGAATGCTCTCATCCGAGACACATGGGGGAGGGCCTAGGCCTGGCCCAGGATGATGTTTTGGAATTTGGGGAGCACCTGTGGAGGGCTCTACCCTCTATGGGGAGTGGATGGGGGGAAGGGGATGATGGAGGATTGGAGGGGAGAGGGAGAAGGGATTGACAGGTGAAATTACAATTTGTAAAACTTAAATAAAAAATTAAATAAAATAAAAAATAAAATAAAATGCCTCAACTCAAAAAAAGAAAGAAAGAAAGAAAGAAAGAAAGAAAGAAAGAAAGAAAGAAAGAAAGAAAGAAAGAAAATGGACATCACTCATCTAAACCCATTTTTCTCTGTTGTATCCTTAGGCAAATTGTTTTAGTTTGAATAGTTAATTTGGAGCATGCCTATTTTGCCAATAATTAGAGCAAATATGTGATCCCAAGAGGTTTCCTGTCTCAATCGCTTTGTCAGTGTTCCTTTTTAGTAAGCAGAAATAGAAACTGAATGTTATTTATCCAGTCTATATTTTTTATCATTTCAAAAAGCTGTGTATTTGAAAACTGGATCTGCTTCAGTGCTTACTGCCCATGTTGCCTAAATAGTTTACAAAATAATATTGGTATTGCTGCTGGATTTTGGGGGCTTCTTTTGTTTCATTGTTGAGATAGAGGCTCAGGTAAAACAGTCTGCTTTCGAGCTCTCCGTGTAGCAAATGGTGGCCTTGCTTACCTGATGTCCACTGTGCTCTTCACCTCCCAAGAACTGGAACTGCACCCTAGCACTACCATATCTCAGTAAAGGAGATTTGTACCTGAGAACATCAATTCCAGTGAACAAAATGGTCTTTAATTTTAAATTCAGATCTTTCCACAGGCCTATCAATCACTCTCTGCTTCTCTGTTTATATTTCTCTGTCTGTCTCTCTTTTTGTCTCTATGTCTCCTTCTAACTTTCTGTGTCTGTCTCTTTCTTCCTTTTCTACCTTTTCCTCTGCAAAGAATTCCTCTTCTTTTGGTGCATTTACTTTAATAGAAGATGGGAAGGTGAAGAGTGAAGAAAAAGAGTATTGGATAGAAGAGCACTGCTTTTTACAAATGACTCCTGAAAGACCAGTAGGGTGAAGAGACAGGGATACCAAGAATCCATGTGGACCTAGGAGAAGACTGTGCTATACTACTCTGAAGCCCTAGAAGTTGGTTAGGTCCATTTCCTTATAGTTACTGAATGTAAGTAAGGTTGATGTAAGCTGCAGTAACTTGGCAATGGTGTTGTGTCTAGTATCAGTATTTACTTGGTGGAGGCAGGAGGCAGGAGGCAGGAGGCAGGAGGCAGGAGGCATGGAGGCAGGAGCAGGGGCAGGAGCAAGGGCAGGAGGCAGGAGCAGGGGCAGAGGCAGGGGCAGAGTCAGGGGCAGGAGGCAGGAGCAGGAGCAGGAGGCAGGAGCAGGAGGCAGGAGCAGGGGTAGGAGTAGGGAGCAGGAGGCAGGAGTAGGGGGCAGGAGCAAGAGGCAGGAGCAGAGGAGGGGGCAGGAGGCAGGAGTAGGGAGCAGGAGGCAGGAACAGGGGCAGAGGCAGGAGGCAGGGGCAAGAGGAGCAGGAGGCAGGAGGAGGCAGAGGCAGGAGCAGGAGGGGCAGGAGAGGCAGGAGGCAGGAGGCAGGAGCAGGAGGCAGGAGCAGAGGCAGGAGGCAGGAGGCAGGAGGCAGGAGGAGGAGGAGGCAGGAGGCAGGAGGCAGGAGGCAGGAGGCAGGAGGCAGGAGGCAGGAAAGGCAAGGCAGGAGCAGGAGGCAGGAGGCGGAGGCAGGAGGCAGAGCAGGAGCAGGAGCAGGAGGCAGGAGGCAGGAGGCAGGGAGGCAGGAGGCAGGAGGCAGGAGGAGGAGGCAGGAGGCAGGAGCAGAGGCAGGAGGCAGGAGGCAGGGAAGGCAGGCAGGAGCAGGAGGCAGGAGGCAGGAGGCAGGAGGCAGGAGGAGGAGGCAGGAGGCAGGAGCAGGAGGAGGCAGGAGGCAGGAGGCAGGAGGCAGGAGGCAGGAGGGCAGGAGGCAGGAGGCAGGAGGCCAGGAGGCAGGAGGCAGGAGGCAGGAGGCAGGAGGCAGAGGCAGGAGCAGGAGGCAGGAGGCCAGGAGGCAGGAGGCAGGAGGCAGGAGGCAGAGGCAGGAGGCAGGAGGCAGGAGGCAGGAGGCAGGAGGCAGGAGGCAGAGGCAGGAGGCAGGAGGCAGGAGGCAGGAGGCAGGAGGCAGGAGGCAGGGAGGCAGGAGCAGGAGGCAGAGGAGGCAGGAGGCAGGAGGCAGGAGGCAGCAGAGGCAGGAGGCAGGAGGGCAGGAGGCGGAGGCATGAGGCAGGAGGCAGGAGGCAGGAGGAGGCAGGAGGCAGGAGGCAGGAGGCAGGAGGCAGGAGGCCAGGAGGCAGGAGGCAGGAGGCAGGCAGGAGCAGGAGGCAGGAGGCAGGAGGCAGAGGCAGGAGGCAGGAGGCAGGCAGGCAGCAGGAGGCAGGAGGCAGGAGGCAGGGCAAGGAGGCAGGAGGCAGGAGGCAGGAGGCAGGAGGCAGGAGGCAGAGAGGCAGGCAGGCAGGAGGCAGGAGGCAGGCAGGCAGGAGGCAGGAGGCAGGCGAGCAGAGCGAGGCAGGAGCAGGAGGCAGGAGGCCAGGCAGGAGGCAGGAGGCCAGAGGCAGGAGGCATGGAGGCAGGAGCAGGGGCAGGGCAAGGGCAGGAGGCAGGAGCAGGGGGAGGCAGGCCAGGAGGGGCAGGAGGCAGGAGCAGAGCAGGAGGCAGGGCAGGAGGCAGGAGCAGGATGGCAGGAGGCAGGAGCAGGGGCAGAGGCAGGGGCAGAGTCAGGGGCAGGAGGCAGGAGCAGGAGCAGGAGGCAGGAGCAGGAGGCAGGAGCAGGGGTAGGAGTAGGGAGCAGGAGGCAGGAGTAGGGGGCAGGAGGCAGGCAGAGGCAGGAGCAGGAGGAGGGAGGCAGGAGGCAGGAGGCAGGAGGCAGGAGGCAGGAGGCAGGAGGCAGGAGGCAGGAGGCAGGAGGCAGGAGGCTCAGGAATTGAAGATGACTAGGAGATATCCCACAGCTTTAAGTCTTCCTGGGAAATATTAGAGCCTGACTCAAAAGCAAAAACAGAAGAAGAGAAAAATACCATTTAACCAATTCTCTGATGGTTAAGTAATTTAATGCCTATGTTTCCATAATGAAGTATGGGGTTAATTATTAATTAGGTCGTATTTATTTATCCATGTTGAAATAATTCTAACAAGCCTTTCCATTCTGGACCATAATAGTTCTCTGTTCATTATGTGTTCAGGAAAAGCTCATAAGCCAATTAAAACTTAAGAGAAAATGCAGTGACCTCAACTTTGCTAGATGTTTCTTGAAAACACTTTTCAAAATTCTCGTGAGCTTTTTCTATTTCTACAAATACCAGGTGGCAAATACTTAACCTTTATTATTAATAGAAACTCCCAAAAGATTGTCAAGGCAAAGTCAGTTCTCAAATGTGTAGCCAGAACTTTTGTACACAGTAATGTGGGCATTTCAGCCTTGTTACTCATAGTTAGAGAGTCATTTGTCAACACTGAGATCTAATTAACCTGAGGTAAGAGTTGGGGTTAAGGCTTGTTTTGCATGAATATTGTGTTATAGCTAAATTCTTTTATTTTTAATTACACATAACCATAAATGCCTGTTTTGAGCAGAATTTCACAAATATGAAGTATTTCCTTTTAGTGTTCATATTTTCCATTGGAATTCTAAACAAATAGTTTATGAAACACAGATCATATTCAATGCAATGAGAAATGTGTGAGAGCCCAAATGCATGCTTTATACATTTTAACAAGTATTGTGCTACTCTCCTTGATAAACATATAAAACGCTCATAATCTTGACATTGAAGCATTGTTCATTACATTTTTTCTTATAGTTAGTTAACTAAGAATGCCATACTGAAGAATGCTGATTATATGAAAGAGAAAAGGCAGTTCATGAACAGGCTTTTCTGTATGAGTGCAACCCAAATACAAGGTGTGACTAACATGAATTACAACCACAGCATAAAATTTTAGCAAAAATGTCATTAAGTGCTACCTGTTTACTGAAAGGTGTGTGGCCTTCCACTTGAGTGTGGTTAACCAGCCAGGGTCCACACACTTAAAGAAAACTCCATCTCACATCCACATGGTTATCAATTCCCAATAGCTCCTCAGCTAGGGTGGACTTTCTTGCCCACACTCCTAACCACTCTGGGATTTTGCTGGATTGAGCTTGTGCAGGTCTTGTGTATATTGTTACAATCAATTTGGGTTCCGAAGCATAACTATGCTGTTGTGTCAGAAAAAAAAATGCTTTCTTTGTAGTCATCCACTCACTCCAAGTCTTATCCTCTTTCTGATATAGAAAAATAAACAGAATAAAACAAATGAAACAGCCAAATGATAAGAAAAACAATGACACAGAGTTGAGTGGGTGTGAAATATAGACTGAATCTCAGTGGATACTTTCAAAATACAATATATGAAATTCTCAAAGAATTCATAGCAATAGTTTTAAAATATCTAATTAGACCCTGGCATTGAAAGCAATCTTAGTCTTGCAGCCGGTATAATCATTGCATGTGCTACACACTTCTTGTGACAACCAAGATTAATGAGCACTGATAGGTCAGAGTGGTTGACAGTGTGCTACTGGCCATTAACTAGGTGGTTGAAACATGTGTGTGCCTTACAAGGTGTATTGACAAGCATAATGGACATCATATTTTCCAAGATTAAACGTCTTTTATATGTTTCAATTTCACAACTTACTACAGGTGAGAGGTCAGGTCTGGAGTATAGCACAGAGGTCTCTGTGTTAAGAGCTTGGTCACAAAGGTGAAGCTTTTGGGAATTTATAGAAACTTCACTAGGTGGGACCTCCTGAGAGCCTATAGGTTACAGGGACTTCCTCAAGAGGGCTGTAGATCTAGTCATTGTCTACTTCTCTTCCTCCCTCTTATTTTCACTTACTTCTTTTTATTTATCTTTCTCCTTCTTTTCCTTCATTCTTCTCCTCCTTCTCTTCTCCCTCCTTCTCCTTCTTATTTTCTTTTACTCCTTCAATGCAAAGTGAACACAATCCCTCTGCATAAGCTTCTACCAGAGCTTGTGACTTCACTCTAAAAATCATAAGGATCAAGAAACCTTGGACTGAAAATTCCCAGAATGAAGTCACTGGGCCTCATTCAGCATACACAACTGCTAGGACACTGAACTACATCCCTATCCTGGTTTTTATTTTATTTTATTATTTTGAGGCAATCTTACTACAAGAAAATGTAATCTATCATTACAGTCCACAGAGAACCAGTATATTGTGGAATAATCCTCTCTGCACTGTGAATAGGTGTTGTTCTCCTTGTTAATAAAAAGCTGATTGGCCAATACTAGGCAGGAGTTTTGGGGTAGACAGAATGCTGGAAAGAAGAAGGGAAGAGCCTAAGTAGTCCCAGGAGATTCAAAAAGAAGAGAGACAAGTATGTTGTGTTGAAAGAAGTTACCACCTTGTAGCAGAGGTAAATAGAAATATGGGTCAATTTAAAATGTTAATGTTATTTAGCAGTAACAAGCCTGAGTCATGTACTGAGCCTTTATAATTAACAGTAAGACTCTGGATGATTATTTGGGAAAGCTGCTGAGATACAGAGAAACTCAGCCTACACCATTACACCACATTTATCTTCTTTTGTCACTTTTCAACTGCTATATTTGTGTTAACCCCTGCATCTCTAAAACAATCTCTGATAAGAACTGATGTGATGATTCATAAAAAATATACAAGTGAAGAAAATGATTACAAAAGTGTGAGCAAGGAGGTGTAGTGACATCAGACAAACAAAAACATTAAAACACTACAAAATTTATTTAAAGACATTTAAAGGTAAAGATAAGTCATTTTAACGAACATAAACTCCTTTAAATTTTTACTTGCTTAAGATCTTACCAGCAACAGAGATATTTTATTCTGAGAACATTTGATCCTTCTTATTCATCACTTTGTTCTCAAGACTGAACACAGAATGAATTTTATCTGTTTCAAAAATATAACTAATATTCAGGTGACAAAGATAGGGCACATTAGAGAAATGACAGAAAATTTTGCTTCAGTGTCTGAAGTCAAGGCCAGGGCTCATGTAAGAAATGAGTCTCCAGTTGCCCATCACATCAGCATAATTGGAATCTGGATCATTGACTATTTATAGATAATAGGAAAGGTTATAGTCACAGTGTCAGAGCAGTCCATGCAACCACATCATGAAGGATTAATAGGGTATAAAGTCTTTAGTATGTAATATTTAAAGTGCTTGGAGCAGAGGGATTCAGTTCATGTTATATTACTGCAATGTACTATAGCATTCTTCACTCCTATATGTTTTACTGACAAAATTCAAGCATGAAAATCATCACAGAACTATATTTCACAGAGAGTGGATGTAAGTATATCAGCACACTGCAAGAATGACAGCTGGTACCCATATGTGAATTTCTACATGGTCTTCCATCCACAACCAAAAGGGAAATTTGTCAAATTACAGAATCTCCAAGTTCTATTTTCCTAATTAGTAAAATCAAAGCAGTCAGTTCCACCTCACACAGTTGCCATGAGAGTAAGACTCATTAAAAGCTTTGTAATATGTGCAGTTTTATCATGACATCACAGTTGTTGCAATTCACAAGACTACTGATTTATGCTGCTGATCTCAACTAATTATTGAAGGTGTTCTTAGCTGTAACTATGAAAGCAAATATTATTTTACTTTTCTCATCATACAAAATATTTTCCTTATTAGAACAAAGTAAAAAATAAATAGAAATAAAAGGCATAATACAAATAATTGAGGGGGAAAACACACTCTATATCTATCTGTAAACATTAGAGATAAAAATCTGAAGAGACAGCTTATAAATTAATAGCACTAACAGCTCATATAGAAGACAGGAGTTTGCATATCAGCACTCACAGGGCAGCTAACAAACACCTACAATTCTAGTTCCATGATATTTAGCAGCCAATTACAGTTTCAGATGGGAAATACTGTGAAACAGAGTTACTCCAATGAAGGGATGATAAATCAAGAGTTATATTTTCTAGGAACAAGTCTTTTTTCAAGGATTTATTTTTATTTATGTGTATGTGTTTGTATGAACATTCTCCATGTGAATGCACTGTGCAGAGAATCTAGCAGAGGATGTCTGATCTCCTGGGCCTGGAGTGGAGTTACAGCTGATTATGAATGCCCCTGACATAGTAAACTTGGGTCTTTTGGAAGAGCATCAATCTGAGTCATCTTTTCAACTTATAACAACACTGACAATGATATGCTTCACTATTATCTATATTATATCCATTGTATAAAATAATATGCTTAGTATTGGCATCTTCTATCATTCATATTATTTATTATGATCACTTTAATGCTTATTATTTCTTTTGTAGTGCCTACACTGTTTCCCTTTTTCATCCAATATTGTCCCATACTATTTTTGTATACTAAGAAAATAAAGATCCTACATATAAGAACAAACACGATACTTTTCTTAATGAGTTTGGCTTATTTCATTTAGCATGATGACCTGCAGTACCATCCATTTTGAAATTTCTGTACATGACAGAATTTTATCCTTATTTTCAGAAGAATAATATTCAGTCATGTATATGGAACATGTGTTTTTATGTGCTCAAGGCTGAGTTCTACAAATTAAATGTTTTGAAAGTGATGCAGCAAAAACATAAAGATATGGGAAATGTTGCTAATATTTAGAGTCATTGAGTTACCTATTATGACACATTTGGGTCACATAGTAATTCTATTTTTCTGTAATGGCTTTCCAAGTTTTCATGCCCCAACAGAACATAGTAAATTCTTTTTTTTACATCACAAGCATTTATTGACATTTATTTTCTTGATGATAGCCATTTTCTGGAAGCAGTGTTGTGATTTCAGAAAAGGTTTGATAGGAATTAACTTTTCCTATAAGTTGTTATATTCAATAAGTTCATTTTCTTTCCATTCAGGGACATAGTCACTCTTGTATTTCCATATACCAAAACTCATCTGTCTATCCATAGGTATTTCAGGTTTAGTTATATAATGTATTAATTATGCCAAGTTTATTTTCATGTTGCTAACAAAATTAATAACCTTTTATTCATCTTATAAAGTACATAACATAACAGATACCCAAGAAACTTTACTGACCAAAGCCCCTTAATCATTGGCTAGGTAGTTTTTGATAATGCCCTTTGGGAAAATGTTCAATAAATATTACATTTACCACTATTTTAATTTTAATGGTTCTAAATATTACTAACATTTTGTAATATAAAATATTGTCTATGGTTTGATATTAACTAAATATGAAGATGGTATCAGAAACAGGATGAATATCTCCAAAGTTGGTGGGAGCAGGTACAGAAACCCACATCTAGATATGAGAAGAGAGAGTTTAAATTGGAGGTCTCGATCTGATCATTCCCCAAGGAGATTCGGGTGGATTGGATGAAAGACTGTAGAAGTTAGAGAAGATTGAAACCACCAGGAGAATACAGCCCACTGAATAAACTAAGCATGGCTCACATAGGCTCATAGACACTGAAGGGGCAAGCTTGAGTTCTGAGTGGATCTGAACCAGGTCATCTTCATATACATTATAAATATTATGACTATTACATTAGGATTTTGTGTGTGTGAAACGCCTAACAGGGGGAGTCAGTGTATCTCTGAGTCTTTTGTTTGTTTGTTTCGTGTATTTTTAAATTTTATTTATTAGTTCTAGTTAGGGAACAAACTTGCTTCACATGTAAGTCCCTTCTCCCTCTCCCTCCTCTCACCCCATCCCTTCTCCCACTCCCCCAGCCTACTCCCCACCCCATCCAGCCACCCCTCCCCAGGCAGGGTAGGACCCTCAACAGGGGCTCTGCAAAGTCCACCAAATCTTCCTGGGCCCTTCCCCATGTGTCAGGGCCAGAGTGTAACCCTTCACATGGGATGGGCTCTCAAAGTCCCTTCTTGCACCAGGTAAAAATACTAATCCACCACCAGAGGCTCCCTGGAGTGCAGAGGCCTCCTTATTGGCATCTATGTTGAGGGGTCTGGATCAGTCTTGTACTGTCCTCCCTGACAGCATCTGGAGTTGATGTGCTCTCCCTTGTTCAGGCCAACTGTTCCTGTGCGTTTCTCCAACCTGGTACAGACCCCTTCACTCTTCATTCCTCCCTCTCTTCAACTAAATTCCCGATTTCAGCTCAGTGTATATCTGTGGATGTCTGTCTGTGCTTCCATCAGCCACTGGATGAGAGCTCTAGGATGGGATAAAGAGTAGTCATCAATCTCATTTTAGGGTAAGGACTTTTAGGTTATCATCTCCACCATTGCCTGGATTGTCAGATCGTGTCATCCTTGTAGGTTTTGGAGATTTCCCTGGTTCCAGATCTCTTCTCAGACCTATAGTGGCTCCCTCTGATATGGTATCTCTCATCCTTCACTCTCTCCTCTATTCTTCCCCCAACTCAATATTTCTCCCCCTCCATTTCCTCTCCTCTACTCCTCTTCTCTTGCTCTTATTGTAGCAGCTCCTTGTTCCCTACCCTCATGCTCACAATTAGTTCAGAAGTTCATGCCACTTCCATTCCTGGGGACCATTTATCCCTTAGAGTCCTTCCTAGTTTCTTTGGTGAAGAGGATTATATGCTGATAAACCTTTGCTCTAGGTCTAAAATTCATATATGAGTGAGTACATACCATGTTTGTCTTTTTGTGACTGGGTTACCTCACTCAGGATGATTTCTTCTAGTTCCATCCATTTGCCTGTGAATTTCAAGATTCCATTGCTTTTTTCTGCTGAGTAGTACTCCATTGTATAAATGTACCACATTTTCTCTATCCATTCTTCAGTTGAGGGGCATCTAGGTTGCTTCCAGGTTCTGGCTATTACAAACAATACTGCTATGAACATGGTTGAACATATGTCCTTGATGTATGGACATGCAGTATTTGGGTATATACCCAAGAGAGGAATGGCTGGATCTTGAGGTAGACTGATTCCCATTTTTCTGAGCAACTGCCATACTGATTTCCAGAGTGGTCTTACAAATTCGCACTATCACCAGCAATGGAGGAGTTTTCCTTTTTCTCCACATCCTCTCCCGCATAGATTGTCATTGGTCAGCTTTCGATTCTTTTCCTCCTATTGTGTTGCAATGCTTTATCTGATTGAATCTTGTTTTGTCCTGTTTGACAGGACAAACAGCCTGTTTGGAGGCTTGTTCTGTTCTGAATAGGAAGGGGAGGAAGAGTGGATCTTGGGGAGAGGTGGGGTCAGGAGTAGCTGAGAATAGGAGGGAGGTGAAACTATTTTCATGATCCATTGTATGACAGAAGAATCCATTTCAATAAAAAGAAAGAGACAGTACTAAAAAACTAGTGAAAATAAAAAATACTATTCTTGCCACTGCCTACCATGGGAACACAAAGAAGCTTCCAAAACATTTGTATAACTTGTGTATATTGAACACTTGTAAGCACTCTTACAACTAACTACAGGTTAGACACAAGAATACCCAGAAGTCTCATCTGTACTGAGTTCAACCATAGAAGCAGAAAACATAAGGAGCCAATGGGGAGACCTCAGGGAGAAAGAAAGGATCAATTCAGTGTTTGAAAGCTACTCTCAGTAGTAGGAGGAACCTAAAGCTATACTTAGGCTCCTGATAAAACCATCATAGAGACAACAAATCAAGGAGTTTCCTGGGTAAACAGTGAGAATGGAAAAGCAACCCCCGAAAAATACCCTCCATCTCTGTCTTCAGTAGAGGAGTTTTGGAGTGGTGGAAGCAGCAGACAGGACAGAAGGGACATGGCCCTTTGGGCCAAGACAGTCATCCTGTATGACTCTGTTATGGTCCTTGAAGTCTTTGAGTGAATGTTTTCACCAAAGGATAGATGCATTACTCTGGTAAGCTGCCCCTTCTCTGGTAATAATGTGTTATAATAAATAATCAATCTTCTGATTCAACACGATCCATTGTATCTTGTGACGAACTCTGTTCACAGGTATTTCCTCAGAATAGTCAGGGAACTCCACATGCATCAACCCACTAGTCACAATGTTGTTATGATATGTATTTTTTTAATTTTATGATTTTGAAGAGGAAATGAACTCACATGTCAGTGTATACATAGATCTCAATTAGTTTGCTCACAATCCAGGACTAAGCCAATTGAAGGAGATTCAATAATTCATCCTGATTGTCTCCCTGCAGTGATTACAGAATCAGATGGAAGTTAAAACACTAGACTCTCTCTTCTTTCATGTGTAGAATATGATCAAATAAGGAGCACACTGTGCAAGTTCCTTCATCCATAAAATTGATTCCATTAATAACAAATGTATCATTAAAAGCAACAGGAGGGAGCAGAAAGACCTAGTCAGGGGAGGATGGGAGGAGAGCAAGAAAAGGGATACCATCATAGAGAGAGCCATTATAGTTTTAAAGAGAATTCTGACACTAAGGAAATGTCCAGAGACTACAAGGTTGACCCCAACTAACAATCTAAGCAATAGTCGAGAGGCTACCTTAAAAGCCCTTCTCTGATAATGAGATTGATGGCTACTTTATATGCCATCCTAGTGCCTTCATCCAGGAGCTGATGGAAGCAGACACACTCACAGTTGAACACTGAGATGACCTCTGGAATCCAATTGCAGAAAAGAAGGGGTGATGAGCAAAGGGGTCAAGATGAGGATGGAGAAACACACAGAAACAGCTGAGCTGAACAAGGAGTTCCTCATGGACCCCAGACTGATAGCTGGGAAACAAGCATAGGATTGTTCCAGACCCCCAGAAGGAGGAAGTCAGTTTGGAGGTCTGGACAATCTACGGGGCCACTGGTAGTGGATCAGTATTTACCCCTGTTACACAAATGTATTTTGGGAGCCCTCTCCTCATGGAGGGACACTCTGGCAGCCTAGACACACTGGGGAGGGTCTAGTCCCTGCAGCAAGTGATATGACAGAGTTTGAAGATCCTCCAAGGAAGGCCTCACCCTCTCTGGGGAGCCTGTGTTGGGATGGGGAGTCTGTGGGGGACAGGAAAGGAGGGGGGAGAGGGAACTGAGATTGACATGTAAAAGATACTTTTTCTAATTTAAATAAAAACATGAGTAAAAAATTAAGTTTTAAATAAACCATCATGAAACATCTGAACACCTTATCTTAGAATTTGTATGACATTTCCAGCTTGAGGACAGAATTTAATAATTATTATTTGTGTGCTCATGTGTACTTCTATGTATAAGGGTCTGAGAGGAAGTAAGGTAATCAAGATCAGTGCCTCCTTATAGTTGATCATGGGTGTGCCATGGAATTTGAAAAGTTCTTGACAGACTAGCCATAGAGAACATTGACATGTTTAATAAAATTATACATGCTCAAAATATTTAATAAAATTGACATGTTCAATTGATATCTTTAATAAAATTTAACTAGTGTGACAAACAATGTGGAAGCCATAAAGAAGCCAGTCAACCAGGACTTCTGATATTTAGGTTCAATAGCACAAAACACTGCAACCTCTTTGTTTCTCAGGTTTTTTTTTTTTTTTTTTTTTTTTTTTTTAATTCAAGTTAGGGAAAGGCTTGTTTCACATGTAAGTCCCTCTCCCTTCTCCCTCCCTTCACCCCATCCCTCCTTCCCCACCCCAACCTACCCCCACCCCATCCACCCCCACTCCCCAGGCAGGGTAGGACCCTCAACAGGGGCTCTGCAAAGTCCACCAAATCTTCCTGTGCTGGGCCTGGGCCCTTCCCCATGTGTCCAGGGCCAGAGTGTATCCATTCACCTGGGATTGTCTCTCAAAGTCCTTTCTTACACCAGGGAAAAATGCTAATCCACTTCCAGAGGCTCCCTGGAGTGCAGAGGCCTCCTTATTGGCATCCATGTTCAGGGGGCTGGATTAGTCTTGTACTGGCCTCCCAGAATGCATCTGGGGTCAATGTGCTCTCCCTTGTTCAGGCCAACTGTTTCTGTGGGATTCTCCAACCTGGTACAGACCCCTTCGATCTTCATTCCTCCCTCTTTTCAACTAGATTCCAGGTTTCAGCTCAGTGTGTTTCTGTGGATGTCTGTCTCTGCTTCCATCAGCCACTGGATGAGGGCTCTAGGATGGGATAAAGAGTAGTCATCAATCTCAATTTAGGGGAAGGGCTTTTAGGTTATCCTCTCCACCATTGCCTGGATTGTCAGATCGTGTCATCCTTGTAGGTCTCAGGAGATATCCCTAGTTCCAGATCTATTCTCGGACCTATAGTGGCTCCCTCTAATATGGTATCTCTCATCCTTCACTCTCTCCTCTATTCTTCCCCCTACTCAATAACTCTGCTCCTCCATTTCCTCTCCTCTACTCCTATTCTTGTGCAATTATTGTGGCAGCACCCTCTGCCCTAACCTCATGTTCCCAATTAGCTCAGGAGTTCATGCCACTTCCCATTGCTGGGGTCTATTTATCCCTTAGAGTCTTTCATGTTTCCGAGATTCTTTGGTGAAGAGGATTATATGCTGATAAACCTTTGCTCTAGGTCTAAAATTCAGATATGAGTGAGTACATACCATGTTTGTCTTTTTGTGACTGGGTTACCTCACTCAGGATGGTTTCTTCTAGTTCCATCCATTTGCCTGCAAATTTCAAGATTCCATTGCTTTTTTCTGCTGAGTAGTACTCCATTGTATAAATGTACCACATTTTCTCTTTCCATTCTTCTGTTGAGGGGCATCTAGGTTGCTTCCAGATTCTGGCTATTATAAACAATACTGCTATGAACATGGTTGAACATATGTCCTTGATGTATGGACATGCAGTATTTGGGTATATACCCGAGAGAGGAATGGCTGGATCTTGAGGTAGACTGATTCCCATTTTTCTGAGCAACTGCCATACTGATTTCCAGAGTGGTCTTACAAGTTCACACTCCCACCAGCAATGGAAGAGTGTTCCTTCTTCTCCACATCCTCTCCAGCATATTTTGTCATTGGTATTTTTTATTTTAGCCATTCTGACAGGTGTGAGGAGGTATCTCAGAGTTGTTTTGAGTTGCATTTCTCTGATGGCCAAGGATTTTGAGCACCTTATTAAGTGTCTTTCAGCCATTTCAGATTCCTCTGTTGAAAATTCTCTGTTTAGTTCTGCAAACCACTTTTTAATTTCATTGTTTGGTGTTTTGGTGGCAAGCTTCTTGAGCTCCTTGTATATTTTGGAAATCAACCCTCTGTCAGATGTGGGGTTGGCGAAGATCTTTTCCCATTCTGTGGGTGGTTGTTTTGTCTTACTGACTGTGTCCTTTGCCTTACAGAAGCCCCTCAGTTTCAGGAGGTCCCATTTGTTAATTGCAGACCTCAGTGTCTGTGCTACTGGCATGATGTTCAGGAATCTGTCTCCTGTGCCAATTTGTTCAAGGGTAATTCACACTTTCTCTTCTAGAAGATTCAGTGTGGCTGGATTTATGGAGCCACACTGGATTTATGGAGAGATCTTTGATCCATTTGCACTTAAGTTTAGTTCATGGTGACAGGTATGGATCTATCTGCAATCTTCTGCATGTCCGAATCCAATTGTGCCAGCACCATTTGTTGAAGATGATATCTTTTTCCATTGTATAGATTTAGCACCTTTGTCAAAAATAAGGTGTTCATAGGTGTGTGGGTTAATATCTAGGTCTTCAATTCAATTCCCTTGGTCTATCTGTCTATGCTTGTGCCAATACCAAGCTGTTTTCAGAACTATGACTCTATATTAGAGCTTGAAGTCAGGGATGGTGATGCCTCCAGAAGATCTTTTATTGTAAAGAGTTGTTTTGGCTATCCTGGGTTTTTTATTTTTCCATATAAAGTTGAGTATTTTTCTTTCAATGTCTGTGAAAAACTGTCTTGGATGATGGGGATTTTGTTGAATCTGTAGATTGCTTTTGGTAGGATTGCCATTTTTGCTATGTTGATTCTATCTATCCATGAATTGACATGTTCAATTGACATATTTAATAAAATTTAGCTAGTGTGACAACAAATGTGGAAGACATAAAGAAGCCAGTCAACCAGGACTTCTGATATTTAGGTTCAATAGCACAAAACACTGCAACCTCTTTGTTTCTCAGGTTTTGTTCTGGGGGAGTTGTTTTCTTATTGTTGTTTTTTGTTTTTTTTATTATTTACATCCTATTTTTTATTAGTTTAAATTAGGAACAAGCTTGTTTCACATGTTAATCCCTTCTCCATCTCCCTCCCTTTCCCCCAATTAAACACCAGCTCCCCACCTCATTCCCCCATCAACTCCCCAGGGAGGGAACAACCCTCTACTGGGGTTTCCCAAAGTCCAACATATCATCCTGGGCCGGGCCTAAGCCCTCCACCATGTGTCCAGGCAAAGAGAGCATCCTTTCACATGGGATGGGCTCTCAAAATATCCTCTTACACCAGGGAAAAATACTGATTCACTATCAGGGGCCACATAGAGTCCTGGGGCCTCCTCATTGACATCCATGATCAGGGGTCTGGATCAGTCCCATTCTGGCCTCCCAGACAGCAGTTTGTGGTCCATGTGCTCTCCTTGTTCAGGCCAGCTGTTTCTATGGGGTTCACCAGCCTGGTTCCGACCCCTTTGATCCTCGTTACTCCCTCTCTGCAACTGGGTTCCAGAGTTCAGTTTAGTGTATAGCTTTGGGTATCTGCCTCTGCTTCCATCAGCCACTGGATGAGGGCTCTAGGACGGCATATAAAGTATTCATCAGTCTCATTATAGGGGAAGGGCATTTAGGGTAGCTTCTCCACCATTTCCTAGACTGTCAGTTTGTGTCATCCTTGTAGATCTCTGAAAATCTTCCTAGTGCCAGATCTCTCCTCAGGCCTACAATGGCTCCCTCTGTTATGGTATCTCTCATCCCACCAAGCTCTATTCTTGCCCCAAATCAATATTTCTGCTCCTTACTACTCCTAGATTTCCCCCACTCCCCTCCTCTTCTCCTCCTCTCATTATTCCAGCTCCCTCTCCCCTATCCTCATGTTCCCAATTAGCTCAGGATATCCTGCCCCTTCCAGTTCTCCATGCATTTTTCACTTAGAGTTCTTCTAGTGTCCTAGTTCCTTTAGTGATGAGGATTGTAGGCTGTTAATACTTTGCTCTATGTCTAGAATCCATATATGAGTGGGTACATACCATGTTTGTCATTTTGTGACTGAGTTACCTCACTCAGAATGTTTTCCTCTAGTTCCATCTATTTGCCAGTGAATTTCAAGTTTCCAATGCTTTTTTCTGCTAAGTTGTACTCCATTGTATAAATGTACCACATTTTCTCTATCCATTCTTCAGTTGAGGGGCATCTAGGTTGCTTCCAGGTTCTGGCTATTACAAACAACGCTGCTGTGATCATGGTTGAACATATGTCCTTGTTGTATAAATGTGCATTATTTGGATATATGCCCCCCAAGACATGAATTGCTGGATCTTAAGGTAGACAGAATCCCATTTTCCTGAGCAACTGACATACTGATTTCCAAAGTGGTCTTACAAGTTTGCACTTGCACCAACAATGGAGGAGTGTTACTTTTTCTCCACATCCTCTCCAGCATAGATTGTCATTGGTGATTTGATTTTAGCAATTATGGCTGATATAAGATGGTATCATAGAGTTGTTGTGAGTTGCATTGATGGATAAGGATTTTGAGCACTTTAAGTGTTAATCAGCCATTTTATATTTCTCTGTTGAGAATTCTCTACTTAGTTCTACACCCACTTTTTAATTTAATTCATTGTTGTTTCAGTGGCTAGCTTTGTGAGTTCATTGAATATTTTGTCAAAGGCTTTTTCAGCATCTAGTGAAATGATCATGTGTTTTCTTTTGCAGTTTGTATGGTGGATTACATTGATGACTTTTTGAGAAATTTGAGGAGTACTGGTATTAGCTCTTATTTGAATTTCTTTTAGAATTCTGCAGTGAAGCCATCTGGCCCTGGGCTTTTTTTTTTGTTGGGAGGCTTTTGATCACTGCTTCTATTTCATTAGTGATTATAGGTTGATTTAAACTGCTTATCTGTTTTTGGTCTAATTTTGGTATGTGATATCTATCCAGAAAATTGTTCATTTACTTTAGATTTTCAAATTTTGTACAGTACAGGTTTTAAAATTATGACCTGATGATTCTCTGGATTTCCTCAGTGTCTTGTTATTTTCCCCTTTTCATTTCTTTTATTAAAATTTTTTTGTTAGTTAAAATTAGGAACAAGCTTATTTCACATATCAATCTTTCTCCCTCTCCCTCCCCTTACCCCAACCCCTCCTCTCCCACCACCAACCTACCCTAGACCCCATCCATCCTTCACTCCCTAGGCAGGGTAGGGCCCTCAACAAGGGCTCCCCAAAATCCACCACATCATCCTAGGCCGTTGTTATATCCCCCCTTTTATTTCTGACCTTGTTAATTAGCATTCTCTCTCTTTCTCTCTGCCTTTTGGTTAGTTTGGATAGAGGTTTGTCTACCTTGTTGATCTTCTCAAAGAAACAAATCTTTGTTTCATTGAATCTTTGTAATGTTTTCCTAGTTTCTACTTTATTGATTTCAGCCCTCAGCTTGGTTATTTCCTGGAGTCTACTCCTCCATGCTGAGTTTGCTCCTTTTTGCTCTAAAGCTTTCAGTTGTTCTATCATTTCTCTCATGTTACTATTCTCCAGTTTTTTCATGTGGGCACTTAGTGCTATGAACTTTCCTTTTTGTACTGCTTTCTGAGTGTCCCATAAGTTTGGGTATGTTGTGTCTACATTCTAATTATATTCTAAGATTTTTTAATTTCTTTTTTATTTCTTCCTCAACCCAGGAATGGTGCGGTTGGGTGTTATTCAATTTCCATGAGTTTGTAGGTTTTCTACAATTTGCATTGCTGTTGAATTCTAGCTTTAAAGCATGGTGATCTGATAAGACACAGGGGGTTATTTCAATTCTTTTGTTTGTGTGGAGATTTGCTTCATTGCCAACTACGTGGTCACATTTAGAGATGGTGCCATGTGGAACTGAGAAGAAGGTATATTCTTTTGTGTTTAGATGGAATGCTCAATAGATATCTGTTAAAACCAGTTGTGTCATAACTTTTGTTAGAGCCTTTGTTTCTTTTTTAAATTTCTGTCTGGTTCTCCTGTCTAGTGGTGAAAGCAGATTGTTGAAGTCTCCCACTATAAGTGTGTCTGGCTTTATGTGTGCTTTGAACATTAGTAATGTTACTTTTACGAATGTGGGTGCCTTTGTATTTGAGGCATAGATGTTCAGGATTGAGACTTCATCTTGATGGGGTTTTCCTGTGATGAGTATGAAATGCCCTTCTTCATCTCTTCTCATTGACTTTAGTTTGAAGTCTAATTTGTTAGATATTAGTATTGCTACACCAGCTTGTTTCTTGGGTTCATTTGATTTGACAATCTTTTCCCAACCCCTTTTTTCTGAGGTACTGTCTGTCTTTGAAATTGAGATATGTTTCTTGTATGCAGCAGAAGGATGGATTCTGTCTTCATATCCATTCTGTTATCCTGTGTCTTTTTATAGGGAGGTTAAGACCATTAACACTGAGGGATATTAATGTCCATTGATTGTTGGTTCTTTTTCGTTTTTGATTTATTTTTGGTGGTATCATTGTATGTGGATTTTGCCCTCCTGTTTCTTTTCCTGTTTGGTACAGTTGGATTATCTATTGCCTATGTTTTTGCAAATTTCGTTATCTTTGTTTGTTTGCTGTTTTCCCTCCAGAACTTTCTGTAGGGCTGGATAATTGGATGTATTGTTTAAATCAGTTTTTGACATGGAATAGTTTTTTCTCCATCTACAGTGATTGAAAGCTTTCCTGGATAAAGTAGTTCCCTTAGTGTTTGTATGACATCGATCCTGGACCTTCTGGCTTTCAAGGTTTCCATTGAGAAGTTGGGTGTGATTCTGATAGGTCTGCCTTTATATGTTACTCGGCTTTTTCCCTTTGCTTCTCTTAATGTTTTCCCTTTATTCTGTAGGTTTTGTGTTTTGATTATGTGTTGAGGGCACTTCTTTTTGTGGTCCAGTCTAGTTGGTGTTCTGTAAGCTTCTTGTACTTTCATGTCCATATCTTCTTGTAGGTTGGGGTATATTTCTTCTATGGTTTTGTTGAATGTTTTCTGTACCTTTAACCTGTATTTCTTCACCTTCTTCTATACTTATTATTCTTAGGTTTGGCCTTTCCATGGTGTACCATATTTCCTGGATATTTTGTGTTAGGAATTTGTTGGACTTCAAATTTTCTTTGGTTGATGACTGTATATCCTCTAGTGAGTCTTCAACAACTGATATTCTTTCTTCCATCTCTTGTATTCTATTGGTTACACTCACATTCTTAGTTACTATTCATTTATCAACCCTTTCTAATTCCAGCATGCCCCCATTCTGTGTTTTCTGTATTGTTTCTATTTCAGCTTTCATGCCATGAACTGTTTCGTGTGCTTCCTTCACTTGTTTTGTTGTTTTTCTTGGCTGCCTTTAGATTCTTTAAGAGAATTACTTATTTCTTGATTTTTTGTTTGTTTTTTCTTCCATTTCTTTTAGAGATCTTTTTGTTTCCTCTTTAAGGTTCTCAATCATCTTCATAAAGAAGATATTTAGTTCTATCTCTTCTTCTTCCTCTGTGTCTTGCTTTTCAGATCTTGCTGATGTTGGGTCCCTAGATTCAGGCATTGTCATATTGGTCTTTCTGTTATTGAGTGTCTTCTCATTCTGTCTTCTTCCCATCACTTCTTCAAGTGGGTGCAGGTGGGGTCTCTCTATCTCTTCTTGTCACCTGGTAGTGTGTGTGGGCCACAAATTCAATATCTACAGCTCTGGAGTGTTTTGCCTCTCCTTTTAGTCTCCTCATTCAACATGGGTTGTGGAGGCAGAAGGGGAAGGAAGTGAGAGGTGTTTCAGGATTCAGTGAGATCCTCCCTGTCTGGTCCACTCTATACCAGGCTCAGGAACTGAGAGATCCAGGGGTGATGGTGGAATTTGGGCAGGAGTCGAGCAGGGGCAGAGGGTATACTCACCTCAAGAGAGGTTGGGCTGGTGGAGAGACAATGAAGAGTGAGGTGTTTCCATAATCATAGAGGTTCCCCCTGCCTGGGCAGGTACGCTCTATGGCAGGTGCAGGCTCAGAGAGACCCAGTGGGGTGATGCAGGAGTTGGGCAGGAGTCAGGCAGGAGCAGAGTGTATACTCACCTCAGGAGATGTTGGGCGGTTGGAGAAGGAAGCTTGTTTTCTTTTGATCTGTCTTACATATCATGTCTTTTCCATGCCACATGGTTTGCTTGGGGTGACAGAATGAGATCTGCTACAATCCCGCAATGGAAAGTAGTCTCACAAGCATGACTAGGACTTTTTAGCAAGGAGTTCTGAAGCAATCTCTGCCTATGACAGCCTCCTATAAGTTTCCCTGGCCATCTTCCCCAGTCCTTGTTTCTATCTTGGCCTCCTTCGTCACCTTGACAGAGACAGCTATGCTGATCAGCCAAGTGAGGTCATTAGGCAAGGGGAAAGGTGAGAGGCTCCAGTTAGGACACATCCAGCCATGGTCAATGCATGCATTGGACCAGCAATATTTCTACCCTGAAGGAGTGGGCATGGCCAGCTTCTGCTTTCATTACATTCTTCGGAAGTTCTGGGAATGTTGATAGGTAGTTTTCTTTCATTCTAATCCCAGAAATATTAGACTACTCCATCCTAACATAGAAAGTGTACACAGTGTAGAGAAAGACATGCCACACACTTGATTGAAAAAGTTTTTGCAAGTTACTTGCACATTGGATGTTTCAAAATGCTACATACCACAGAATTATGCAGTGAGATCTCAGCTGACAAAATCACCAATTCAACCCACTCAGATCATTCCATTAGAAGAGGCTCACATGCAGAACAGTGGGAATACTTGCTTTATGAATAGTCATGATCTCTACTGTAAATTCCTTGTGAAGCCATAGTGCTCCCATTCTATGCTGGAATTCACCCCATGAACTCCAACAGTGTATTATTGTGCACATTTAATGGGCACAGTTTCCCCTATGCATTGGTATAATGGATGACTCCCCCTAGCTATGGGTGATTCTGGCAAGAAAGTAATCACAGCCTATACCCTTATTCTCTCAACCAGGTCTTTGCATAAACTTAGAAGTCTGCCACTCTGCAATTATCTTCCTTGCCAGACAGATGGTCAGAGTTAGTGTCCAGGCAAAGGGACTTCAATTGAAACATTCACAAACACCCAATAACAAGAATTATGGCATGTCTAAAGTTGTTGAGTCACAGAACTCATAGAGATAGAAGACAAGAGTGTCCTGAATTCACTTTGCCAGCAGATAGGAAATTACTGTTCAAAGCTTGACTAACATTAACCTTGCAACATGCCTATTCTTCACTAGCCAGTCTAGTAACAATAATCTGTGTTTTAAAGTTGTCACTGGGCACTGTGCTCTCCCTGTCTGGTTATGGTTTTGTTCCTATAGCCTTGGACCTTTGTATTGCCATAGTAAATGGCTCAGCTCCTTATTGCTTGCTCTAGGAATGTGCATTTGATCAATGAGAAAAATTTATTTATAACTTCAAGGCTCCAGAAGAAGAAGAAGAAAAAGAAGAAGAAGAAGAAGAAGAAGAAGAAGAAGACTTTCTTAAAATAGAAGAAGCAGCTAGAAAAAGAAGCATAGAAATGTTAGAAGTAGGACAGCATTATTAGAGTAGAGACACCAAATTAGTGCACATGAAATGAAGATCAGGACCATGAGAATGTATCTGAAGTTACTATAGAAACCTTTTACCCCCTACTTTGCTCCTGAAGGATTTCACCTTTGGAATCCTAGGTAGGTGCTGGATCAGGTCTCAAAGTTCTTATATCAAAATGCTAAGAAAAAGAAAAAAGTTGTCATTCTACCAGAAACATTCCATTTTCAGTTTTGTTTCTTCTCCCAGCCATCTGAAAGATGTGTATTATCAGTATCATTTTTAGTTGAATTTACTCTGTGACTGGAGCCTTATTTTCACCATTTCTACTAAAGACAATTAACAGTTCTGTATGCATTTATTCCCACTACTGTATGATATCATGGAGCTGAATGGATCTGCCTACACTGCACTTCCAGACTAGACTCTAACATTATTGAGCTGGATTTTTTTTTTATTTTGTTTCCTCTGAGGCTTAAATGTTATGCTACAGCTTTCTTTATGAAAGTACTTATCCTTAAAAGTTTACATCCACAGAATAAGATACAAGCCTTCAGAATCAAAGGAAAACTTAAATTTTGTAGGCACTGACCAGGCACATTTTATAACTGTTATTTCTTACTAAAAAAATGACAAGTGAGTGAGTTGTGTCTCTACATTAGGCATCACACTGTCAGCCTCTAAAAGACACATGTCCCATATTCTCACTCAGTTTTGCTGAAAGCTTTGAGTTTAATGTTGTTATCAGTAACATTTAAGTTGTTGGCTTCATATTAGGATCAGAAAAGTATGTGCTGTGGACTGAATTTTCCTTCCACAAAACTAAATGATTCAGGGCCTCCAAGAGGAACTTACATTCACATATTGTCATAATGTGATTCACTAATCCAATAGAAATGCCTTTTTCATAGTACAAGGAAAAGATAACCAGGGGTGTTTGAAAGTCAAAAACAAAGGTATTTGGGAAACCATCAATGCTAGACCACCTGCCTTACAGATGTCAAATTGCAACAAGTCAACAGAGCAGAGAAAAATTCTTCCAATTCTGACACCCCAAGAAGAAAATGGGAAAAACTTTCTTTAAAGTTTCTTACCATAAATTGGCTATAATTTTCTCCTTAGGATTCTACTCACAACTAAAATTTAGAATTATTTATCCCTTAAATAACATTCACTTTAGGAAAGATCCAATTAGTAATTCTTTCTCTGCACCTTTGAAATGTATACAAATATTCTACCAGCCTTGTTAGTTTTAAAGCCATATGCATTCCTTAGTGTTACCTATGAAGTATACCCTTAAAATATAAACATGTAATTTTCAGTTTTTGGGCTTAGAGGAAGGTCCAAACTTGATAGGCAACAGTAAACAAATAAATATAAATTTTACTAGAAAACATAGTAAATACAAACATCTCTGTACTCATGTGTGATTGGATTGTTTCTTCAGGTCCCTCTGGCACCCACTGCTTTTCCACAAACTTTCTCTGAACTTCTCAGAGATGATCTCAAATATCTTCCCAATTCTATTTGCCAAAATAACCAAGTTGATCACAAAATAAAAGGGTCCATTACTGTTTAATTTCATTCAGTACAATTTTTACTTTTTTAGAACTCAATGAACACAGAAATGCAAACCTTAGCAAAGAATTATCAAGGTTGATAATTTTACTATATGCAAAGACAGAAAGTTAACAGCTTGAGTTGGGGGAAGTTGGAGACTATTCACAAGCTCTCATAATCAACTAATCAGAGAGTTATTTAGGTCATTTAAAGGCAAAGCATGACACATAGAAGTCTCCACAGTAGATATCTTAGCTAGTGTTCCCTGAAGTATGCCAGAGTCAAGAATTCAAAAGCAAGCATCTCTTTTAGGAAGTAGTTGAGACTGGGAGAAAAGGCGACCTTTCAATCCATTTACTACTGTGAGTTGCAGGTGGTTGATTCTTTATGGGGAACTTGGGAAGTGAGTAAACCACCCCTCAAATATTGTGAGGTATGTGAGGAACATCAAGTGTTTGTAAGCTATCTTCTGTTAGACTTTGAGATTTGAGGGTAGTTTTATCCATAGGACAGGTAGACAAAGCCTTCTGTGAAAGTCACATATTGGAACATAATGAGGTTCCCATGAAAAGGAGTGCATATACCTTCAAAGAACCTTGCATAGAGTTGCACAAAGCATTTGCCCAGGGCATCTTTAGGGTACACTACAGTGGGCTTGGATATGTAATCTCAGTTGTTAAAAAGGCTTACAGATCTTGCAAAGGACATGAGTTCCATTTCCAGTACCCAGGTAACTCCACCTCTAGGGGAATATGATGTCTCTTCACACTCATGTGCACAACCCAACATATATATTTACACATCAGTCATTATTCATATAATAGCAAAGGCAGTTCATGTTTTTTGTTCAGGGAAAACTTGCCTTAAAAAGATTACCTTGATTAATGGTCAAAGGAAAGAATTATCCACTACTTTTATAATGTCAGCAGATGACAAGGACTTTTACTTTTGGAATGTAAACACTGTTTTACACAAAGCTTTTCCAGCACCCACTTCTCATAAGACTTCAATGGTGCAACAGAGTCCAGAACTTTCTCTCCTCAGGAATGTTTAGTAAGAAATGTCTTCACAAGCATACATGCACAGGGGATCACACACCTATGTGTGGCCAGGTGAGAATCTTTTATTAAAGCTAGCCAAGTTGTTGGTCACTTATTTTAAGATTTAAAGAATTTTGATTTATTATAGTTATAATTATCATAAACTTAAAAAAGCAGAGCAGTCAGGAATGAGAGAAAATTCATTTGTATTATTTAAAATGTTAGGAAAACCAATATTGACTATTTCATATTTTTCAACCTTATAGATATGACATACATAGATTTTTTCAGTGAATTCAGTATATCATTGAAATGGTTCTATGACAAAGAGTCTTAAAGTCTGAATCATGAATTTTTCCATTACAGGTAAGTTTCTAAATTATAAAATCAATAGCCTGTCATTTGTACAAATATATGTTTTCAAGTAGTTCCTCTGTCTGTCTGTGTTTATCATCAAAACGGATCATATTCCTGTTTATATGGTGCTTGAATTATAACCTGTCACAGATTAAATCAGAAAAACAAATAAAATTCACTCATCAGCTGTATAATTCCATTTATTTTAATGATCACACCCTCTTCTGGTGCTGGTACCATATATCCTATACCACAGTGGTACTACAACAATCTTGAACTAAATAATACACAGTATGATGCCTTTACAAAGATGAAATTGCTTGTAATGCAGATCTTTGGGTGTTTCCTCTTAGCATTATATAGCTATTTAAATATCTCAATTTGCATCAGAAGCTAAGACAGAAGTTAAAGCAGAGAAGGAAGACAGAAGTTAATCTTGAAGCAGATAGTTAGAATACCTCAACTGAGGACTAGATAGACTCTCTGGATATGAGGTAACAGTCACTTAAGGAGCTAAGAAGTGTTATCCTGGAAAGACTAAATTGAAAATGAAAGGCCCTGAAGTACGAATGTTAGTCCTGTATGAAGGAGTCAAGCCAGACACAGACAGTACTGACTCACGGAACAGAAAAGAAATTTCAATAGGCATGAGGAACCACAGCAGTTTGGACATTTAATTGTGATGCTGACATCTTGGGGAAAGGAAGGGAAAGAAACTGGGATTTTCATTAACGGAACAGTGTGCTGTCATATTGGAGAAGAGTGACTGCTGCAGCCATGTTAGAGACAACATGGAATCACATTCAGATAAGATGCAAGGTAGAAAGCTATGATAATTTCATCAGGGAATCATGAAGCAGGGAACCAGTAGAGGTGACAAGGATAGTCAAAATACAAACTGATTTCCTTTTCATGGCATGGTTTCTATGTGTTCCTGGCTGTCCTGGAATCTGCTTAGTACACCATACTGCCCTCGAACTCACAGCAATTATCCTTCCTCTGCCTTTCACATGCTGAGAGTAAAAGTATTTGCCACCTCCACTAGGCACAAACTGATATTTAAGGACAGGTGGTAGAACTTAGTCAGAAGCAATTTTATGTCTGAGTAAGGGAGAGGTGGAAGAATGACCCAAGAGTGACCTGGGCAACCAGGAACAGAGCTTTTTCTGACTACTGAAGAATATAAGTGATATCAATCACTTAGTATTTAATTTGGAGAAGCCTATTACCTATCTGAGAATTACATCAATAACTGCACACATGTGTTGAAAGACAGAGAAGAAAACTGGGTGAAAATAAATGCTCTACATTGGGGAACAATAGGATACAGAGCTTAGCATTATGCATCATTGTTTGGGACCAGATGGAGCCCTAGGGAACATGAAACATAAACACACTTTTATACAGCAGAAACTGTGGCCATGGATGTGTCTTTAGTGGTGAATACAATGCTGAGATTCATGTTGACCCAGAGTCATGAATCAGAAGGGAAAGCTTACAAAAGTAAAGCTCTTCAGCTTTCTGTCCTCCTCAGTTCCTTGTTTCCTCTCTATTGTTATTGTTTAACAGAAAATAGGGCCCTGGGTAACTTCCATTGTATCACAAATGAGTGAATGTGATCTTCACTTTATACCTAACATGAAGCCATTTAGTGTGTGATCTTACCTAGAAAGTGGATCTGAATAGCATGTGGTTTTACAAATCCACACACTTCTCTCACAGAGCCCTGGGAGAGTGAAATGATTTCTGACACATTTGCTATGGGTGAATTTCTGTTATAAACTCTCAGAGGCATGGAAACACTGACTGCAAAGGCACTTTATCCATGTACTTTGTCTGGCTGTTAGGTTTATGCACTGGAACCACACTGGACATCCTCACTTATCACATGCCCTGTGTGCTCACACCCTACCTACTCTTCTTTCTCACCACATCCCCACCCTCTTCTTGTCTCTGTCCTTGCACCTCTCATTTGCTGTGTCAGATGTTGTGGTCTCACATTGGATCTCATCAGATCCTTCTGTTTCTTGTCATTCCTTTTTCCATGTTTATTCACACATATCCCTAATGTGTCTGACCTACGAATGCTATACCCTGTAAAAATACCAAATATGAACTTTTCTGGGCATACTTTTAAGTCTCCAAAATCATAATTCTGGGCATTTAAGTATGATAAATGTGAAATCTGCCTGCAATGTCCCTCTCCTTACAGAAGAAGCACAAGAGTGCAGGTGTCTGATGTGATAATTTTGGAATGAAGACAGTTATGCATATTTGTAGTTCTGTCCTTTATTATTTATGAAGACCAAGCCTTGTTCCTCCATTACTAAGTAGACATAATGTTAGCTACACAGCGAAACAGCTGTGATACTGAGATAGTTAATGCCCTCTAAACATCTTCATTACAATAATCCTTAAAAAGCTCATTTCCTTCCTTGTTTTGTGTTTAACACAGGGCCTCACTATTTAACCCTGGCTGTATTTGAACTCCCAGAGTTCCACTTGCCTCTCCCTCAAGACTGCTGGGATTGAAAGTGAGCACACCATACCCAGCCTGTTCTCCATTTTATGAAAACACTCATAATCCCCTATCTATGACACTCCTCTTTGTCTACTCTACACTTGTTAGACCATAGATTAATCTTAAGTGCATTTGAAATTTTATTTATACAATATTCTGTAATAAATATTTCTGAATGTGGACTTATGCCTTAGTTACTTCATAATTCCCATTTTAAGACAAACTCCCAAGAGTGAACATATGCTTTAAAAACGTGTACTGAGGCAAAATATGAAAATATAGTCATGATGTCACTGTCACGAAATACTTGAAAGATTATAAATATGGGAAATCTGTGTAACTGGACCTCAGCAAAATGTAGTTAGAATAAATAGTAGATCTTTGTCATCACTATGAGAAATTCATTCAAAATTACATCTAAAGGGCTGGAGAGATGGCTCAAGGTTAAGGATGCATACTGCTCTTGCATAAGACATAGGTGTGGTTCCTGGCAGCCATGGAATCTCACAACCAAATGTATGCCAGTTCCAGAGGATATGGTGCCATCTTCTGACCTTTGTGTTATTTATGCACACACATCCTGGTGTAAGAGCATAACATAAAAAATATTTTTAATTCACTTAGAACTTTTTTATTTTTTATTCTTTTTATTATTATTTAATTACTCATTTACATATCCATTCCCCCATTCCTTCGCCCTCTCCTCCTCCCATGTTCCCAACACAACCCTCCCCAAGCCACTCCCCAATTCTTCTCCAGGGATAGTGAGGCCCTCTACCAAGGACCTTCAATGTCTGACAAATTGTTTGGGGGAGTGTCTAGACCCTCCTTGCTGTATCGCCAGCCAGAGGACAGAGGGTGGAGTGTAGATAGGGGTGAGGTGTGTCCAGAATCAGGGCAGGCCTTCCAATCTGGGCAGTCACTTAGAACTTTTAAGTAAGTGAGTAGAAAAATTCCTGTAGAATGTCTGTGGAGATAGCTCAATGTTCAGAGCACTCACTGCTCTAGTAGGGACCTGGGATCTGTTCTTAGCACTCACATGATAGTTCACAACTGTTTGTAACCCCATAACTCCAGTCAGAAGCTAGGACACAAGGAGGACCCCAAGAGAAGATTGGATAGTGCCTCGAATAAGGGAAGAGGGACAAGAATCCCTGAATAAAGTGGGAGCATGGGGGAGGGGTGGAGAGGAAGGAGATGGGAAGGGAAGAAGGTGAGCGGGAGGAGAACAAGAGGACTGAGATAGGGGAGGAATAGAGGAGAGCAAGAACAGAGTTGCGTTGACAGTGGGAGACAGTACAGGTATGTAAAGAGGTCTGGCACAGGGGAATGTTAGGGGAACCACAGGGATGACCCCAACTAAGAATCCAAGCCATTCTGGGGAAAAAGCCATTCATGCCCTTCCCCTATAATGAGGTTGGTGTCTACCTTAGTTACATTCCTCGAGCCTTCATCCAGGAGCTGGGAGGTGCACACAGGGTCTGTGCCATTCCCATCATATCTCCCAGATCTTTAGAGACCAATATTTCTCTTAGTAGAATCCATGTGGTTTTGTCCACAGAAGGCTGGCATGTGGTTTCCCACTCTTGCTTCTGAGAGTGGGAATTTCCTAGCATTCTTCCTGTGGCCAGTAACTTAACAATTTTCCCACACACAAATAGGAAAAGCAGGGCAGGAGCTATGGGAGTAATTGGAGGGGAAATGATGGTAGACAATCAAAAATCATTGCATTCATTTATGGAATTCTCATTTAAAAAGAGGGTCACAAAGTAATAGTGGGGAGGAAGAGAAAGGAATAAAAATGATATACAGTACTTATATATAAAATTCTTAAAATTAAATTAAAATATTTTAAAAATAATATGCAACCTCTACCACCCTATTGTCACCATCCCACAGGAAAAAATATATAAAAGAAAACAAAACTCTCAGGAAAAGTCAGACACGTAGGCTTAAAGGGGAGGTGAATGGCCACAGGTTTATAAAACACGTGATCAGAAGCTGCCAGATTCCTAAACTGAGTGTCCATGGAAAAATCTTCCCTTGATTTTGCTATTGGAAGGTTCGTAGAATGTTCCTTAATGGGATGTGCACTCAAGAAAACTCTGTAATCAGATTCCACTTTCTGTGACACTATAGAAATCAAGCTGAGCAGACAGGTATGAAATAACCAGGTCTAGGAGCCCCACACTGCTACATGCGAGTCCAGATCTAGGAGCCCTAGTTAGCCTTGTGCAATGTGGGATACACTCAGCCACAGATCAATAAGCCCCTGTCAACCATGTGAAAAATGGAATCCACTCAAATCCAGGTTACTGTAACCCACCTGTCACACATAGGGTGTGCCTAAGGAACAGTCTTGAGTTTTACATTGTAGTACACATGCTAAGGATTGAGGCTTATGAAAGAACAAGTGTCTATGTGATTAGACAGATACAACGTCAGAGGCTCAAACACTCCACTGAAAATGAAGTGTACATTTGATGAAGGAATCTACTCACTATAAAGTGCAGAGAAAAGCCTCTGTGATCAAGAAAAACTCTCAAAGATTAATAGGAAAGAGGGAGGGGAGAAGGCTGAAAACAGAATATACTATCATAGGGTTGTTCATTCACTAACCAAACCATAGCACATAGAATGAGAAAGAATGAGGTACAACACAGAGTAAAACAATAAAACAACCCAGATGGTGAAACAGGATAATGGAGAATACCCTTAAAAATGTAGGATTGTAAACAAAAATCCTCAGAAGCCTGAAAGCCTTCGAGTGTCCAGTGTCCAGTAGGATGGGTGGATTCCCTAAATCAGTGGTTCTCAACCTTCCTAATCCTATGAGCATTTAATACAGTTCCTCATGTTTTGGTGTCCCCAACCACAACATTATTTCATTGCTACTTCATAATTGTAATTTTTCTACTGTTACGAATCATCATGTACATATCTGTTATGCTCGATACCTGATATGAAAACACTGTAAAAGGTTGTTTGAACCCACAAAGGGGTTGTAAACCACAGACTGAGAAGCACTGCCCTAAAGATGGAAGCAGGACTATAGGAGCAAGAATGACAGAAAATACAGCCCACACAACCAGCTCCCCACTGCTCACAGGGTCTCAAAGACTGAAGATCCAACCATGGACACTGCATGAGTCTCCACCAGGCCCTCTGCCCACATTCTGTGGTTGGTTAGCTTGGGTTTTTTCTTCTTGACTCCTAACAATGGGATTGTGGGTGTGTCTGATGGATTTGGCTGCATCTGAGTCCTTTTTGCTGCTGAACTGCCTTGTTCATCCTTGATGTGAGGGTTTATGTCTCATCTTATTGAATCATGTTATTCCAAATTTGATTGACATCAAAGGGATGTTGCTCTTTCCTAAAACTAAATGAAAATGCAGTTCATTTGGAGGAGAGGGGAGGTAGAAGGAGACTGGGAGGAGGGAAGGGAGTGGAGGCTGCACTCAGTATGTATTGTATGAGTGAAGAATGAATAAATAAAACTCAAGTAAAATTAAAATAAAAATCAAACTATGTGTGCCCTTTTCTGGTCCATCCAGGATGCTGGACCTAAACTGCTGCAACTGACAGGAAAATGCATCTTACAGTTCCAGAGGTTGGAGCTACTGAATCAGGCTTTAGCAGATGGGCCACATGGTAAGGATACCTGTTCATACATACAGGGCATCTCATTGATCCCTAACATAGAAAAAAGGGCCAGCAAGCCTCATTTGGTCTATCTCATAATACTGACCCATTCATAAGTGCTCTTCCCTCACATGCTAATGAATGTTTTATGTTTCCACTCACAGTACCTTCTTTATGTGTATACATGTGATACTCCTATACGGTGTTATTCTGTTTTTCCATATATCCATTGATTCATGTGTGTGGTGTGTACTTGTTTGGTTTGTGTATATGAAGATGTGCTATCTGTGCATTCATGTGTTGTGTAGTATGCATATATGTTGGTGTGTATGTCTCTGTCTTTGTACACAAGTTTGCTTGAATATATATATATATATATATATATATATATATATATATGTTTGTACCATGTATTTTGCATGTATAGTCTGTTCTATGTTTATGGCATGTGGTATATATGCATGGCTATGGATATGTATGTATCTATGTATATTACTGTGTGTACAGATCCTTATTTCTAAGAGAAATCAAAGACAGCAATATTACAAAGTGTGGACAGGAGGGAACAAGATGTGTTGCTATTACAAAGGACCATGATCTATTTATAGCAAGTAGAGCATCTATTGAAAATACACTTGGATTGAATGTAAATGATTACCCATTAATGCTAGAGTTGCCATAAAATATATTGAAAGTAATATAGCTGATATGTTAAGGAAGGAATAAAGGAATTAATAGGAAGATACAGAATAAGTAACATCACTAACTTTAAAAAAAAGACAAAATAAATGGGAGTAAATGTGGGACACCAAAAGCTGGGAGAAGGATAGATGCAAATCCAATTATCTTAATGACTACCTTGAACATCCCTGGTCTAACAATGCTAGTTAAAGGAGTTTGTCAGAGTTGATCATGAAACAAATCTCAACTGACTGTCTATAGGAAAGGCAACTAAAATACAGCAACTAGGATATTGCCAAAACATCAGTGAGAAAATGAGCCCTGCAATTGCCAATTAAAGGAAAGCATCAATATCTATATCAAGGTCAGAAAGAACAGTTATCAGGGAAGAAGTAGGGCATTATGAAAGGAAAAGGGGCCCACTCTTGTGAAAAACATTCGTGTCACAATCCTCAATTTGCTTAACAAAAAGGTGTCAGACTGCATAACATCAAAGAAACAGAATTACAGGAAATGTGAATGAGTCCATTATAGGAGTTTCAGGTATAAATATCCATAGAAGAAAAGAAAATCTAGGAAGGAAAACAAGAGGAAAGGCCTACTTAAATCAACAAGAACACCAGACAGCTGCATCTTTCTAACATCTACAAATTATGTACTCTTTATCATAAAACTGTGATATAATTAGCAGCTACCAGATAAGAAATAATTTATAGCTGTTGATTGTGATACAATGTAAAAATATTCACACTACATATCAGATAGCAGGTGAGTACTCATTTTTTTTCAAATTCATGACGTATTCATTAAGTCAGATCCTATTAACTGTCATGACCTCCTTTTTAAAAACCATTTGTTATTTTAAAACAATCATTTATCATTTTACATCTAAACCCTAAATCCCAGTACCTGCTCTCCCCAACTTCCCCCACCCACCCCATCTACTCCTCAGAGTGGGTATGTCTGGCACGTCACTTTGAGGCAGGACCAAGCCCCCCCCCCATATTTAGGTTGAACAAGGTATCCCTCCAAAGAGAATAGGCTCCAAAAAGCCAATTCAAACACGAGGGATGAATCCTAGTCCTAGTACTACTGACCTCATTGTACTGTAGACCAGGCTTGCCTTGAACTCAGACATTCTCCTGCTGCTGCTTCCAGAGTGCTGGGATTGAATATGTGCACCACTACTCTCACACACATTCAGTGGACCTGTTTCAGCATGATCTACCTTTTAAGAAATTAGAACACGGAAAAAGCATAAGACATCCATAGTAATCTGGGTGACACCGAGATAATCAGATATTAAACATTAAACATTAGAATGACATATGGACCAATTAAGAAATATCAAGATACATGTAAAAAGTAGAATTCAGTGGAAATGTAGGATATATGGAAATAGATGCAGTTGATCTAATAAAATAGATGACCTCTAGCAGCTGTGGAAATCCTTGAAAAATATATGAAGGTGAATGAAAATATTTTAAAAAGAGTTCTAAAATCAATCATCTGCTTTTCCACTATAAGAAATAACAGCAAAGATTAAATATAGGGCAATGGAGGAAGCAATTAGAGCAGAAAATCAATTAAAGTGGAAGCAGAAATAAATAGAATTGATGCACAAAACCAAATGAAGGAACCTGGGTGTAAGTGGTGCACATATTCAATTCCAGCACTCTGGAGGCAGCAGCAGGAGAATGTCTGAGTTCAAGGCCAGCCTGGTCTAAAGTAAAAGTTTCAGAACAGCCAGGGCTACACAGAGAATGCCTGCCTGTCTTGAAAACCAAACCAAAAAACAAACAAACAAACAAACAAAACACCAACAATAAATTAAATAAATTAATATGCACTGAGGTTGAAAATTAGTTGAAAATATTTTATCTGGGCTGCGATAACCTGGTCAGTCTGGAAAATCTGCATGATTACAACAATATGGAATTCTAGAATGGAAAAGCTACAGAAACACTGAATACAACACTACCTGACAAATATGGCGGAGTGGGGGGTAGGAAGGAAGAAAATTGGCTAAAAATAAGGATTTTGGTACAAAACTATTCTTCATGATCCAGTGGTGTCAGATCATAGGAGAGCACAATGATGGCCAATGGTAGAATTTGTGTGAATATCACATGTCAGCACAGGCTCTGCAGTTGTAACTAATGCATCACAAGCTCATAATGAGGGGAATATACAAGTTTGGGTGCAAGAGACACTTAAACAATTTCATGTTTTTGTTTTGTTTGTCAAGTAAGTACATAATAGTTATATAGAAATTGAACCCTAGAGAATTACTTTGAGTTGTAAAAAGCATGCTGATGAAAAAGTGTATACAGATAACCTTAAATGGGTGAGCAGTTAAAAAGTTCAGCACACAGTAGTGCCGTGGAAGACAGTAAAGCACCCAGCACACACAAAACCTGGCACTTGTTCAAGGCTCCCAAACATTTGCTGAGTAGAAAATAATTCAGTAACATCTGTATGACAGTGATGAGTGAAGTACTTCTGTGTATATGTTTCTCTTATTGGTTAATGACTAAAACACTGATTGGCTGATTGACCAGGAAGGAGGTGACATAGCTGGTCAGAATCAGAATATAAGCAGGGAAAAACAGGAAATTGCTCTCTCCCCTTCCTTTCCTTTCCTTTCACTTACTTTTCCTTCCCTTGCCTTCCTTTGCCTTCCCTTGCCTTCCCTTGCCTTCCCTTGCCTTCCCTTCCCTTCTCTTCCCTTCTCTTCTCTTCTCTTCTCTTCTCTTCTCTTCTCTTCTCTTCCCTTCTCTTCTCTTCTCTTCTCTTCTCCTTTCTTCTCTTCTCTGCATATACACTGAGTTAATCACCATGTAGGACACAAGAGGAGTAACAGGTCCAGACCCTTTCTCTGGTAAGAGAATACTACATGGAGATAAATAGATTTATAGAAATGGGTTAATGATTAAGAAGAAATCTTAGCCAAAGGCCAACAGTTCCAATAATCAATATAGTGTCTGTGTGATCATTTAAGGTTCCAGGCCAATGATGGGAAACAACACAAGTTATACCACAGTATCAGATTCTATAATATTCTTGAAATGATAAAACTTCAAAAATTATAAAAGATGGATTAATTAGCAAAAGTGAGAACACGGAAGTGGGTGTGCAAGAAGACTGTAGCTGTGGGATGCTCCGTGTCCTTTGGCTGTGTCCATGACCTACTGTGATGGTTTATAAGAATATTTAAAATGGGAATGACTACATGAAGTGGACAACAAGCCTATCTGCATTGCATATTAAATGTGAACAAGTATATATTTATTTCAAATTTAAAAATTAAAACAGACATTTAGGCTCTTCAATAAAAATGACTAATATATGCATATTTCCAATTTAATGATTTTTCTACATTGCTATCACAAATGTGTTTTAGTGATGAGTATCATGGAATGAGCTAACAGCAACAAAACTGTGTCTTGTTTCTTCTTGTTTAAACCATTAAGAAGACAAATAAGGTATTTGGGAAGACAGTAGAAAGATCATCTCCATGGTTACTTCAGTCTATGAGCCATGAACACTTGTGTTTCCTTCTCCCTCCTTGGAGTCCTGGCTACATTCCCTTGGTCATGGATGACCATGGATGTGCTAGGCAGAGAGGACAACCCTCAGCAAAAGAAAATTGAATTTTTAGTTGTTTATCTCTGATTGATAGACATTTTCCATGTTGTCTGCCATATCAGAATAAATCAGTGGCCATATTTGCTTGAAATAATAGGTGTCTCCCTGTATTTAGCAAAGTATTGCTAAACAACAAACAGCTATGGGTGTGAAACACTCTCAGCAGGGGTGGTGAGTCCTAGTCTCTGATACATTTTAAAATCTCTGCATGCCATTAGCTATCTCCTATAACTTCTCTGTACTTCAGTTTTGGTACAATTGAAATGGAGAACATAGATAGAGCTTTCCAGAAACTCTGCTTTTGAAGTAGTTCATTCCCTTCCTGGGTACCTTGAGTACACCATATATGATGCAGCTTGAATTCACCTTGTGTTGTTTGTCATGGAGAATCAGATATACCCCTTAGTGCTGTCTGAAACCCTTATCAACAGATCTCTCTTTCAGAGATGCAGCTAATATTGCACTCATTTCTCTTAAAAGTCAGTGTATTCTTCCCAGGAAAAGACCCATCTGACTCATTATTACATCCCTGAGATTTGTGTCAGGTAGAGGTCAGACAGAGAAAAAAACAGATGACAATTTTTATTAAATTATATGCTACTCCACTGTTATCACTTCCTTTCTGCATTGGTGTTAATTGATCTAATGCTGATCATAAATCCCTTGACTTGTAAACATGTGTTCTGAGGACTCCTTCCCCAGTGAGATTTAAACAAATGTGTATCCCCTTTAGATAAAGAACTGAGGGCAAACAAAAGTATGGTTCCATCAAGGTTCAATTTAGTAAACAATGAATTTATTGTGCTTACTTAGAGTGGAAAGGTGAGGATTTGCATATGGGTATGTGGGTGACACCAGAAGGTATGATGACTTTCTCATAGCTACATAGATTAATCTACTCTCCTATTCTTCATTTAATCTCCAGCTCTTCTATCAGGGCTGGATAAACCGCTTAGGTGGTAAAGGCACTTTCCCCCAAACCTGGTAATCCCAGTAGTGGCAAGAAAGAAAGCTCAAGTTGTTTTCTGATTTCCACATGTACACACATTAATGGAAAATAAATAAGTGTTCAAAATACATGCTTTAGCATCTCCTAAAACCATACTTCCTAGTTCAATTAGATTGGAATGACATTCAAACAGTCATGAGTAGAAAAGAAAGCTTGTATGAGGCCCCTCTTTATTTCTTCTCCTAGAGAATATACCAACCAACAATCAATAGGACCCATCCCTTTGAAGTTTCTGGTGAGGACTCACAGCTGCTAAGTTGACTGTAACAATCAGGTCATTTTCCTCTTACATTCCTATGTCAGGGGAGAATACGTCCTAGGCCCCTGAGGGTTCTTCACCTCCTTGATTACTAATGCACTTTTTATGTATGTAAATGATTACTCTCTCCTTATTGAATTAGTCAATCAACCAATCACCAAACAAATGAGAAAAATGAGATTATTCATTTATAATACAAACTTGGGGCTGGAGAGATGAGTTGACAGTTATGGTTATACACTGCTCTAGCAGAAGACTAAGTTTAGTCCCCAGCACCCCACAACTGACAGTTTATAGCTTCCTGTTAATGTCAGCTCCAGGGGATCCATTTCTGTCTTCTGGAAATCTGAAGGCACTGCACTTGTATGCAAGCCCTCAAGTGGATACACAACATGCATTTAATTAAAAGTAAAATAAATCTTACAATTCAGCCTTTATAACTTAAAATAAATAATATTAATTTTAAATATTTCAGTTTAAAACTATAATTTAAAATAACTCAATACTATAATGTGACCTAGCATCCATCCAAAATATGACTGGAAATGTTATACTAAAGGAAATTTTAAAACTCAATCAAACAAAAAATACCTCCATGAATAGGCATATTTCTTTTGCTGTCACGACAAAATATAAATGAATGTTACTTAATTACTATGCAAAATATTTGCTTAATAAGCATATTTTACTCCACTTAAAATTACTATATTTCAAATAAACTGCTTTCTTCTGAATACCTGATATCAAACTCTGTTTATTTTTAAATCATTTTTATTTGAATTAGAAACAAGATTGATTTACATGACAATCCCAGTTCCCTTCTCCCTCCCTTCCTTCCCTACTACCCCCCAACTAAAACGCTACCTATCACACACCCTTCACCAACTGTCATTGACAGACATTCTGAATGTGAAAACTTGGAGCAAGGTCAAACAATGTTCTTTCTAAAGCATGTCAGAAAGTGTTTTAAGCCTCATGTCTACAACTGATAAGAAAGGGCATTTTCAGACTGATTAAACTATTTCTTTTTAATAACAGAAATCTTTTGTGTCTGTCTTGGAAGAATAACATGTAAGAATTAGACAGGAATGAATATTTTCTTCTTCTTCTTCTTCTTCTTATTATTATTATTATTATTATTATTATTATTAATTAAAGTTAGTTAACAGGCTTGTTTCACATGTAATTCCCCTCTCCCTCTCCCTCCCCTCACCCCCATTCCTTCTTCCCCACCTCCAAACTATCCCCCACCCCATCCACCCACCACTCCCCAGGCAGGGTAGGACCCCCAACCGGGGCTCCACCAAGTCCAACAAATATTCCTGTGCTGGGCCTAGGTCCCTCCTCATGTGTTCAGAGACAGAGTGCATCCCTTCAAGTGGGATGGGCTCTCAAAGTCCCCCCCACAAACCAGGGCAAAACGCCAGTCCACCTCCAGAGGCTCCCAGGAGTGCAGGGGCCTCCCCATTGGCATCCATGATCAGGGGGCTGGATTAGTCCCTTACTGGCCTCCCAAAGAGTGTCTGGGGTCGATTTGCATTCCCTTTTTCAGGCCAACTGTTCCTGTGGGTTTCTCCAACCTGGTACAGACCCCTTCGTTCTTCATTCCTTCCTCTCTTCAACTAGGTTCCAGATTTCAGCTCAGTGTATTTCTGTGGATGTCTGTCTCTGCTTCCATCAACCACTGGATGAGGACTCTAGGATAGCATAGAGAATAGTCATCAATCTCATTCTAGGGGAAGGGCTTCTAGGCCATCCTCTCCTCCACTGCCCGGACTGTCAGATCATGTCATCCTTGTAGGTCTCTGGAGATCTTTCTAGTTCCAGATCTCTTCTCGGACCTACAGTGGCTCCCTCTGATATGGTATCTCTCATCCTTCTCTCTCTCCTCTATTCTTCCCCCAACTCAATATATCTGCTCCTCCATTTCTTCTCCTCTACTTCTATTCTTGTGATCTTATTGTGGCAGCACCCTCTGCCCTACGCTCATGCTCACAATTAGCTCAGGAGTTCATGCCACTTCCCATTGCTGGGGTCTATTTATCCCTTAGAGTCTTTCATGTTTCCTAGTTTCTTTGGTGAAGAGGATTATATGCTGATAAACCTTTGCTCTAGGTCTAAAATTCAGATATGAGTGAGTACATACCATGTTTGTCTTTTTGTGACTGGGTTACTTCACTCAGGATAGTTTCTTCTAGTTCCATCCATTTGCCTGCGAATTTCAAGATTCCATTACATTTTTCTGCTGAGTAGTACCCCATTGTATAAATGTACCACATTTTTTCTTTCCATTCTTCAGTTGAGGGGCATCTAGGTTGCTTCCAGGTTCTGGCTATTACAAACAATGCTGCTATGAACATGGTTGAACATATGTCCTTGTTGTATGGACATGCAGTATTTGGGTATATACCCAAGAGAGGAATGGCTGGATCTTGAGGTAGATTGATTCCCATTTTTCTGAGCAACCACCATACTGATTTCCAAAGTGGTCTTACAAGTTCACACTCCCACCAGCAATGGAGGAGTGTTCCTTCTTCTCCACAACCTCTCCAGCATAGGTTGTCATTGGTATTTTTGATTTTAGCCATTCTGACAGGTGTGAGGTGGTATCTCAGAGTTGTTTTGAGTTGCATTTCTCTGATGGCCAAGGATTTTGAGCACTTTCTTAAGTGTCTTTCAGCCATTTCAGATTCCTCTGTTGAAAAATCTCTGTTTAGTTCTGCACCCCACTTTTTAATTTCATTGTATGGTGTTTTGGTGGCTAGCTTCTTGAGCTCCTTGTATATTTTGGAAATCAGTCCTCTGTCAGATGTGGGGCTGGGGAAGATCTTTTCCCATTCTGTGGGTTGTTGTTTTGTCTTACTGACTGTGTCCTTTGCCTTACAGAAGCTTCTCAGTTTCAGGAGGTCCCATTTATTGATTGCAGACCTCAGTGTCTGTGCTTCTGGCGTGATGTTCAGGAATCGTTCTCCTGTGCCAATTTGTTCAAGGGTTATTCCCACTTTCTCTTCTAGAAGATTCAGTGTGGCTGGATTTATGGAGAGATCTTTGATCCATTTGCACTGAAGTTTCATGCATGGTGACAGGTATGGATCAATCTGCAATTTTCTGCATGTCTGAATTCAATTGTGCCAGCACCATTTGTTGAAGATGCTATCTTTTTTCCATTATATGGATTTAGCACCTTTGTCAAAAATAAGGTATTTGTAGGTGTGTGGGTTAATATCTGGGTCTTCAGTTCGATGCCATTGGTCTATCTATCTATTCTTGTGCCAATACCAAGCTGTTTTCAGAAATATGGCTCTATAGTAGAGCTTGAAGTCAGGTATGGTGATGCCTCCAGAAGATCTTTTATTGTAAAGAGTTGTTTTGGCTATCCTGGGTTTTTTATTTTTCCATGTAAAGTTGAGTATTGTTCTTTCAATGTCTGTGAAAAACTGTGTTGGGATTTTGATGGGGATTGCATTGAATCTGTAGATTGCTTTTGGTAGGATTGCCATTTTTACTATGTTAATTCTGCCTATCCAAGAGCATGGGAGATCTTTCCACTTTCTGGTATCTTCTTTAATTTATTTCTTTAAAGTCTCAAAGTTCTTATTGTACAGGTCTTTCACTTTTTTGGTTAGTGTCACCCCCAGGTATTTTATGTTGCTTGTGGATATTGTGAAATGTGATGTTTCCATGATTTCTTTCTCAATGTGTTTATCATCTGTATACAGTAGGGCTACAAATTTTTTGAGTTAATTTTGTATCCTGCTACCTTGCTGAAGGTGTTTTTCAGCTGTAGGAATTTCCTGGTAGAGTTTTTCAGGTCACTTATGTAGACTATCATGTCATCTGCAAATAGTGAAAGTTTGACTTCATCCTTTCCAATTTGTATTCCTTTGATCCACTGTTCTTGTCTTATTGCTCTAGCTAGAACTTCAAGTACAATATTGAAGAGGTATGGAGAGAGTGGACATCCTTGTCTTGTTCCTGATTTTAGAGGAAAAGCTTCAAGTTTCTCTCCATTTAGTTTGATGTTGGCTATTGGTTTGGTGTATATCTCGTTTATCATCTTTAGATATGTTCCTGTTATTCCTGTCTCTCTACAAGATCTTTATCATGAAGGGATGTTGGATTTTGTCAAATGCTTTTTCAGCATCTGGTGAGATGATCATGTGGTTTTTCTTTTTCAGTTTGTTTATATGGTGGATTACATTGATGGTTTTTCGTATGTTGAACCATCCTTGCATCCCTGGGATGAAGACTACTTGATCGTGGTGGGGATGATTTTTCTGATATGTTCTTGGATTCGATTAGCCAATATTTTATTGAGTATTTTAGCATCAATGTTCATGAGGGATAATGGTCTGTAGTTCTCTTTCTTAGTCTTATCTTTGTATGGCTTGGGTATCAAAGTGATTGTAGCCTCGTAGAAAGAGTTTGGCAATATCTCATCTGCTTCTATTGTGCGGAACAGTTTGAGGAGTACTGGTATCAGCTCTTGTTTGGATTTCTGGTAGAGGTCTGCAGTGAAGCCATCTGGTCCTGGGCTTTTTTTGGTTGGGAGGCTGTTGATGACTGCTTCTATTTCATTAGGGTTTATGGGTCAATTTAAACTGTTTATCTGATCTTGATTTAATTTTGGTAAGTGATATTTATCCAGGAAACTGTCCATTTCCATTAGGTTTTCGAATTTTGTGGAGTACAGATTTTCAAAGTATGACCTAAAGATTCTCTGGATTTCCACAGTGTCCGTTGTTATATCTCCCTTTTCGTTTCTGATTTTGTTAATTAGTGTACTCTCTCTCTGCCTTTTGGTTAGTTTGGCTAGAGGTTTGTCTATCTTGTTGATCTTCTCAAAGAACCAACTCTTTGTTTCATTGATTCTTTGTAATGTTTTCCTAGTTTCTACTTTATTGATTTCAGCTCTCAGGTTGATTATTTCCTGGCGTCTACTCCTCCTTGGTGAGTTTGCTTCTTTTTGCTCTAGAGCTTTCAGTTGTTCTGTCAGTTCTCTAATGTGACTTTTCTCTAGTTTCTTCATGTGGGCACTTAGTGCTATGAAATTCCCTCTTAGCACTGCTTTCAGAGTGTCCCATAAGTTTGGGTATGTTGTGTCTGCATTCTCATTAGATTCTAGGAAGTCTTTAATTTTTTTTATTTCTTCCTCAACCCAGGAATGGTGCAATTGGATGTTATTCATTTTCCAAAAGTTTGCAGGTTTTCTGCCATTTGTATTGTTGCTGAATTCTAGCTTTAATGCATGGTTGTCTGATAAGATACAGGGGGTTATTTCAATGCTTTTGTATCTATGGAGGTTTGCTTTGTTGCCTACTACTTGGTCAATTTTAGAGAAGGTGCCATGTGGTGCTGAGAAAAAGATATATTCTTTTGAGTTTGGATGGAATGCTCTATAGATATCCGTTAACCCCAGTTGGGTCATAACTTCTTTCAGATCCTTTGTTTCTTTGTTGAGTTTCTGTCTGGTTGTCCTGTCTAGTGGCGTAAGGGGTGTGGAAGTCTGCTACTATAAGTGTGTGTGGTTTTATGTGTGGTTTGAGCTTTAGTAATGTTTCTTTCACAAATGTGGGTGCCTTCGTATTTGGAGCATATATGTTCAGGATTGAGACTTCATCTTGATGGGGTTTTCCTGTGATGAGTATGAAATGCTCTTCTTCATCTCTTTTGATTGATTTTAGTTTAAAGTCTAATTTGTTAGATATTGGGATTGCTACATCAGCTTCTTTCTTGAGCCCATTTGATTGGAAATTCTTTTCCCATCCTTTTACTCTGATGTATAACCTGTCTTTGAAGTAGAGATGTGTTTCTTGTAAACAGCAGAAGGATGGATTCTGTCTTTGTATCCATTCTGTTAGCCTATATCTTTTTATGGGTAAGTTAAGACCATTGACATTTAGGGATATTAATGTCCATTGTTCGTTGGTTCTTGTTTGTTTTGGATTTATTGTTGGTGGTGTCATTGTGTGTGGATTTTGCCCTCCTGCTTCTTTTTGTGTTTGGCAAAATTAGATTATCTATTGCCTGTGTTTTTGTGCATGTAGTTATGTTCCTTGGGTTGGAGTTTTCCTTCCAGAACCTTCTGTAGTGCTGGATTTGTGGATATGTATTGTTTAAATCTGTTTTTGTCATGGAATATCTTGTTTTCTCCATCTATAATGATTGAAAGTTTTGCTGGGTACAGTAGTCTGGGTTGACATCCATGCTCCTTTAGTGCTTGTAGGGTATCTATCCAAGACCTTCTGGCTTTCAGAGTTTCCATTGAGAAGTCAGGTGTGATTCTAATTGGTTTGCCTTTATATGTTACTTGGCCTTTTTCCTTTGCAGCTCTTAATATTTTCTCTTTATTCTCTAGATTTGGAGTTTTGATTATTATGTGTCGGGGGGGACTTCTCTTTGTTGTCCAGTCTGTTTGGTGTCCTATAAGCTTCTTGTACTTTCATAGGCATATCTTTCTGTAGGTTGGGGACGTTTTCTTCTATGAATTTGGTGAATATGTTTTCTGTACCTTTGAGCAGTGTTTCTTCTCCTTCTTCTACACCTATTATTCTTAGGTTTGGTCTTTTCACGGTGTCCCATATTTCCTGTATATTTTGTGTTAGGGATTTGTTGGACTTGAGGTTTTCTTTGGTTGATGAATATATATCCTCTAGCGAGTCTTCAATAGCTGAGATTCTTTCTTCTGTATCTTGGATTCTATTAGTTATACTCACGTCTTTAGATCCTGATCGTTTATCCAGTCTTTCCATTTCCAGCATCGCCTCATTCTGTGTTTTCTTTATTGTGTCTAATTCAGCTTTCATGCTTTGAACTGTTTCAAGAGCTTCCTTCACTTGTTTGGTTGTTTTATCTTGGGTTTCTTTAGCTTCTTTAAGAGATTTGTTTATTTCTTGAATTTTTTGGTTTGTCTTTTCCTCTATTTTGTGTAATTTTTTGCTTGCTTTGTCTTCTATTTCTTTAAGTGATTTTCTTGTTTCCTCTTTGAAGGTCTCTATCATCTTGCTGAGATAATTTTTGAGGTCCATCTCATCTTCATGCACTATGTTGGGCTTTTCAGGTCTTGCTGGAGTGGAGTCCCTAGATTCTAGTGGTGTCATATTGGTCTTTCTGTTGTTGAGCAAGTTCTTATTCTGTCTTCTTCCCATATCTTTTTCCAGTGAGTGCAGGTAGAATCTGTCTATCTCCTCTTGTTACTCTGTAGTGTGTGTGGGCCAGGAATTCAATGTCCGAAGCTCTGGATGGTCTTGCCTCTCTGCATAGTTTCCTCACTCTGAAGGAGTTAGGCCTCCTGGCAGATCGGTTGCCGGGAACTGAAGGAAGAGTGTCCTGCACCCAGATTCAGGGAGCTCCTCCCTGCCTGGGCATGTCTGTTTCAAGCAGGGACAAGCCTGGAGGGATCTGGGTGGATGGTGCTTAGGACAGAGGTTGGGTAAAAGCAGGGGGTCGCTCACCTGGTCTGGTCTGTGATGAGTCGGCGGAATGAATATTTTTAAAATACCCATTAATGCATGTGTACACATATTCATGCTCACATATAACAAATAATAGTTGAAAATTGAACTGTTGTATGGCTAGTTAACTGGATCTTGGCAGTCCCTTTTAATATTTGTAATTTTCAAAGTATCCACAACACAAAATTTATTCTCAATTATAGTTGAAATCTAAGTTTAGATGATTATACTTTTATTTGAAATTCTACAGTTATAGAATTCTTTTACCTACTTCCATGGATATATTGAATAAATAGTGGCAGCATAACTTCTTTTGTTAAGGTCACTTGGGGCAGAGTGGTTGGTTCTAAGTTAAAAACATTGACACACCAATGAAGCTATTGGCCATAAAGAGGGTTTGGTTTGTAATAAAATTCCAGAATGATTCATTACCATACTCAAAGAAGTTTCTTGCTACATAATGGTGAGCTTTGTTACACCATGAGAAAAATATATTGGCAAAAGTTAGTAAAGTTTCAAAAATGAAAGAAAACTATATCTATGAATTTAAAGTAATTGATCCATATGGCCTTCCCCTACTTCAAGAAGTTTGATTATATCTTAGATAGAAGTGGGTAAAGGGTGCTCAAAATCAGGACAATGGCTTCTGCCTAAGCAATGTTGTCAGGGTGCAGTTGCCAGGAAATGAGTCAGTGAGCAAGCATTGCCCACTGTGATTTAGTTTTCATTTAAGAAGTGATTCTATAAATTCAAAGACATAGCTGAGCTGGACAGATCACCACAGGCTGATGGATAATAGCATGAAGGACATTCAATCTGCCCTCCACAAGAGAGATGGTCTCACCCACTGTGGTCCACAACTCCTATCTCTCATATCTGTATGTTAGATGAGGACACTTATGGGAATTCAATGGAACAGTTATAACTCATCCTCTGAAATAATCAATGACAGATCATGCCATACCTCCAGTCTCTGAGGAAGTATTGGCAGACTATTCACATGTCCAACTTCTGCGGAATTCATAACATACCAATCATGGCTTCAGCTTGAGTGTCCTCACATCGGCCATTCCTACAGCTTCTAAGGGAGTACCGACAAAGCAATCATACCTCCAGTGTCTAAGGGAATCCCGACAGACCACTTCATGTCACCAATTTCTCAAGGAGTTCTGAGAGAGAGATAAAGGATTTACAAAGTATGGCTTTTTCCCTCACACTTTTTCTAGTAAAGTAAGTTCACCATTACAATTAGAAAGATGTTTGGCAGACTCCATGAGGTAAGTTGTTGCTTTTTGGGGAAGGTAAGTGAGTTTTTTCCTGCAATGGATAGGCAGAGCTTTGGGCTCTTTGCAGACAGGAAACCTCTCAGCAATTCAACTGTGGCATCTGTTGTAGTTGAAGAAGGAAGATTTGAGCTTCAGCCAGTGCCAACATTATTAGCACACCAACTGTTGTTTTGGGCATTTTAGAATTTAAAGCAATTCTCATTTATGTATGTGAGAGCATTTGCTCATCTCAAAATCACCAGACTCCTGTAGAAGAATTCTACAATTCACAATAGGATATAGGCAAATAATCAAGTAGATATTTCCTAATGAAAGAAGAAATTCATATCCATTTAAAAATATTTTATATTCATTTCCAATTCATTGCAATTGTTATACTTGCTAAATCATCAGCTGTGTAGTGTATCCCCACACTGATGTTTAGCAAAGACGGAACACAAGAGATGAAGTGTTAATTAAGCACAACGCTGTTGTAGGTGGTATTTGGAACATGGAATTTTTTCACATTCTTTTAAAAATGGTACTTTTTTTTAGTTTTAGTTTTAAGACTTGAGTACTGTTTTGACATCTGTCCCAGCCATCTCTCCCCAGTCAAACTGCTCCTGTGCTCCCTCCTAAGCTCAGGATCTCTTCATTATTATTATTGTTTCATGTATATTCATATATATATATATATATATATATATGTGTGTGTGTGTGTGTGTGTGTGTGTGTGTGTGTGCGTGTGTGTGTGCCTAAAAGCACAGACACATTCAATGTACTGAGACCATTTTTATTTTGTAAATAAACAAATCTGAAGTTCAAAGAATAGAAAGGAATTCCCAAGATGCAGCTGCAATTATCATGCCAAGGATTCAGAACTAAAAGCTGAAGTTGTTAAACAGTTGATTATTAGAACTCAAAGATGCTCAGGAAGCAAAAAGTCACCCAAAGTAAACTTGATTTCCACATAAGAGACACATATGAGATATATGCAAATGAGGTATTTGATGCCCATTGTGAGTTATTTCTTTCATTCTGCATTTCTAAATTAGTTTATACCTCATTCTTATGATGTTGTCAGTATGATCTCCTATATTTTGGGTCTGAGGAAATAAGACTGAATATGAAGTCAGTTCAAGAAGACCATAGAGGGGTTGGTTACTGAAGTAGGAATGAAATTGGCATCATCTCTGTCTAGAACTAAATCTTAACATGATGCTCTTCTGCATTGCTTTGTTAATCACTACAGAAATTTATTTCTCTTTATACAGTTCTAAGACATTCTTACCAACCAGGCTACTAAATAGACAGATTCCAAGAATATAGCAGACATTGAATCCCCTCTCATTTATGTCCAGTTACTTTTGTTGATACAGTCAATACTCATCTTGCTTTGTGAGAGATTGAAGAGATGCCTACCAAGTGTACTTTGAATGTTTATGATTTCACTTTAATAACTGGACTTGTTTTATGGAGAGAAACAGTTATGTAGATCATTCAAGGCACACCCAGTTTTGAAATATAATCAGTTCATTTTAGTGACCTGAACAATAATGCTTACTTGTGTTTAGAGTTTAGGGAAATGGCTCAGAGATATGGCTTGTAATGACCCACAGCAAAACTGTGATACATGAAGCCTTTTATGCCCAGCAGTACCAATTCTCTAATTAATAATTTATATACCACTTATATCCTGAAAGGATTTATAATAATAAACCATGAAATATAAATGAAAAAGGTTATCAAAGGAGAAATAGCATACTGACTTTCAAGAAATTACATAGATTAAATTTCTCCCATATATTATTCACTGGATGTAACAATAACAACGGATGCCCTGGGAGATTGCTCAGTCTGATGTTTTCCAAGCTCATTTTCCAAGTTCCCTATCTTGGTGGAAAGAAAGAAGAATTATGTGCTGTGTATAGGATAAATATATCCTTGCCTCCTTGTGTCTGTGGAGTCATAGTAGATATTTACGAGAAAATATTAAATCAATTTTCTACCATGTAATATCTGTTAAAATCATAGTTTCTTAAATAATTATCCTTACCTGTCTGACAAATTCAACCTGAATTGAGTACAGAAATTGTGCAGCAGAGGGAGAAAGATCAGAATCTGGGAATTTCAACAGGGACCTTAAGCAGATGGAAACCTGAATGTTTCTTGCCTTCTATGAAGACAGTCCTGTGGCAGTTCTTCAGCAGATGGTGTGTAAGTCACTGCAGCTGAGATTCATGAAGATAGCCTACACGTGCCTCTTCTCGACTTGCTCATGTGAGAAAGAGTTTATGCATGCCCTTCTGTCATGAGGGGGGATGTACCTAGGGCTTTCTGTCCAGGCCCATCGACTCCTCTCAACTGTTAAAGAATAATACAATGACAGGTATTTTAGTCTGTGTATCTCCTATGACAAAAGAATGGGTGTGTTGTTCTCTTTACCTCTTCAAAAGTCCAGTGATGGCTTCCAGATCAAGCTCCTTTCTCACCCTCTCATTTTGCCTCTTAAATTTCATTCTCACTGAACTTACTGTCAATCACTTGAGTTGCCTTTGAATTGGGAAAGATCTCTTTCTTGTATGTTTGACCCAAAGGCTTTCAGCCTTATCATCTTCCAAGTTCTCCTGTAAAAGAAAATGCTACTTTATCTAAACCAAAGAGTCAAAAATTTCAGGAGACACAAATTAGTGAAGCTATTGCTAATAAATTAATCTTCAAAAAGGTACCATCTGGGTCTGAGTGAAGACACGTTATTTGGATAATAATCTAGTCCCTGTAATTATATTTTTACTAGTATAGCATCCTTAGTTTGCTCCAAGAGCATAGTTGTCTAGTCTGTGCATTTATCTATTCATGGACTGTTCTTGCTTGTCTAGTCAACTTTCCTCACACTGAGGCCTGGTAATTGTGGCAAAAGAAGTAGAACACATTGTCAGTAATAAGAAAAAACAAAAATATGGAAATTGGCACTCTCTGTTAAGAACTATCCTTGTTTCTTCATGTAATTCAAATCTCCTTTGAGTAATTTCAGTGCCTGAATATTGTAAATTCTAATTTGATTGGTTGTTGTACCAATTGGACATAGTAGGATATACAGGAAAAGTAGCATATGTCCCTTGTTATTGTAAAGAGTGTCATTATTAGTAGTGGTCTTTTCCAGTGTTATTACCTGTTAAGACGACTCAGGAAGTCATTGCAAGAATAGACTAATTTACCAAATTGAGAGACATATATAAACATCTGTCCAATGTAATTCCAAAAATCATTATTAAATTACTCATTTTTGGTGTAGCATAATGAAAGCACTCAATCCATTAAACTGCTTTATTTCTGTAAAATTCTTTGGTAAGATAGTTACCTATTGTGTTGCAGTAGGAATATTTGTGTCTTATTGAAGGAACTGAAAGGGGGGTAAGGGATGGATGGGAGTACTTTCAAACTCTATTATGTAGATCCATTTTCATAAACACTTGAGTTTTACAGATTTGCAGGGTTCATCCCTAAAATTGGGAGTATGATTTTTCCCATCTTCACTGGAAGAAATTTTTTTAATTAATTTATTTTTTCCATTCCAGTCCCAGTTCCCTCTCCTTTCTCTCCTTCCACTCTCCTCCACACCCCTTCATCTCCCATATGCTCCTCAGAGAGGATAAGACCACCCCTCAAAATCTCCTAAATCTTACCATCATCTTGTTGAAGCAGGACCAAGGCACCTTTACACCCCTACCACCCCTGTGTCTAGGCTAAGCAGGATTATCTCTCCATATAGAATGGGCTCTACTAAGTCAGGGAAAGAAAATTTTTATGAAGAATTTTTGTTTAGGAAAGTTTAATATCCATGTTACCCAAGGTTGTATTTGTAAGGGCTGTTCATTATTTCTTACCATTTGTTACTCAAAATAATATATTAGGTATCTCAATAAATGTCCCTTTCTACAGTACACTTATTAAGTCAGTATAACTTGATTTTTAAAGCTAAGACCAGTGATAAAAACTCATTTTCAGAAATGTATTTGCAAGAGAAAATGTTGTAAAACTTATAGTGAATGCTCTTCAGTTTCTTATTTAGCCAATGAGGAAAGGCTATTTATTGTCCTTCTTTTTACCATTAATCACTTCTAAATAAACAATAGATCCTGTTGTAGGGAAAAAAATCTTCCATCTCCATATTGTAGAAACGAATCACGGGGTACATCTTATTACTATTTAATATGTGCTCACTCTTAGTGGTTTATTTGTTCTCAAATCTCCTCCCAATCCAGAAGCCCCTGGAGGAGTCTGAGGTTGGTGTGAGAAACACTAATTAGACTCAGCAGTTCAAGTGATACATTGTGGTGCCTTGTGTGTGAACTCCCTTGGGTGTGGCCTCAGGCAGACAGAAGATGAGAGAGGGAAACTTGAGGCTTGGCTTTCTTTTGTGTGCTCTTTGGTGAGTCATCAGATCATGTAGGAAGGTCAGAGAAATGTTCCCACATTTCTTTGTATTTTTTCTTTGTAATTGTTTTCCCCCAAACACCAATTTATCATTTATCTTGGGTCTAGTGAAATAATTACATCCTTGCCTTCAATACATGACCACACATATTATAGAATGAAAGAAGAGAACAGCAGATGATAATGAGAGAAAATGTCTCATAACCATGGCTGACCACATTCCCAGAGGGGTAAGACTGAGCTTTAAAATGATTGTTTCACCCCACTAAGCTTTGCTAGCTGGGAATGAAAGGGAGGGAATTTTTTGGGGTGCAAATCTGCTGCCTTTCCAAATCACTGACTATGAAAAAAGTGGACCCAGAGAAAAATTTTCTTTCTACTCATTGGATTCTGCAGTGACAGGCACCATGAGCTCAGGCATTCTACTTGTATTACCTATGAATATTTGAGGCTGTAAACAAAGACTTGTGGGAGTGGGGAGATGGCTCAGATGTTAAGAACCCTGACTGCTTTTCCAGAGTTCGTGAGTGTAATTCCCAGAAACCACATGGTGGCTCACACAACAATCTGTAATGAGATACGGTATCCTCTTCTGGCCTGTAGGCATACATGCAGACAAAATATTGTGTACATTATAAATAAACAAATCTTTAAAAAGAAAGAAAGACACTGTGACTATTGTGCAGTGACATAAGTCTGCTAACAGGCTCCTCTTAAAAGAGTGATTAGCACCCACAATTTTGAATATTTGAGCACCAACTACAATCTGTCCCTGACTCTTATTCACCAAGTAGAGGACACTAAGTAGAGCCTTCCAGAACCAATTAGGTAATGAGTCCACCAACACCAGTGAGGTTAACATCTTGTGAAATGAACCTTGACAAGTGTAGGGTTCCTTCCATTATGAAGAAATTGACAGGAAGAGGCTCCTCATCTGAATTGTCTCCAGCCACTTATGATACATTCTGTTAAATGTCTGCCTCCAATGGGCCTTCTAGATATTCTGTTTCTAGATTCTAGTTTGAAAAATTATAGGCTGGGGAACTGCTCTACCCTGTTCATTGCTTAAAAGTCAAAGTTCTATCTATGACTCTGCAGAGAGAAGGCATGTAATCAGAGGCTTGTAAACTCAGAGTGTTCATACATTCATACCAGATAATGATGGATTTTTGTTTGTTTGTTTTACAAGTATTTTTTTGCTGCTGATTTGTTTCAGAGTCATATCCCCACTCTCATGCAGGGATTAGAATGTGCTACCACATACAGCAACAGGACACATGGGATCATATGTGAATATTTGGTTGTTGCTTATACAGAATCTGAATGGGTGATGATTGACTTAGTAATTTGTTGAGATGTACATGGTGGCACAGATCTGAAATCTGAGCACCAAGGATGCTGATCCAAGAGGATTGAAAAATGAGGACAGACAGGCATTTATCCTCAACTCCACACCAGGCATGCTCCATTAGAAACAGAAAGAAAGACAGAGACAGAGACAGACAGAGAGATACATAGACATGGAGAGACACACAGAGAGAGACACAGAGAGATAGAGAAACAGAGAGAATTTAGTAAATACTTGAAAGAGTAGAATAGGCAGATTGTTGGTCCATGGCACTTTTCCTTTAATAAGCCTTCTTCTGAGTCTCCTTGGATGGCTTTCAGCTTTTTGACAGATCAAACTGATGGTGATGAAGATTATTATTTTTTTAATGACTGAAAAAGACAATTTGCTGATGTCAATGGAAATGACCTTTTGTGTGTCACAGAAGGCAAGTGTTTACATAGAAATTTTCTGTGCTGGATTGCTTTCAGAGTGTGTTTTGTGTATATAATGTCAGCAAAAACAGAATCATAATAATTGAATAATATAGATATTATTAAACTCCACAGTTTATGATACTGAGAGACTTTAAATAACTTTGTAAAACCCAGATAACAGGAATATTGTTTCAGCAGTTATGAGCCTTTAATGCTCTTCCCTGCAAGAGACCAAAGGTGATACTTATATCCCACTTTGGGTGACCCAACAGCCTGTAACTCCTGCATCAAGACATACAATGTTCTCTTTTGGCCTTTGCATGGAAGTATGCTCACTTGCACAATAAAAACACAGTTATACACACAACGTAAAACACCCAAACATAAAACCATACAATATACAAAACTGAAAACCTCAAACATAGAAATATACAATATACATAACTGAAAACCCCCAAATATAAATACATCCATACACATAACTAAAAACCTTAAACATAAACACGCATGCACATTATTAAAAGTAAAAATAAATCTGTAAAATAAGCAGGCTTATTGATTCAATGGAGTGCAAAGGAAAGCCTGTCTGAGCATCTGGGAGTGGCCTAAATTAAGACTCTGGCAGTGCTGCAAGAAGAGACACTTATCAGGACTTTGGGGATGAAAAAAAAGAAAGAGGAAATTATGACACATTTTAAGGGGTGACAGGTCTGTAGGAGATTTATAAACATGGGGTTACAAATCCTCAGGAGGGATTTGTTTTGAACATACAGGTAGAAGCAACCCCAGCAGGTAGGTTGGTGTCAGCTTCCATTCTGGCAAGAGATAGAGTGTGAGAAGCAAGGAAATGTTTATGACTAAGGTGTCTCTCTTTCTCGGTTCAAGAGAATGTGAAAATGCATACACTGGCATATTTTTAGAGTTCTGACAGTTTTCTCTCAAAGGCTTTGAGAACAGAGAGAAATGGAGAACACTCTGGAGAAGAGCACACCTGGGGAATCTTTATAATGAGCAGAAATGCACATCATGTCCTGTAAAGTGTTTGGCTCAGCCTTAAAAAGTGAAGATGGAAAGCTATTGAGTAGGGACACAGCTGGCAAGCCTTTTAAGTTTTCTTGAGTGTATTTGAAGGTCATTGCTTTGAAGTTCCAATAGTAAACTATGAAGATTTTTAAGAGTGACATAACCCACACAAGAATAAGAAAGCCCTATTTATGATTTTATGTTTGATGAAGTGCACAGGCAATATTCTCAGAAGCATCATAAAAAAACAGATAAATGTTCAAATTGTGAGCCTATCATCCCTACATTCTTTGCTTTGCATACCCACAGTGCAGAAAATACAGCAAACCTCATACCAGTATCTCAAGTATCTCCTTCAAATAGGAGGCATAACTGTTATATAGGAGAAAAAAATCCATTTTGAAGAAAACATAGAAGGATGAGTAAGTTTGAAAAGTTACCAACATGTACTTGGTGGTGGAGTGTATGCCTGTGTTTGTGGGAATGTGAACAGATGTGTCCACATGTGTATGTGGGCACATGCATATAGAGACCAGATTTACACTACGATTTCTTCCTTGACCTCTCCATCTTATTTTCTGAGACAAGGTCTCCACTAAACACAGATATCAATATATTGGCTTAGCCATCTGGTCAATGAGCTACAGAGATCTGCCAGAATGTGTTCCACCCAACACTGGGATTTTAGAATTTCACCATATACTCAGCTTTTTACAATTAATTACAGTATCCAAAATGGGTCCTCATGCTTAAATAGCAACCACTTATTGACTGAAACATCTCTTCCCTGTACTATGTTAAATTTTGTTTATATAAAATGTACATTAATTACAGTGAAAGTTAAATGGATTTCTGTGACTATGGGCAATATTGGGGTATAGAATCACTGAAAGAACTTGACTCCTGTTAAAGACTTCCGAACAAGTCAGCACTTGCATGTAGCACTTGAGTGGTTGAACCAGGAGGATCACTAAGATCTCAAGACTCTCATGTGCTATATAAAAAGACTTTATACCTACAAAATCTCAACAAATCTAACCAAACACCCGTGCTAGTGACCTGTGAGATGCTGATAATTTCCTAACAGCTTTAATGTCTATAAGCTTGTAGCCAGCTCTGCCAGTGCAACACCCGCCTGAGGTATTGACCAAAAGGAATAATTTATGTTGGGTTACAATTTTGGAGGCTCCAATCTGTTACTGAATGATTGGCCTGCTAATTTGGCCTGTGGTGAGGCAGCATATCCTGTAGGAAGGAGGTAGTGGAGTAGGCTGCTCATTTCTTGGACACTACACACAAACAAAGAGAAGGTGAAATAGACCAGAATCACAGACTTCCCTTTGAGTAATATCCTCCAGTAATCAAATTCCTCCCACTAAGCCCAACCCTGAAAGTGTTTAACCTTCTCCACTGTGCCAAATGATATCAGTTTGCCAAAATCACCTCCTCCACAAAGCTTTGAGAGCCACATCTGTCCCTTAAAGGTGGCTGTGTTAGATTAGTCCCTTGACATTTTGACTGAGACCAACTATGGCGTATTTAGAGTAGAAAATGTGTATCGAGTACAACTCTAGGAATAGGTGCACAATGACAATTAGGAAAGGCTAATCTGACTGGCTTTGTGGAATGTATATTTCAGTAAGAGAGAAAATTTAAAAAGCAGATATATAACATATTGAATAATCACAGAAGAGATAAAAATGTAGAAAAGAGTAGAAAAGCAGAAAATGCCGTGGCTCATACAGTATGACAGAAAAGTTACCAGAAGAGACAGCACGTAGACTGTGTTCTCTAAACATGAGTGTCAGATGTGATGACAATAGCACAGTATTATTCATATAGAAGAATTAATTTCCATAGAAGCATTAGATATGATGACAGTATTTGGGAAGCAAAGTTTTGTAGCTTTCACCTCTCATGTCTCCCATCCCTAGTAACTCTGAACCCTCCTGTTCAAGCTCATTCCCACTTTCTTGTCCCATTAGATATCTTCCCACATTCCATCCTTCCTTACCACCCAGGAAATTCAGTGTTAGTCTCTATTTCATGTTTTCAGACTTCAACACATTTATACCACACACACACACACACACATACACACACACACACACACACACACATACACACCAATTTTGAATTTATTGGCTGATGAGACTATACTTCCATTTAGCTGAAAATTGATTAAAGAAAAGAAGATTTTTCTTGAAATTATATTTTAAACATACCTTCTGAGTGTGATACTGATAATGTAAGATGTAAATCCAGAGACTTGTTAGAAGAAAACTAAATTCAACACAAGGATTTAGTCATAGGAACAACATTTACCATTTGGTTTAGGAATCCACAGTGACTAAAAACTGGAATGTATTGTCTCCAAAAGACTTTACACACATTAGAAACTGGAGAAGGAAGGAATGTTTTAGCCCCCCAACTAGTCATAAAAGCTAGAGATGGCATGTCCAGAGAGACTGAAATTCTCTGCTTTGTACATCAGTAGAGTAGACAGTTTCTAGTAGCATCCCTGTCTCTACAATAATGTTTGGCTCACATGTCTTCTTGGAAGTTTTTAAAAGCCTAAAACCTTTTTAAAGATATCTTGCCTTTTGTATATATAAAATCCAGTTCTCTCCTAATCATCACTATTTTTCCAAATTATTAATATAAAAAGATATTCCTGTAAACACACCCAGTAAAGCTTCATTTTTAGCCTAATAAATAAGTGTCACCATCTTCTCTGGATCAAAATACACCTTTCCATTATTGGTGCCATAAAGCAGGACTCTGCATTCTTTGCTGCATAGACAAGGATTCCAAAGGCAGAGAGCTTAAGAACTTGGGGTATGGTGCCAGAAAATTACTATCCCTTGATAAAATGCTCTAAAAATTTTATTGTGATGTGGACAAGGACCAGAGCTCATTTGTTCAACACAGTTCCCAGAATCCACCATGTTTATTGAAACATGCACTTAAAAGAACATAGTAGAATTCTTGCTGAATATGTTATGTAACTAGAAACAGATGCACAAAAGTCCAAAGACAGCAAAAGTATGTTGGAGATGATGGATGTGTTAATTACTTTTATTATGGTTATAAACTCTTTGGTACATGTATATGTTCAAACATAAAATTGTGTACATTAAATATGCACAGCTTTGTTTATCAGCTATGCCCTAATAAATTGTCCATTTATTCAATAACAGAGAACATAGACACTGGCTCTCAAAGGAAGAAAAACAGTAGGGTTTTAGTTAGGGGGTTGTAGGGGAAGAAGGGAGGGAGAAGGGAACTGGGATTGTCAAGTAAATCAATCTCATTTCTAATTCAAATAAAACAATGAAAAAAAAAACCCAAACAAACAAAAAGACTAGTATCGATATATCTATATATCAATCAATCTATCTATCATTGGTCATTTATGACATTAAATTATAAAAGAGATATAGTCGAATATTGTGAGACTTCTTACTCACTGTAGGAGACAAAAGAATTAAGTGGGATATATATGAATATATATATATGTATATGTATACGTATATGTATATGTACATATATACATATGCATACCATACATATATATGGTAAAAGTACATAATAAACTGGAATAAATTATCATTATGAAACTCAACATACTGTTCGTTGGACTCTCCCCAAGAAATAATATGGACCATGTACGGAGGCACCATGTTCAGTTACAAAATTCAACATCAAATAAGGGTAGTCAGATAACAATGGAGATAAATCTTCTATCTCGGATCTGAAAATACTGGTTTTGAATACAGTTTCTCTCTATCTGAGAACTTGAACAAAAGATATAATTTTATGCATCAAGGTCCCAAATGAGTAGGCATAATGATAATATATATTTGTAATATCAGTAGGTCATGCCAAAGTGAAGTTCAGTTTCATGGTGGTATTGTTGTTTATGCAATGCTGATAAGTGTAATTGGGAGAATCTGAACATAAATTAAAGAATAGTGTGACCCGGGCATCAATGTAAACCATGATAAATGAGTGTCACAGACATATAACCCAGCCATCTGGGAGAGAACAAATTTCTCATATACAGAACATCAGATGATAGTGTCTAAAAGAAGCTTTACATAATCTCATATCTGATTCACTGAGGGCAAACTGCCTGGCAATTCTGTAATGGGGAAAGCTCAAACAAAACCATAAATGAACAAACATGTGCAAATAAACTAATACAAATTTTTCTGTACCTAAGAAAAGTAACCTTTCTCCCACTCCTATAAAACATTTCCAACTTTCAAACTTGGGCCCACATCTTCATTATGAGGAAGGATTTTCCATCTCTGGATGTTTAGACTATGCCAGGTTCATATTAGTATCACTTGTTGAGGTAAAGCAAAAGCTTTTTATTCTTCTTAAGAAGCCACAACCATCCACTCTCAACATAAACAGTAAGAGAAGCCTGATAGTACATACTGGTTACAAGAGTAAGCCTAAATACATTTATCAAGTGCAGTTCAGCAGAGTCCTGTGTCCACATTGACCCACAGTATAGAAAATGGAAAGACACAAGTCACCTGCCAAACTTAGTACTATGAAAAAGGTGTTCAGAAAAAATGTCATCAATGCTCTTCATTGGGTTCTGAATTTAAGAGGATGCTGGCCCACTGACAATCTTTATCATTAACTAAAATTACTTCAAGGATGAAGTTGAAACAGTAATTGTTCTGGTTTCATTTATATTGCTGTGATAAATACCATCACCAAAAGCAATTTAAGGAAGGAAAAGTTGAAAGGTTAAATTCCAGCACTGATGGAAGTCAGGGCAGGAGTTGAAGCAGAAAACAAAGAGGACTACCCTTTATTAACCCACTCACTGGATTGCTAATTGGTTCATGCTTACTAGCTTTTTTTATATTCCCCAGACCCTCTTGCTTAAGATCATAATATGTATGGTGGGCTTTGTCCTCCTGCAGTAATCAATAAATAAGATAAACCTTCACAAACATGATATATGTCAATCTGATGGACACATTTCTACAATCAGGATCTTTCTCAACAGGTGACTCTTAAACTGTGTCAACTTGACAATGAAACTGAACCAGGAAATCAGGTAGCTATAAATGAAAAACAGTTGATGTCTATTACAATCATAGGTCTTAAATGGTTAAACGGTGTGTGAAAGAGGCCATGTCACAGGGAGTTGATGTGAATGCTCCAAAGGATGTGGAAAAGGTGAGGGTAGGAGACTGCTGTAGGCCATAGCCACCTGTAGATGTTATGGCAGGCAAAGAAAGATGTAAGCCATATCTCTCAACTTCCAGAAAATAGTCAATCCTTCTGTCACTTTTATTTTAGATTTATGACACACTTGTCTAATTCCAACATAGTGACTATAAGAAAATGCATTTGCTTGGGAATTAAGTTGTAAGGAATTAATTTTGAAGATTTTGTTCATAAGCTACTGATATCATAATATGTTTTATATTATGTGCACATCAAGTTTTAAACTTTTAATTTATGTATGCTGTGAAGGAAGAATGAGCAGATATACAAACTTCAGTGAATCTCTATAGACAGTCACCCCTATGTGAACTTCTTTCAGATCAAGAGAATATTAACTGTAAAACATCACAGGTAGGCTTCTGGAGTGCACAAAATTAACAAAGCATATTTGCAATATTTTAACAAGTACTAACTTTTGATAATGTTAAGGTCAAGGAAGTTAATGGAATGTGTATAAACTTTCCAGGCCCTTCATAGTCACATGCTGAGCATCACATTTTCATTTCAGCATCAAATGTCTGTTCTAAATTAATTTCTGTGCTCCACCCCACCCCCATCTGTGTGCCAGAATGTTTGTGTCATGTTTACAGATAGAGCTCAGAGGACAACTTTTAGGAGTGAATTCTTATGTTTAAACTTGATGAAGCAGAGTCTCTCATCTCTTCTAATGCCCTGTGTGCTCCAGGCTATCTGGCTTGAGAAGTTCCAGCCAATTCTGCTGTCTCCATTTCCTATCTCCCCATAGGAACTTCAGGCTTTTCAGATGTGTTTCAGCAGTTAGACTCTGATCATCAGGCTTGTATGCAGTGAGATTTTACCCGTGGACCCATTTCCCTGGCTCATCACAGATAAGATGAAGCTGTTGTTAAGTGGTTTACAAGGAGCACTGCTAGAATAACTCATTTATAATAAGACCTGGTACATAGCAAATGAGCAGTGGTTATAAGTAACAGCAGGGTAAATTATTGATGAATAAATGAATTGATTTATAAGTCAGTGTATATGGAAAATACAGTTTTACCTACCCATGGGGAGAGAATAATGTTCTAGCAGTTCTGTGGGTCTTGTTTGATTTTATTCTCATGATTCCAAATAAAAGGAAAGCTTTAGACCTGTGAATACCACTTACCAGTAAGCCCTTTTAACTCTAGACACACCTTGTTATCATATTTGTGAGCTCATAATTTACTGAAAATATGTAGAATGTTATAAGACTTCTATTAAGGTGTGAGTGAAGATGATGCACAAATCTTAATTTTTAAAAGAATTTTAAAGAGATGTCACTGGATTGGAGGAACCTTAGAGTTGATTTTTTCTAATACTTCAATTGTGTCTCGGTGACCACAACACCTGTCTGGTTTGGAGTATGGCCTGTGCTGGCAGTAGAATGAAAATTTTCCCCTCTAAAACATGGCACGGGAGGCCTGTCACATGGTGCATCAGACCTGCTGTGTGAAGGGGGCTGCCCTTCTTACGCTAGGAATATGTTTCTCCTGTTGGTTGATGAATAAAGCTATTTCAGCCAGTGACTAGGCAGGAGGTAGCCATAGATGGGGCTACTAGACTCTGAGAAGCCTGGGAAGAAAAACACAGTGAGCCACCAGAGAGACACCATGTAGCCACCAAAGGAGTAGTATTCAAGAGCATTACAAGTAAGCCATAGCCTCATGGCCAAACATAATTTAATAGAAATGGGTTACTAATTAAGGAGGGCTAGCAAATAAGAAGACTAGGACATCAGCCAAACAGTTTATAATTAATAAAAGCCTCTGTACATTTATTTGGGGTTAAATGGCTGTGGAACCAGGTGGGGCAGAAACCCCATCTTCATCTGTGCAACAGTGTAAAGCTCACCCAGAGAAGAGAGGAACCACAATTCAATTCAAATTTGTTTTGGATCTCTCTGTATTTCTTCTATCTCTCCTGTTGCTTTGCATCACCCTAGTATTCACAGGAAGTCAACCACACTAGGAGGCTCTGAGGATGTTCCATGCCTCTCTGGAGAGAAAAATTAAACTAAATAAGAAATCAGGAAAAAGAAAGAATTTCAAAAATATTCACTGATTAAGATGATTTTTTTATTTATTGCATGTCAGAGTTTAAATTTTGTTTTAAAAATAAAGCATCCAAAGACCCCAACATTCATAGTTATAACATCTGACATAACTAAATGTATGTTGTTGAATCCTCTTGCTTTCATTAGGAGGTTATAAAAACTCAGTCACATAGAAACTAATGAATTTTTAATTCTTCATGTAAGTGATGGGAAAGCCAGTTAATTTTTGTCTGTAAATGTATTCATATGGTTAGGAATACTTAGGAAATCTCTCTTCTTAGTGCCCCAGCAATAACTTAAACTGAGCACTGCAAGAGGCACTTGACATTCATGTACTGTCAGTTGCAAATACAAAAGGATAATGCAACAGTGGAGCACATTTTTTCTAAAGAATTGTTTGAAAAGAGAATTTGTGTCTTTATCTTATTAGGTTAATTATACTAAGGCCAGTCTGGAGACTTAAAAGTAAGCTCAATTAAATTAAAGAACTCATTTGAAAATAGGATCAGTAGTTAAAGTGTGTTCTTTTCTCTTTCTAAGAACATTCTAAAATCAAGAGAATTTTTTAGGCACTACAAATGACATTTCAAGAACAGCAAGACACAAGAGCAAAAGCACTTTATTCAGCAAACATTCTTCTGTTCTTTACAAATCAAAGTTCACGTTATTTTGTAAATGACTCATTTTTATAGCAAGAAATCACAAGTTTGACTGTAGTGTTAGATGTAGAAGGTCAGGTTCCTGGAAACTGCATCTTTGAAGAGCAGCAGTGGAAAAAGAAAATCTTAACACTTTTTAGATGAAGAATTCACACAAGAGGAGTTGTAATATAATGTGATGTTCAACAGAAATTTTTCTTTTCAACAAATGGTTGAGAAATTGACAGATTGAATGACTGTTAGATAGGTACACAGATAATAAACATCAGTAAGTAGATGATAGATTGACAACTTATAGATAGTTGATAGATAGACAATAGATAAGTAGTTGATAGATAATTGATAGATTGCAGATGATAAAAGGTTAGTCTATAATTGATAGATGATAGATGAATATATAAAAATTATTTCATTGGAGAATTTTTAAATTTTGAACAATGAATTTTAAGTATATGTGTACAAAACAATTGAGTCAAAGAATGACTTCAGCATAGCCTCTAATCAATGCCTTTCCCATTCTGTACCAAATTTAAAGCCAGTGTTGTAGCTACATCAGCCTCCAGTGGTACCCACCTGACCTTGAAACAATTCCCCATTGGCAATCTGTTTTGGAACAATACATCACACCATATCCAGCCTGGCATTCAGACTCTCAAACTGTGCATAAATGTCACTTCTAGAGTTCTGGTGAATGAAAACTTCTAGAAGCTGGATCCACACAGCAAAGTGCAGAGGCTGGTAATGGTCACCCATGGTTGTATCACAGCATGTTGTCAGAGTGTGTGTTTTATTTTAAAATATCTTCATTGTTTTGCAAAGTTTTTTTAATCTATATTGAGTGTTCTCTCATTTTTAGAATTTTGTTTTATTTTTTGATAGATTTTATACATACTTCTGTATGTACCTAACTATCTTTTACTTTTGGAATCTGATTTAAAAGCAATCTTAATTTCACCTCCCATTTATTCTGTGATGGCCTAAAGAAGAAGGACTCTTTCATAATTATTTCACACACTCCAACATGGCTATAACCACAGTCCCAGAAATATCCCTTAGTTCCTTTAGAATTTCTACCAAGACAGGCTCAGTATTATTTCTCCTTATTCATCAAACTTATTTTATTCCTTTTAGCCAAATTGGATTACAAAAGTTACAATTGGATAATCTTGTTTGTTTTGCTTTTATTTTATTAAAATTTTCAAATTTATTTTACACACAAACCACAGTTTCTCTTCCCTTCTCTGCTCACACCTCCTTTTTACACCCATCTACTACTCAGAAAATGTAAGGCCTCCCATGGGGAGTCAGCAAAGCATGGTATATCAAGTTGAGGCAGGACCAAACTCCTCTCCCTGAATTATCCCACTATAGCCAATAGGCTCCAACAAGCCAGCTCATGTACCAAAAAGGCCAAGTAACAGATAAAGGCAGAACTATCATAATCACACCCAACTTCTCAATGGAAACTTTGAAAGTCAGAAGGTCCTGGATATCTATCCTACAAACACTAAGGGAGCATGGATGCCAACCCAGACTACTGTACCCAACAGAACTTTCAATCACTATAGATGGAGAAAACGAGATATTCCATGACAAACCAGACTTAAACAATACATATCCACAAATCCAGCACTACAGAAAGTTCTGGAAGGAAAACTCCAACCCAAGGAAGATAACTACACTCACAAAAACATAGGCAATAGATAATCCAATTTTACCAAACATGAAAAGAAACAGTAGGGTGAATACACACACACACAATGACACCACCAACATAGATGACCCTAACCTGAAAATGGATAGAGAAAATGTGGTACTTTTATACAATGGAGTACTACTCAGCAGAAAAAAGCAATGGAATATTGAAATTCACAGGCAAATGGATGGAACTAAAAGAGACCATCCTGAATGGTTGTTTTGGCTATTCTGGGTCTTTTGCTTTTCCATATAAACTTGAGAATTGTTTTTTTCAAGTTCTGTGAAGACTTGTGCTGGGATTTTGATGGGGATTGCACTGAATCTGTAGATTGCTTTTGGCAAGATTGCTATTTTTATTATGTTGATCCTACCAATCCAAGAGCGCGGGAGATCTTTCCATTTTCTGGTATCTTCCTTAATTTCTTTCTTTAAAGACTCAAAGTTCTTACTATACAGCTCTTTCATGTGTTTGGTTAAGATTACCCCAAGATATTTTATGTTGTTTGTGGCTATTTTAAATGGTGATGTTTCTCTGACATCCTAGTGCATTTATCATCTGCATATCATCTGTAGATTGAGAGCATGGGAGGAGGGAAGAGAGAGTTGGCAGAAAGAGAGGAGAGGGATGGAGGGGAAAGAAGGATATAGGTGAGCAAGAAGAGTTGGGGGAAGAATAGAAGAGAGCTGACAGATATCATAATAGAATGAGCCATTGTAGTTTTGAGGAGAGATCTGGCACTAGGGAGATTTCCAGAGATTTCCAAGGATGACACCAACTGGCAATCTAAACAGTGTTGGAGAGGCTACCTTAAATGCCCTTCCCTGATAATGAAGTTAATGAGTACCTTATATGCCATCTTAGAGCCTTCATCCTGTGGATGGTGGAAGCAGAGGCAGATACCCACAGCTAAACACTGAACTAAACTCCTGGAACCCAGTTGCAGAGAGGGAGGAATGGGGAGCAAAGGGCTGAAGACCAGGCTAGTAAAGCCCACAGAAACATCTGACCTGAACAAGAGGGAGCTCATGGAATTAGACTGATGGCTGAGGGGCCAGCATGGGACTGATCCAGACCCCATGAATGAGGGTGTCAGTGAGGAGGCCTTGGCGATCTATGAGGCCTTGGGTAGTAGATCAGGATTTATCCCTGGTGTATGAATGAACTTTGCTAGTCCATTCTATGTGGGGGTATGCTATCTCAGCCGAGACACATAGGGAAGGGCCTAGGCTCTGGCCAGGAAGATATGACAGAATTTTGGAATCCCCCATGGAGGGCCTCACCATCTCTGGGGAGTGGAGGGGTAATGGGGTGGGCTCATGAAGATTGTTGGGTGGTGGGTGAGGAGGGAAGCAAGGGGAGCTGGGATTGACATATGAAGCAGGCTTGTTTCTAATTTAAATAAAAATAAAAAAGAAGATTTAAATCTTTGGTTGGTTTGTGATTGAGCTCCCTCTCAGGACCAAATCTCAGGCTGCAGTGGTGCCTAGAATTTGTGAATCAAGTTCACCATTGATTTCTCTTCAATTTCTCTTCAATTTGACTGACCTCTCTGTCTTCTGAGAATATCTTTTCCCCACAAAATTAAAGAGGATTGTTACTTGTTACCTTTTCACAGCCAGCACTGCAAGAACCATTTGTTTTTTTTTATAACATTGAAGTGATTTTTGTTGTTAAAACCCAATTACCCATTTTAATACAATAAATGCACATTCCTATTCTAGCAGCTTACTTGAAAGGATAACAGAATTCTTTAGAAACTCACCATCTCAATATGGAAATACTAAAAATGTAAGCAAAACTCTTCCAATATATTTTCTATTTTTTTGTTAGGCTTTCTCTTTGTCTTATTCAATGTTCTCAGATGCATAAATGTTCACATTGTTGCTTAGTACAACCCATCACACATATATAATTAATATATTGCTATTTCAGAGAATGTTAATTTAATAAGATTACAGCTTCGCAGCTACCATGTTTTGCTGTTGAGATGCATTCTGACTAACACACAAAATAATAAAAACAATGATAAAAAGATTTGGAGAATAAAAATACAGAAATTATAATAGATGAGATACAGAAATTATGTAATATGTGAGTACTGACTGTTTCTACATGATAGAAAACAAACATAAACACATATACAAACACGAAATGTCATTCATATCCTACGCCCAAGCACCACTGTTTAGGTCAAGGAAAGACCTGCAAACTTCTACTATGCCTACATTAAGGCCATGCTGATATTCACCAACCTGCTTTGTTAAACTTAACTACCTGTAAGGTTTTCCTGCCCATAGACTAAGAATATCAATACAGAACATCATTTAAAAAGCAGTAGGATGACTTCCAGGAAATCATTATAATTATTCTAAGTATTTAATTTTTATCTAAAATCAAAATATCCAGAGAAACTTTTCTGAGTTTCCACAAGTAGAAATGTTTAAATGCCCCTGTTAACAACAGGCTGTAACACATATTGTTCATGTGTCCCAATGTTGCTCTACATTTTACTCAAGCCTGCCCTTCTCATGTGCTCAAAAACTATGATTTCTATGAACAAAATATAAAATTGTAAGTACTGTCCTTCTTGGAATGTATCTTTTTACATGTTCAGATAATCATGAGTTGTCAAACTCTTTGATTTCACTTTAAAATGCAAACTTTAGTCATCTTAATGACTATGTAATGCTTGGTAATGCTAAATGATATTTGAATACAATTTATTGCTTAGCCCTAAACTCATTAATTCTTTCTACAGTGACTGCCACTTGTATTTACAATGTGCTGCTCATAGAACAAGCTATCCCAGGTTCCAAACTCCCTTTCCAAGCAGAGGTTCATGAGAAATCGTGAATACCTAATTCTCCTCAAGGTAAACACTGAAAAGTCACATGCATTGCTTGAATTTAAAAATAAATCATTGATCATCTTCCAATTAATATTTTATATTACTTGTAATATTTAGGTTCATGTACAGATAGTATGTAAGAGTGTTTCATTTTGTCATAAGTAGTAATAATCATAGTTATTATTTAATATTACATATTATCAATAGATTATAAGTGGCATTTGTTAGTGATGTGATAGAATGTTGAGGACAATTTAGTCACATTGTGATTTGGAGAAAAATTATAAGGAATTATGTTTCTTAATAACACATAATAACTTTTCTTGAAGTTAAAGATAATTGAACCTATTTAGATCAACTTTAAAAGAAGTCTGTAAAAATTGCCTCCTATGAAAATTGCTGCTTTAAGATATTTGAACAAAAAGAACCAATTTAAACAAATGGTGGTAATGAACAAAAATGAATTATATTGAATCTTTGCTTAGAGTTCAGGAGGTGACTTATCTTTCTTATGTTAGTTGACATGAGGGCACAAAATAATCAGGAATAGAATCTATTACAAAATAATTAACAATTCCCAATTACCTACCAAACTTTGCATTGCTCCCTCTTTAATGCACATCTAACCTTTTCACAGTGTAATTAAAAGCACTCTGGCTCTCCTCTTAGCAACACGCATAAGTATTCTAATCATTTTTAGTTAGCTAAAGAAATTAACTCTTACGTGTTATTAATTTATATTTTCTGATATACTATAATGCTCCATTTGACCTTAGGCTTTTTCCTTTTAATGGAAACTGTGAATACATGTGCATAGCCAGACTTAACTTCTACTTCTCCTATGTAACTTAAACTTTTCTTTTAAAAAATCCACATCATTTTCTTCATAATTTGCTATATCATTCATTTATTTGCTTTATTTTCCTCTCTAAATGGGATGAAATGTCGATGCTACTCTCTATATACATAATCGTTTTCTATAAATTTCCATAACAGTTTCATATGGATACTATGATAAATCATCTTACAATGTTTATAATATCTACAAATAAGAATATTTTCCTGGGAACATCTTGAACTGACATAAGTGCCTCTTTCTTGTAGACCAGATTTCATGTTACCAGAAGGTACCATGCAAGTTTTAAAAAAGGAAGAAAACAAACATGATTCCCACCTAGCTATGACACCTATTAGTCATAGCCAAAGCACAATTACATGATAATTCTAAGGGTGAAATAGTGGCAAGTAAACTTGGCAGTAACCAACAGCCCTTCAGTTGGACTTTAGATCTGCTGAAGAAGAGGGAACACATGACTTGCACTTGAAGAAAAGTCAACAATTTAGGGTCAGTGAAGTCATGGATCTGTAGGATCCATGGATCTATAGGATCAAGAGATCCTATAACTACTACTTTTATATATAATCACTAACTAAATTGCCCTTATACCCATAGGGAAATGAAATCATCACCACTCATCGAGAACACTTCTATTTGTAATAGGTAGAGACCATTACAGAAAACCACAGCCAATCAAAATTAGGTTTTTTTTCCTAAACCAGTGGATACATCTAAAAAACAACTCTAGCACCTAAGGCTCATGGGTCATTGCAGAAGAGGAGGCAGAAAGCCTTTTAAATTAATTTTTATTTAAATTAAAAACAATCTTACATACAAAACCCAGTTACCTCTCCCTCCCATCCTTCCATTCCCCCTACTATCCCCTCATCCCGCACACCATCCACTCCTCAGGGAGGGTGAGGCCTTCCATGGAGGATCATGAAAGTCTGTCACATCATTTGCCCTCCATCATGTACCTAGGCTGACACAGAATGATTTTAAAAACTAAAACAACAAGGAGTTTTCAATAAATCTGTTTCTCTTAGTTACACATTGTAGCTAAGTTCGTCAAAAGGTGCACTCATAAAGTCTCACCAACAAAACTATCTAAGCAAGACCTGAATAGGACTACACCAACAGACATTCTAAGGTGGAAGGAATAAAAAGTATGGAGTTTCAATCCTATCCAAAGATTAAAGATAATTTAAGGAATGTTGAGAATGATAGAAATAGTCTTTCCCAGGGAAGAGTCCTCAAATTGGTTATTCAATACCAAATGGTCAGTCATGAAAACTTATACATACTATTAAAATTATACAGACTGAGAAGGTTTCATTCATGTGTTTAAATTATATATGCACTTACACATAAGCATATTCATATATATATATATATATATATATATATATGTGTGTGTGTGTGTGTGTGTGTGTGTGTGTGTGTGTGTGTGTCACAATTAAAGAAAAAGAGGCCATGAATTTGATGAATAACAAAGTGGACAAATCAATTGGAAGTCCTGGAGGAAAGAAAGGATGGTGAAATGATATAATTTTACTATAATCTCAAAAAATTATAATCTCAATACTCAAAAAGCAGAGGCAGATCTCTGTGTTAGCATACAGCCAGAAATACTGTCAGAACTTGTCTAGAAAATAAATAAAATTAGCTCTACTGTGTTGGATAGTTTCATGTGAGCTTGTTTTATTATGGGCAGGTGATCACCAGAACTACAAATTACAGAAGAATATAAAGAAGATATTGTTACTCTAACATCAGTTTGATGACCTACCACAGCATCTCTAGAGAATGCCCTAGGATGGAGAATTTGGAGCTTCAATCATTTCTCTACTGTAGGAATAATTATGGTTCCAGATCATAGTGCTGCCTTACTCTTTGTAGGGGATGCTTTAGCCATGCCTGCCTAGGGGCTGGCTACCGGTGTGCCTGACCACACCTGCGAGGGTATGGTCATGGTGACATAGGGAAGTTGAAGGGTGAGAGACACTTACGTGACACCCTGCTTTCATCTTTGTATTGCTGTACAGACTGCTGCCCCACAGGCTGGCTAGGTCGCTCTATAAGTAAAGATTTTCCCTATAAATTCCCTTGTATTTTTACCTGGCTCTGTATTGGTAATTTCCCACATTATCTGGTTGTCAAAAGCAGGATATTATAAACCTAGGCCCCATTTGTAAGAGTCTTTGGGTTCCACCCAGTCAGTGGCCTAGGCCAAGAAAGCGCTCCGTCTCCACAGGTGCTGCCAGATCGCAGCTGACTCACTGCACCACAAGTGCATTTCCACTGCTGCTGAGCTGCTTAGAACCATGTGCCCACATGAGAGACTTCCACAGATCTCCCCATGATTACTGTAGCAGTTTCGAGCTGCATGAAGTGGACTGGCTCAGACTGAGGCCTACCTGCTCCCAGAGGCCTTCTGCCCTTGAGCCACTTAGGCCTTTGGAGTAAGTCTTGGCTTTCAGCAAGGTCTGTGGTTTCCCCTGGCTGCAGAGGCCAGAAAGCCATGCCTCATTCAGTGATTGTGGCCGCAAGGCTGTATAATCTCTAAGCTAAGTGCAGCCGCCTGTATGACCTCTCTCCACAGCTGCCATCTTACCTGACCCACCTTTGCCAAAGGCTGGGCAGACTAACTGCCCACCTATGCCACCTGCTGGTCAAAGACAGTTACCGTATCTGGAGTAGAAATCAGGTGAAATCATGAAGGAATATTTATCATTGATAAAATTTGTAATATTTTTGCTTATTATGTGAATATAATGTTTGAGGAGTGTGTTAATCTGCCAATTACCTGCCTATATGCAGTAATGGCAGTTAGCTTGCTGGTACAAATAACATTACTGGCCAGAGGTCCCGGGAACAGAAACAAAGATAACCTCACCACAAGCTTGCAGGAAACAACAGATTTACACAATGAGGTTTTGGAGAACAGATTAGGTCAGGCCACAATTGTGCAGCAAGTCGAACAGAAATTGGATGATAAGCTTGGCTCTGTGTCCAATATGCTAAAGACAGAGCTGTCTGTTACCCAAGATGAGATGCAGTGTATTTATGATAAAATAAACAAAGAGAGATCCTCCATGTCTGAGGCAATAGAGGCTAGGCTGTCAGAGGACCATGACAAACTAAAGAATATCTGTAGCAAGCTAGAAACTCAGATAGGCGCTGTTACCCAGAAACTAGAAGCAAAGGTGCAAAATACCCAGGATAGGGTTGAAGAATTGGACAATGCCATTCAATCAATTATTGAAGCATCTAAGGTAGCAGAACATAAATTTGAGTCTGGATTCAAATGTTTGGAAGATAATTTACAGAACAGGGCTGAGAGACAAGATAGGTTCATACGGTCAAAATCAGGAAATCATGACCTCCAATCTAGAATCCAATACCTAGAAGGCAGTTTCTATACCATCCAGATGCTGTCTAAGGACGACCATATTAAAGACCTGGAAAAATGTGTAGAGAGCACTTAGAGCAATTTACAGATTCAGTAACATGCTTGGAATCTTTTATGATGCAGGAAATTGAAACTTTTCATGAGGATATCATAACTAAGCTTAAATACCATTGGGATGCCTCAGAGGCAGAATCACTCCAATCTGAGGCACCTACTTCACCCAGGTATCATGGCTATTCTTCTAAGGTTGTTACTCATACACCATTAGTCTATCCAGCTACCATGGTAGAAAAGCCATCTTCTAAGAAACACCCTCAGGGATAGATGGCTTATGTATGGCAACCTAGACAGCTGAAGGATCTTAAGAATATTAAAGAATCAGTTGTCTCACATGGTCTCCATAGCCCATATGTAAAACAGCTATTAGATTCATGGACAACTTTTAACAGGGTGACACCCACAGATTGGGAACAATTAGTGGCATATATACTTGAGAATTCATGCCAAATCCAGTGGAAGGCATTGGTAAGGGAAGCAGCGAAGCTCCTTGAGCATCAGGCATAAAAGAAGGTTATGGAACCCCCCTAGATAAGGTTCATGGTGATGGTATTTATGCTAACCCACTGGCTCAGGCTGAATATGATGACCATATACTGTCCCTATGCAGGAAAGCAGCATTAAATGTCTGGAATAAGGTTCCTGAGCCAGGAGAATGCCTAAAAGCTTATACCAGAATAGAAGATGGACCTACAGATCAGTTCCAGGACTTCTTACAAGGTTAACTAGCAAAGTAGAATTACAGGTAACATATCCATAAACAAGACAATAAATTCTATATACAATAGCTTATGAAAATGCAAATCCAATATGCAAAAGAATACTTTTTCCTTTAAAGATCAGATCAGCTCCACTAGAAGAATGGGTTTTGTGTGCAGCCAATATGGAGCATGGGTAGGAGAAGCCATCTCTAAAGGTTTAAAAGGCAACAGGAGATTAAAAGTTCTAGAGGTGAGTACACAGGGCTTGGGAAGAAGCACCTTACAGAGGTCAACATAGGTACCAAAAAGCTAGAGGTTACTAATACTATGAACCAGAACCTTGGATAGGAAGAGCCTTCCCCAGGAGACCAAGAAGGAGCCAGGAACCTAGATGCTTCAGCTGTGATAGAATGGGACATATCAAGAGAAATTGTAGACAAAGGAATTCTAACAATGCCTCATATGGAAGGCCACTGCCTTCTGGATTATGTAGAAGATGTGGTAACAGCAGACACTGGACCAATAAATGTAGATCGACCAGGACATGCAAGGAAACCCATTAAGGCTGGGAAACCCCAAGGGGGGCCTCAAGAATTCCCCCACATCAAGAAATGTCTGTTTATTCCCAGCAGCAGTGGAAAACAATCTCTCACAGGATGAATAGGTAGTTCTTTGCCTATTGTGAAAAGTAATATTGCTTTAGATGGTAGTTTGACTAGAGATGAAGAATCAAATGTGAATGGACAAATTGAGAAATACATATTTTGGCTAACTTCTATTAATGATAAAATACCTCAGTTGAAAGTGAAAATTAATAATAAAGTTACTACTGACTTAGTAGACACTAGGCCAGAAGTGAATATTATTACCCAAAAGTCTTGGACTCAGAAATGGCCTCTTAGATTGGCAAATGTACAATTTTTAGGAATTGGAAATCTATCTAGAGTTTCACAGAGTGTTAACTTGGTGGTCTGCATTGGACCTGAAGGACATAAAGGGAGACTGAAACCATATGGGGCAGATATAGCTATAAATCTCTGGGGTCGTGACCTCTTACAGCAATGGAATACTCAGATTAATATTCCTCCAGTGCTGGATACAAATTATGTACAATCTTTAGATAGTAGAAAAGATCTGGTAAGATGCTATGGAAAACAGATACCAACCATCCAGTCTGTACAGAAACTGGGTACAAATGATGGACCTTCATTAGGAGCCAAAGGCCCTGCCAATAAAATGACTTACAGATGAACCTGTTTGGGTAGGACAATGTCCTATGATCTCTGAGAAGCTAGAGGCTTTAGAAAAAGTTAGCATAGGAACAGCTAGAGGCTGGACACAGAGAGAAATCTACCAGCCCTTGGAATTCTCCTGTATTTGTTGTCAAAAAGAAGTCAGGTAAGTGAAGAATGCTGACAGACATGAGAGCCATAAATAAGGTAATTCAACCAATGGGCTCTCTGCAACCTGGAATGCCATTATCTTACTTGATACCTAAAGGATGGCCAATCATAGTCATTGATCTTAAAGACAGTTTTTTCACAATACTGTTACAGGAAAATGATGGAGAAAAATTTGCATTTACTGTACCAACTCTTAATAATTCACAGCCAGTTAGGAGATATCAGTGGTGGGTTTTGCCACAAGGAATGCTAAATAGTCATACTTTCTGTCAGCACTTTGTACAGCCACCTTGGGACATAATTCATAAGAAATTTTCACAATCTCTTGTTTATCATTACATGGATGACATTCTTTTATCAGATTCTAATAAGGAAACTTGGACACCTCTTTCAGATGGCTTTAGGGTTTAGTTAAAATAGATAGTTAGGATGTGACATAAGCAGATTGTTGTATTTTTCTATATTTCACCTTTATGATTGTTAATTTTGGATAGTTTACACTGTTAAGTTTCAATCCTCTTTTAGACTAAAAGGGGAATTGTAGGGGATGCTGTAACCATGCCTGCTTAGGGGCTGGCTACAGGTGTGCCTGACCATGCCTGTGTGAGCATGGTCATGGTGACATAGGGAAGTTGAAGGGTGAGGAATGTTTATGTGGTGCCCTGCTTTTACTTTCATCTTTGGCTTGCTGTATGGATGGCTGCCCCACCAGCTGGCTAGGTCACTCTGTAAGTAAAGCTTTTCCCTATTAAATACCCATGTATTTTTCCCTGGCTCCATATTGGTAATTTCCCACAGTAACTCTTCTTGGCATTCAGAACAGACAGTGCCTAATAAACTGTTTCTGTTCCACACAACCCAGTTGTAACAATATCTAGACTGCTCAGCTTCACAAATATAGTGATATTTGATGCATTCAGACTGGTTTGGGCATACATCACACTTTGGGTTTGTAAGCTAGTTTTCCCTCCGTGAGTTGAGTTGAGAGCAGAAGAGCTATAGATTCATGGCAATGGAAACTTTGCATGTTTAACCCCTTGAAGTAAGACATGAAAGATTTGGGCAGATTTCCGGCTTCATCAAGTATGGTTTTACTGCTTTCGCAAATGTTCAGCCTGTATCCTTCCAGTGGGTAACATCACAAGAATAAAACTGGATCATCTAACAGATAACTCTATATAATTTATTTACATATGAAGTTGAATGAAGAAACTATTCTATATAAGGCCACAATGGATATTATATTGTTATCTACGTGCACCTGGAAATTTAGGTGAAGAAATTAAACTCTTACTATGACAATATAAAAAATTTTTTAAAAAACCACATAGCACTTAATATGTAAATTAATCAATGTATACTAATTAGCAATGTTTTATATATAAACTAATTATGTATTAATTTATCCAGAAATAAACACAATACAAGGTTTATCAGCATCCATGAAAATAATTCTGGTAATGCTGGATTTAAATTCATCTTACTTGGGTAGTTATTGATGTGTCACTTAAAAATTTTAAAGATAATTGGAGCATAGAAACAAAAGTCAATTGTTTTTCTCTTACTCTGTATTGTGAGTTTTTAACACTCTAACATAACAGTTTAACTATATTTGTTGAAGGCAAAACTTTAATTTAATCTTTGATGGGCACCACTTATCAACACTTTTTCTTAGTCTGTACAGCAATAGCTACAGAAGAACTAATGTACTCATAATAATGTGATGTTAAATACTAAAACTAAAGGGCTTTCAACATATTTGGAAAATATCTTTTTCTTTCAAAAAACAATCATATGCAACAGGAAGGGGAGGTGAAATGTCAAGTATATAACCACAATTAACATATAGATGTTAAATATATTGACAACCAATGCAGATTGACTTACTTCATTCTTCAAGGGTTCTTGGCAGATATCACTTAGCCATGCCTGAACTTCAAATACATGATAACTCAAGATTAGCAAACTTATTTTAATAAAATACTAATTTTGTCAGGTAACATTATGAAGATAATTTTTAAAAATGGAAGATTTTTTTAAAAAAATAATCACCTAAAACTAATAAGTAAAAAATAAATAGCCTATCAAATTCAATTGCTTTTCCTGGTGATCCTTTTAAAACTACACAGGAATGTGCTTCAATGGCCTTATTTTCTTTTGAAGCTTTTATTTAAAAGCAGTTTTTCCCTCAGACACCCCATATATAAGTTTCTCATAGGAATAGTTCTTAACATTCCATTTGAAACAGATGAAGTTGCTTAGCAACCTTCTTACTGCACCAGCCCCATCAGTTACAAAACTCTAACAGACCAAGACTAAAAACAGAAAATGAAAATAAAAAGGTGAAATGCTAGTGGCATACCCATGAGAAGTAAGAACCAGATATTGCAGGTTAAAATTTTTTTTCCACAACAGCCCTCTTGCTTAAATTTCCAGTGGTAAAGCCTGTGCATACCAGGATCTACAAAGAGAACTTCATCCTTTGAATCACACAAATGTTGGATTAGCGATGAGAAAGACTGACTCAGGAAAAGCTGTGTGGTGATACGGAACTAAAATCACCTAACCAATTTGGAACAGAATTTTAAAAATTAAGTAATGAATCATAGGAAAGAACACAATAGTTTAAGAAAGAAAAAAATGATTGGTAGGAGTGACTTAATATAAGAAGACTGAAAAGCTACCTCTTAGTAGCTTTTTTCAGAACCCATAGTCTGAGCAATAGGTTTTCACCTAAGTAGTCACTACTATGGCAAAAATTCAGGATTTGGAGAAGTGACTTAGAGTTTTTTACTCACTTCCTGATGATGTCATCTGGAAGCAATTCCTCTTTAGTTCCATGTTCCTTTTACTTATCAATGGAACAACTGGCTTTCTTCACATTGAATCACTGTTGTGAAATATCTGAATCTGGGTAATGTCATGAAGAAAAAAAAAAGACTTATTTTGAGCATAGTTGCAGTCACTGGTTATGATCTCTCAACCAGTGAAAGCGATCTTCCAGGCAGAGGTCTAACCCAACCAACAATACCAGATTATATAAGACAGGGAGAGTGTGTAAGTATCTCCATGTGCTTGTCATTCTCCAGGAGTGTAGGCCCTGAAATTCTACCTCCACTCCAGTGGATGATCCCATACTCATGCACTTACTATGTGCAGTTAGTGGGTTTAAACAGAGCAATGGAATTTAGATGGAGAATTGTTGGGAAGAGAGAAAAGAGTTTTCAGGGAGAGAATGGGGTGGATTTTATCCAAATGCATTGCATGCATGTATGATATTCTCAAACTTTTAAAATATTCATCAAGAAAAGACTTTTTGCATTGTTAGATGGGAAGAACTTAGGGTATTTAAGCACAGGAGAAAGGACTGAATAAGCTGAAATGCAGAAGGTGGGAAAGAAAATGACCTGTTGCTAATCTATGTCAACTATCATAAACGAAGCAGAGTCTTGTTCTAAGTATATAGACAAATCTCAGAGTAGGTCATATATAGTAAAACCTTGCTACTCAAGCAGAAAAAAACTGTTGTACAACTTGATTAATGGTGGGGTATAAGGGAATGTGATAAACACAGTAATCAGAATTACAGGAGATAAATTTATCCATCTTCACAGTTAGTTTTTCATACTATTTAAAATATTGTTATTAATTTATTGTTTCAAACAATATATTTTAATAATATTCCAAGGTTCTTCCAAGATCAATACTCTCTTCACAACCTACTCAAATTCATGACCTCTTTTTCATCTATCAAGAAGAACTTATGTTTCCCAACTGATCTTGTATATATGGTCTTCAACTAGTATTTGCTAATTTATTAGGGGCTACATTCTTATAATGAAACTGAGTCCCCCACTCCCTAATAGTTACCAGTAGTTCCATGGCTTTGTGTGTGATATCATGCCCAGTTCACCTGTTTCTGCTAGGATTTTATCTGGTTTGGGCTTAAACAGGTTTTGTGCCTGCACTACAAACTGTAAGAAGTATAATAATGACTTGTCTGGACACAAATGCCCACAGGAGAAAAAGTAGTACATACATCATGGAAGTAACCAACCACTTTATGGTTAAAATTAAGACACAATCGAGAAGAAAATACCCATATATGGTACCATTTATTTGGCTAAAAACCTATACTTAGACAGGCCAAAGAACCTACTTATTTTAGGCTGCTTAAGTGGGCATTGTATTAAACTGACTCCTAATATCATATCCTTATACCCACAGATTCCTGCACCTTTCAACCCTCATCTGAGAACTTTCTACATTTAGCAAATAGTAAATAATACTGTGGCTCACAACTGCCAAAGAGGCATAGATAAGACACTGCAGAAAGCTAAGCACTAAACAGAACATATGCATAGACCCTCCAAACCCCAGTCGAGGTTCAAGAATTGTACCAGAAGAGGGGACAAAAAGATCTTAGGAGCCAGAGCTGGTGGAAAACTGTAAGGAAATTTATCTTCTGAAACAGTAGAGCAGCTGTGCCTATGCTATTTAAGAATACCAGTGACTTGAATGCCAGAAGATAGTCAGAAATATATCTCAGTCAGTATTCTTCAGTTTAGTGGGAAATATGATCATTTTCATATAAGTTGATGACTGAATTAATTGATTTCAATTATCTTCTGAAGACACCAAAATCCTACATGCCTACTTTTAAGAAAGAAAATTTAAGTTGAAATACTGACTGGCCCGTCTAGCAGTTCTCTTCTTCAGTAATATATCTAGAACATTTATGCTTCTGTCCCCTAGACATTAATGTAGGACTCTCACTGTAGCTACTTACTCCAGTTTTCTAAGCTGATAGATTTATTTGCACTACAAATATTATAAGTAGTTTATTAGTAAGCCTACCTTTCTTTGACCTTTACTAAATTTCCTTAAAGTGTTTAATTATCCCTAAGGTCACCGAGACCCAGAATCCTTATTTTTATACACCACCAGTTTTTCAGAGTGCTAAAGTAGCTTCACTTTATTTGAAATGGTTGGGTAAGTGTGGGGCTCCACTATCTGTAAGGATACCATTATACTATTTACTGTAACTGAAACATTTGAATATGGATTGTCTGTGGATGTCACAGGTTTCCCAAGCAGATGATGTTAAACAGCTGCCATTCTGTAAGACACAGTCTTCCTTGTTTTAATTATTAAGAAAAAATATAAGATGAACCCTGTTAGTTATTAAACAGTAAAATAATATGAATTCACTACTTCAATAATGAATAACCCCATTCAACCATGTAGTAAGACTGTAGACTGTTTTCTAAGGAGTAGAGTGATTTGGAAGCACCTGGAAATAGCTTTCAGGACTCAGAGAGGAGGACTAAATACCGTCATTTAATTGATAAATATGAAATGAATCTCCCTTTATAAGATTTTCTACAAAACTTGTTAGCCATTACATTTCTTTCCATAACTAACTAGGAAATGACCAACCTTTTTAAAATTCTGTTAGTGCTTTATCCCTGTGCTTACTGCTGTATCAGTTATAATATCTGCTTACTATGGAGACACGAGGAAAGCCAGGAGGAAACTCACACAGAGCAAAGCAGAAGACTCAATGCAGATGAATTACAAATAGGTAAACATAATTTGCTTATTGTATTTCCCATTCATTTTTAAATAAAGAACTTATGCTTTACACACATGAATTTTGGGATTTGTGTGGAGAGAATGTCATACACCCACAAGTAGATAGTGGGAAGGAACTCACACCTTATTTGATGGTCAGTAGTTGACTAGATATTAAATATTGTAAAGAAAAGCATTATTGGAGAATCTAAAAGAGTGTCTTTAAATCCATTTATCTTCAAGAGAATACAGAGAAATTATTCAGTACCCCAACTAAGGGTTGCAATAAAGAGGTATTAAACTAATTAAAAATAATCCATGAACTGAATATATTTTAGAAAAAGTTAAAAATATAAAGGAAGTCAGAAAATGGAGTGCAGATTAAACAGAGGAAAAGGTTAAGGGTATAGGCAGGGTTTTGAAAATATAAATTCAAAGGGAAAACAACTAATGGGCACTACGTGGAAGAGGTGAGACTAGTAGACAACAAATGGCTGAGATTCTGAGTTTAAATACTTGGCAAACAAAGCAACAACAAACAACAAAGACAGAAAGTGTATATGGAAAAGGAATGTAAATAGGCAGCCCAAACCTGTAGAAAGCTGTGAAGCTTCAATACTGAGATACAGGCAGGGAAAGGGCCAATTGTCAGATTGAATTACACCAAGACTGCCCCATGCATATAACAAGTTCTCAGTGTGGCATGGAAGAGGGGATACTTATAGTTACATGAGAAAAGAATCTTTACGCAAAGTCATCCTGCTTCACAGAAGAACAGAACTTGGAGTTGACCAATTATACATTAACAGGTGGTTTTCTCATTAAAGTAATGAAATATATCTAAAATTATGATAGTGACAATGGCATAACTTCTCACAGAAGCTGATAATAGAATGGTGGTTATGAGAAGCTGGGTAGAGTTTGGAGGACCTGGCAGAGGCTGATAAAGGAACTGATGTCAGCATCTTGACTGAGGGGCACCATCCAGGTGTGATATCACAGGATATCTGAATGCAACAATATGACATTTTAAAGAGTTAGATGGAAGTACTTAATGGTCTCATCATAAGGAATTGATGACAAATGTTGATGAACCAGATCTGATTTGAATATTACACTGCATGCACCATGAAAAACCACATGTATAAATCTGTGTAATTTATTTTTGGGGTATCATCTAAAATAAAGTTAATTTGCATTATAAATTGAAAAACATAAAATGACCTAAGATGAAGTGAATAAAAGTGCTCTACTGTCTTCCATATCAACAAATGAATATTGTTTACTTCTATTAAATTTACTTGTATTTGTGTGTGTGTGTGTGTGTGTAACAATGTGCCAGGATGTATGTGTGGAGGTCAGAGAGCCACTTGAGGGATCATTTCTTCTTTCCACCATTTGGGAACTAGGGGATCAAACTCAGGTCTTCATGTTTGGTTGTAGGTACCTTTATCCACTGTGTGTGTTATCTTGTTGGCCTTTTATCATTATGTGGACATTACCTTCTTTCTTTTGAACAATGTTGAACTTCATACATTCAATTTCTTAAATTGACTCTCACTCCATTCATCTTTTATTTTTTTCAACTTTTAAAATTTCAATTAGAAACTGGATTGTTTTATATGACAATCTGAGTTCCCTTCTCCATCCCCTCCACCTCTACTCCCCCAACTAAAACCCTATCTATCACATATCCTTTCTGCTCCCCTTGGATTGTGAGGCCTTCCATAGGGTGTCATCAGAGTCTATTGTATCCTTTGGAATAGGGTCTAGGCCCACCCCTGTGTGTCTTGGCTCAGGGAGTATTCCTCTATATGGAATGGGCTCTCAAAGTCCACACCTATACTAGGGATAAGTAGTGAACTTCTACAGGAGGTCCTGTAGATTTCTGAGGTTTACTCACAGAAACCCATGTTTCTGAGTTCTGGATCAGGCCCATGCTGTTATTCCAGCTATCAGTCTGGGGAGCAAGAGTTCCTGGATGTTCAGGTCAGCTGTTTCTGTGGGTTTCACCAGCCTGGTTTGGACCCCTTTGCTTTTCACTCATCCTTCTCTGTGACTGAATTCCAATTCAGTAAAGTGATTAGTTGTGGGTGTCTGCTTCTACTTTCACCAGCTGCTGGATGAAGGCTATAGGATGGCATATAAGACAGTCATCAATCTAATTATTGGGGAGGGCATTTAAGGCAACATCAAATTAAATGGAGAGAAACTCAATCCAATTCCTCTAAAATCAGGGATAAGACAAGGCTGTCCACTCTCTCCATACCTCTTCAATATTGTCCTTGAAGTTCTAGCTAGAGCAATAAGACAACAAAGGAGATCAAGGGAATACATCTCGTAAAGGTAGAAGTCAAACTCTCACTACAGAAAGGAAGAAGTCAAACTCTCACATTAGTGACCTGAAAAACTACCAGGGAACTCCAACAGCTGATAAACACCTTCAACAAAGTGTCAGGATACAAGATTAACTCAAAAAATCTGTAGCCCTACTATACACTGATGACATTTTACTGGAGAATGAAATCAGAGAAACATCACAGTTTACAATTGTCACAAACAACATAAAATACCTTGGGGTAACACTAACCAAAAACATGATAACCCTGTACCATAAGAATTTTGAGTCTTTAAAGAAAGAAATTAAAGAAGATACCAGAAAATGCAAAAATCTCTCATGCTCTTGGATAGGTAGGATCAACATAGGGCTGATCTCCAAATTATACAAAGAACTCAAGAAGCTAGTCTCCAAAAAAAAAGCCAATTAAAAAGTGGGGTACAGAACTAAATAGACAATTATCAATAGAGGAATCTATTCCTCTTTTAGAGTCTACTGTTTACCACAACTGTCTTAGTAAGGCTACCTTAGTTATGATAAAACATGCCATTGATCATATGCAACCTTCCCTAGTATCATTTCAGCTTAGTTTCATCTCTCAGGTGACCTTAAAGTTCATATATTAAAATATTCTAAGTGTCTTCACATTTAAGGAAATGAGATAACAATCTATTCCTATTTCATAGATCAGATGATAAAGAGTTGTGATTGGGTGGTACTTGAGACATATCTGTATGAGAGATGCAATTTTCGGGACAACTTTAACACTTTGGTCCACTGCAACCTGGGAGTTGTAGTTTTGCAGGTGTGAGCCTCAGAAGCATCATGTGTTGTGAGTCCACAAGACCCAGCATTATAACCATAGACTCCATCCCAAAGTCAGCAGGAAGTAGCATGGGAAAGAATATGTTGCCCAGTTTCCCTGGTTAAAATGCTAAGTCAGAAGGAATTCCCTTGCATGGGGATGCCAATATCTCTCACTCCCTGATGGGAACGCTAGGGAGACAGCAATTCCATGATTAGAATTTCCAAAAATAAAATGGGGGAATGAAATGACCAGCTCCCCATTTCGGGAGCCATAACATCTGAACAAGTGCTTGTCTGACCTTGTCTTAGTCATTAGGAGGTTAGATGCCTGCCTCATGGCAAGGAACCAATCAGAAGTTAGTTGGTGGTGCTATGCTTTATGGCTCTGGGTGTGCTTTATGGACAAGTGCAGAGCAATGATATGCAGAGCATAGCAACCACCTTGGGAGGGCCTATGGGCCATAACAACCAGTTGGCCAATCAACACAGGGGAAACCCTCCAAGCCTGGAGGCACACCAATCGTGAGCCTGTGTATACCCTTAGACACTCACCTTACGCTGCCCTATAAGATCTCTATGCACATGCTTTGAGCTGTCTTTCCTAGCCATCCAGCATGGTGTTAGCTCATTAAACAACTATAATAAAGCATCGTGCAGTTTGCATAAAATAATAATAATCATAGACTCTGGGGCCACTGTAGCAGGCTGACACTCTGAGTTGTCCAGCATATAGCAATGTGGTATAGATAGAGAAACCTGATGCAGAGAAGATGTGGATCTTGTGTTTTTGGAGCTACCAGGAACCTAGGAATGAGTACTGGCCAGGAGATTAAAGACAGGGTGATGCTGCTTGTTGTGTTCCTGGAGTTGCAGGGGCCACTCTAGAATCTGCATCCCTTGGAGTTGGTACATGGGAGTTGTAACAGCACACTGGACAACTGGACCAAACCTGGCAGTGGACAGGTGTTAGATCCAGATCCCAAGGTTGGGGAGGACCAGTCTATGGTGACTAGTTTGGTGCTTATGTGGGACATGTGCTAATGTTAATATAGTGCTGGGTTTGGTGCAATGCCTGTGACTGTTCATTTTGACTTGGGGGTGTATTGAGCCCAGGAATTGAGTCCATTTTGAGCAGAACTGGAATCTGGGACTGTGCTACATATTTTGTCTTGACATTTGCGTTCAGACACATTCTGTCTGTAGCCCAGGGTGTCATTCAGTACTGGGTCTACAGCCGTAGATTGGTCATCCAAGGAAATATCTACTGTCTACATCCCACACCTCTGTCCCATGGAGCTCACTTGATCCTGTACAACTGTTCTGGGGAAGGGCTAACACAGAGCGAACAGTTCCCAATCTCTTTCAAAGATATTTTCTTCTCACTTCAGCTACACTAGCATGATATACTTCTTAAGCTCTTATGAAGATACGTTTGTTTCATTATTTTATGATCCTTTTTGCAGTGTTCTCCCTTTCTAAAATTGCATTTGTCTCATTTATTATAGTGAAACAGGAAATTGCTATAATGCCAAGTTTGCTTCAATTCACACCAGTGCTTTCTCCTTGGCCTTCCAAGTTCTAGATTACAGTGTCTACAGCATATGGCTTTGGAATATTTTTTTACTTTTTTTCCTTCCAAATAGTTGATTACTAATTAAGCTTATTCTACCAATTTGCTAATGTCACTTTCAAATATGAAACTTTAACTAAATATTTTATTCTATCTAACTGTGTGAACTAATTACAAATATGGATGGCGATATAGTAATTTATATTAAGCATTTGAGTATATCACTTCCCACTGTGCCTTTGTTTTTTCAAGAGGTTTAGGCTTCATGCACACACAAATATGAAAATGCATAAATATTGGATTCAAAATTACACTTCCTAGAGAAAGACTGCACAGAATGTGGGTGAATAAATGCTCATGACAGTAAAAAAAAAAATATTGTGCTTTTTTGTGGAAAGGATGTGCTAGAAATGACCATTAAGTTTATACAAAGAAGCAGTTTGTAGGTCAGTGTTTCTCAACATGTGGGTCACAACCCCATTGGGGCTGTCAAGCAACCCTTTCATGGGGCTTGTATATCAGCTATCTCACATACTAGACATTTACATAAGATTCATAACAGTACTAAAATTACAGTTATAGAGTAGCAATAAAAATAATCTTACGGTTGGGAGTCACCAAAATGTAAGGAATTGTATTAAGGGCATGTAGTATTAGGAAGCTTGAGAAATACTGTTACAGGTTTAAAAGTGGAGGCCTGGAGACAGTAATGTAATGATGCAGGGAACTTTTAGGGAACAAAAGAAAGCTAAAATTGGCTTATTAACTCCTCAATGCATAAGTGAATTGCATTAATTGTGACTTGTGAATCTCATAGTGGGATTCCTCAGAAAGACAATAAATTTATCAGAGGAAATGACCCAGTAAAATTGACACATGGACTGCAGTAGGCAATATGATGTCCATGTAAAGCCATATGTATGTGTTTTATGTCAGCTCTGCACTAATATCTGTGAGCATTTGGCTGTGGAATTACAAGTGTGTAGGCTTGAAAATAAGTCCCTCATTTTAGAATGGCAAGCATTTCCTCAGAGCAGGACTAGTGGGCCTATGCACAGATAATCAACAAATGATAAGAATACACATTTTCCAGAATGAAAGAGTGACATGTCCCAGTAGTATGATGTTGATCCTACTGGAAAAGAAGACCAGAGAATCAATCTTTCTCCAAGGGCTTGAGAACAACAATATCATTCTAAAACCTTGCCATGGTTGTGTAGTCTTAAAAAATGCTATGTTTTAAAAACCCAAATAATTTGCCTAGTGTCCAAAAGTGAAGGTATTACATGGTTGTAAATCATTAAATTTGTGGGCTAAAGAACTGGCTCTGTGGTTAATAGATCTCTCTACTCTTCCAGAGGATGGAAGTCCAGTTCTTCACACTCATATCAGATAGCTCTCAATCTATGTGTAACTCCAATTTCAAGGCCCCCCCCTCTCTCTTCTGGCCTCCTGAGGCACCTGCACTCACATACCCAGATATACAAATACATATATTTAAAAATAAATTTCCTTTTCAGATCATGAAGGGCAGAAAGGCTCTTCATGTATTTTTCATGTTTTCAACACCTCTAAATAATTAAAAATAAATAAGCATTTAAATTAATATAAATCTATTGTCAATGTTAGTGACATTATTGTGAAGTCAATTAGAGCTACTCTATTTTTCTTGAATTACTTTCTGCACTTGTGATCCAAGAAGACATTTCCTTATTCACTGATAGTCCTGGCAGCAAATTCTACTTATATTAACACTGAAAGACAAGAGACACAAGATAATATGTCAACCTTCTGCCCTTGAAAATTCTTCAGTTAGAGTCTAACATAATGAAACCTACCTATTGGGATTTCTCTGAAGACTTGAGCCTCTCATATTTTATGTGTATGCTTGCTGTCAGAGTGTTGGAAAAGCATCTAAGAAGATAATGAAAAAATGTTAGTGAATTTTTTTCAGGTGTTTTTCTTTTTGTTTATTTCCCCAATTTTTATAACATAAATATGGAATAGTGCTTTTCTTTATCTATCTGGGATAACAGTCATGCTGTGAAATCCATTAAACATCTGAGAATTTTCAGTTCGAACTTATCATGAATAACTTTATTTTATTGCTGTGCTATAACAAAAATAAAGGAATAGAGCTATGCTGAATATATTTCCTCTGTAAGTAGTTATAAATAAACCACAAGAAAATTCAACCAGACCCAAGTTATCTTTATTGTGGGCAACATTCACATAGAATTTTCTCAACTTGATTCTCCAAGGTCACATTCTACACAACATCCATGTTTGCTCTCTGAGTATACCTTTTTGGAAGAGCAAATTCTCCACATAAAAGATGTTAATATCTTTTCTGTTCAGACATGTTAATAGAAACAGAAGGTTAGTTATCTCTCTTTTCTGCTGTTGACATTTCAGAGGAACACTTTAAAAATCCTTTTCTTTTTTATTGCATAAATAACTCAGCTTCCTTTATACTTTAGTTATAATTGATATGATCTGCACTGGACCTTTGAAATTTTTGTCATGGAAATTTTACAAAATATCAAATAGCCATTTTACATAATATCAAAATGAACAGACATTGGAAGCAAACTATCATTTTCTTGTCCATGAATGTTGATAATCACACTTGATTAATATGTTTTAAGAATAAAACTTGATAAATATAATGAAATACATTATTCTAATTCCCTCACATCTGGAAGATTTCCTTCAGAAAGAATTTTGTAAAACCCAAATACTTCTGTTTTCTATTTGAGAATCTTTGAAAGTGTGTTTCCCCTGAGAGTACTTTAAAGAACACAAGAAAGCACATATAGTCACAGTTAGCATGTGGTTACTGGGATATAGGTTGCCCTGGTGTCATACTACCAGAAAACAAGTTTATTTTCTGCAACAAAAGCTTCCTAAGGGATTAAATACTTCTCTCTAAAGGTGGTAAACAAGACACAAAGCAATCACAACAAACCCTTTAATGGAAGCCAAAACATTAAGAAAACTAAGTATAGCACAAGGGAACCAGATCTATGTAAGATAGGAACATTGACAGTATGCATCTTGTGGACAAGGTCTTGGCTTCCAGGGAAGATAGGCCTTGCTCAGTTCTTCATGAAGGTCACCTACTAAATTCACATCTCACAATATTGCCAATTTGCCTCATGTCTGAGGGTGACTTCTATCATAACATGTTTTTTATCATAATTCAGAACATATTATTATTTACTTATGCTAATTCCCCTATCTCCTGCCATAATACCACATCTTTCCTTATACCACAATTTAGCGATCATGAATTGTCCTGTATGTATACCCACATGTTCCTCCACATGAAAGACTTGTACAAAATCCACTTTGTTAGGACTGTTTTACACTAATTGCAATCTGCATCAAAATAAACTGGACAAAATGTTTTCTAAATATTAAAAATAATTGAGAGTTTGCTAAGAACATTTCTGTAGATACTTATAAGTTGAGAAGTAATTTTATTTCTTTTTAATTTTTTTCCTTTTTTATTTAAAGTAGAAACAAACTTGTTTTACATTTAAGTCCCAGTTCCCTCTCCCTCCCTCTTCCCTTGACCCTCTCCGACACCCTATCGCATCCCCTTTCTGCTCCCCAGGGAGATTGAGACCTTCCTTAGGGGATATTAAAGTCTGTCATATCATTTGGAGCAGTGACTTCTCCCTCCCCCTTGTGTCTAGGCTAAGAGAGTATCCCTCCATGTGGACTACGCTCCCATTCTTTTGCTAGGGATAAATACTGATCTGCTACCAGAGGTCCCACAAATTGACCAGACCTCCAAACTAATATCCTTGTTCAGGGAGTCTGGAACATTCCTACACTGGTCCCAGCTATCAGTCTTAGGTCTATGGGTTCCCCCAGTCTGGTCTTGACCCCTTTGCTCATAACTCCCCCATCTCTGTCCTTGAAGTCTTTGCTTCATGTAAAATTCTGAGTGAGAAAGGTCCTCTATATAGTCCCGTGTGTGAACATTTTGGCCACAACTAGTGATAGTATTTGGGTTATTTAGAAAGTGCTATTTGAGACTTTTAGGAAGTGGAGCCTTTCAAGAGGATATATGTCATGGGGGTGAGATTTGAATGTTTATACAATCTTACAGCTTTCTCTTTACCCTCCCCTCCTTTCTCATCTCATTTCCTCTCTCTTCCTCTCTTCTCTTCCTCTTCCTCTTTCCTTCTTTTTCTCCCCACTAGTCCATATCTCTCTCTGTGTGTATCTCTCTGCTTCTGTCTCTCTCTGCTTCCTTAAATGGATAAAATATAATCATCTATTCCTTCCCACACTGACATGCCATGTATTACCTGCTCTGATAGAGTCTATCCCTCTAGAGTTATGAACCATAATATAGTTTTTCTTCCTTAAGTTGTTTTTAGTCATGATATTTATCTACAAAAACAGAAGGTCATGCATATATATACTCCAGGAAAATGAAATCATTGTTCTTAGTTATAAAAACGTGCCTAATGAATAAAGCCAGAACTGAAACTAATTTCAACTTAAAATAGGGATTTTTTAAGTACACATTTCAGTTTTTCATTTGCAAAGAAATGATTTATATATACTTTCAAAAGTAAAGCTTTTATCCAGAATGGTGACTTCATAGTTCTTGTTCATGATCCTAGCAACTGGAATTGGAAATAAGAGGACTGTCTTACTGTCTTTTTTTTTTTTTTTTTTTTTTTTTTTTTTTTTTTTTTTTTTTTTTTTTTTTTTGGTTTTTCGAGACAGAATTTCTCTGTGGCTTTGGAGGTTGTCCGGGAAATAGCTCTTGTAGATCAGGCTGGTCTCGAATTCACAGAGATCCACCTGCCTCTGCCTCCCCAGTGCTGGCATTAAAGGTGTGCACCACCAAGCCCGTCTGAGGATTGTCTTACATATGTGACCATCCAGGCCTACCTACAGAGTGAGACTGTGTCTTTAAACTACCTCTTCTCCCTGCCCCTTCTCATAACACACACATTTTTCTGTGTACCAACAATCCATCAATATATGGATATACCATCTGTCGTTCTACAAATCTGTAGGTGTCTGGGCTATAAGGTGAGGCCCTGCAACAGGAAGTAAAGTAAAAAGTAAATACAGAAACACAAAAGGATATTAATTTAGGGTACAAACAGAGCAGAAAATATCTGAGAAACATTTATTAATTGGTTTATCATTCAAATGCTAACTTGCATTAAAGATAATGTTACATGTTCAATTGTATCATGAAAGTCGTTGACACAATTATAAAGTTAATTTAAAACTTGCTCCCAGAACACCAAAGACACAGATAAGATTTTAAATCAGGATTTAAATTTAATTCATCCAAAATGTATTTTCATCCAATTTGCCAATACATATACCTATGTATATTTACACATACTTATAAACAGGCACAAATGGAGAAATGTTAATGATGATAATTATGCATCATAAATACATACATGTAGAAACACTTATATGAAGACAGTGAATTGTTGTAAATATGCACATGAGAAATCACACTCATGAAAACAGATATGTTATGAGGTATCTTCCAATGCCCATTATGGTACAGGTACTGGAGACTCTTAACTTATGCTCATCTGTTTGTGTTTTCAGAACACTGATTCTAGTTCTACTGTGTCATCTGACTTTTTTCCCAGCCCTGGAGAAATCATGCATGAAGTAAATAGAATAAATTGTGGTTGTGTTGTTCTTGCCAATATCATCAGTAGCTTATTTAATTAGGTCTTTCTTAATAGGTAATGGCCAACTCTTGCCATTTTAATACTAACATGGTGTAGCCTGACAGATGGTTATAACAGTTGTATGTCCATAAGTAAGACTACATTAGTAATGGACACGAAATTCAAAATGCATTAGGATGGAGCACTTATCCCTGTGTGTCCTCTCAATGATGGAAGGCATGTCTCAGCATGTACATAGCATCTCAGTAAATGGGTGTGCAGCTGAAGAGGTTTTCTCAGACAGATAACTTCTCTCATGGGATCTTCATTGAAATATTGAAAGTATTGTGAGGAAGAGAAACAGAAAACAAAACTCTGGTGCACTGGTGTTTTTAAACCATTACAACACTTTTTAAGCTGTGGTTTTCTCATTAGGCAATGAAATGGATGTATTTATGGTTTGTGAAAAATCTAAGCCAGGGTTGTACAATCCAGTAAGCATTTCTATTTAAATATTGATTCAGGATCATAGGGGTTCTTACTTCATTTTCTTCAACTCCTGGAAAATTGGAGTAGATTTTTTTCAGAAATCTATTCACCTCTCTAACTTGAATGAAAACTGGTTTTGCACTATATGAATTGATGGATTTTTTTTTACTGGATACAAAAAGACTCTCTCATTTAATGAAGCAAATTTAGACAGCATGAATCATAGGAAAATGACAAAGACAATTTGAAATGTGTAGGTTAATGGAATAAACTAATAAATTTAATCTAACTTCAGGTGATACTTTGAGAAGTATTTCTCTTTAGGCACCAAAAGCTGTTTTTGTGTATAAAGAAGGGGAAAATAAAATTCATGACACCTTTGAATTATGTTTTGTGAATTGTAGTTCTTAGGTACATCAGGGTCATTTACATGTCTGAATCCAACATATAAAAAAATGTAGCCCTGGACTGCATAGATGACTAGTGGTTAAGAGTTGATTCTACATTTAACCTCAACATCTATACCAGGCTGTTCAAGGGAATATGATGCCCTCTTTTCACTTCTGTAGTCACTATACTCACATGTACATGTTCATGAACAGACCATACACGTAATTTAATAATACAAATAATACCTTTTAAAGAATATATCCATAGGCTAGGGATGTAGCACAGTTGGTAGAGTTCTGATCAAACGTTAGCAAAATCTCAAGTTTGGTCTGTAGCACTGCATGCGTTGGGTATGTTGGCACACACCAATAATTCCACACTGGAGAGGTAGAGTTACAAGGATCACAAGTCTAAAGTCGTCCTTAGCTATATAATCAGTTTGACACCAAGGAGAACTGTACTTTAAAAAAATAATTCAGTCATAGAATAATGGCAATCAGTAAATTGGCCCATATTTTTTTAGTTCCTTATTGATATAAGATCCACTTAAATTTCACTGGGCCATGCATTTAAACATGATATAAAACAAAAATCCAACACAGACATGCACTTGATCATAAATTATATTTTGAACAGAAATTGAACAATAATTCAGTCAACTAGCATCTCCCTATTTTCCATGAATATTGAAAGTTAAAACTGGCTCTGCAGAGATACAGGTTATTTAAAGGAGACACAAATTATAAGCATTTGAAAAGTACAAATAAAGTATTGTGAAGAATGGCAAATCATTCAATGTAACAAAGCACTTACTGTGTTTGTTCAGACACTGATATTGACAATGGGGATTTTTCTTCTGAGTTCATGGTCCTGATGTTGCTCCCTGCTATGTAAAAATGACTTATAGAGAAAATTGCCTGAATAACTATAGCATCCAAATTGAGTTAAAGCCACAATTTTGGTCAAATAAAGATAATAGAGGTGAGAAAAAAACATAAGCAAAAAATGAAAAATAATAAACCTTGTCCTATAAACATTACTGATTTTTAGAAACAGAAAATAAATATCCTTTTTTCAAATTAAAAATACTATCCATTTCCTGAATTACCATTCCTTGAGCAGCTACAGTATTACTGCTCAGCATGGTAATCTTCCTCATGCCAAGAGACAAGGTTACAAACATACCAGCTTACTTTCTGCTATTGCTGTTTTTTTTTCTCTGAGATAGAATTGATCATGATTAGGACAAGATTGACACAGTAGGAGAATCTCAATGTCTCTAACTCTCTACTGTCTATAAAATTATTGAACTTCAGAGATACAGTTAGTTTTTTATGTAAAAGAAGAGTAATTGAACATATTTGGGGGTTAGAAATATCAATAAATGAAATGAATATAAATACCTTCATACATGACTTGGTACATATATGTATTCTGTAAAAAGAATTCTAAAGTAAATTAAAATATCATATTTAGTATATGTTGGTAAATATCTTCCAAAATTCCACTAAAATTAATAATTAATATATACTAATTTCATACAAAATGCTCCCTGGAATGCCACCAATTATGTTTATATTGTACCTCTTAAGAATGAGAGCAAACTCCATAGAATGTAAGCTAAGAAGATAAATGTGTGGGGAGTCAGATACCGGAGAGGGTAGTTATCACCCCTTTAGGACTCTTATCTTCCTGGTACAGAGACATTTGGAAATATGTGGTTTAGATTATTTCTCTTACCCAGGAAATGATGTCTTACTAAAAGCAACACACACACACACACACACACACACACACACACACACACACACTGACACCAGTTTCTTCCCCCCCAGCTGCTTGTCAAAGAATATTCACCCATCTGGGTTGCTGCACGTGGGAAAGAAAATTGGAATTCAGGTGATATGATGGTTTTATTCAACAATTGAAGAAAAATGTTTGACTGTATAATATAGCCAAATATATGGTCAATTATATTTTTCCTTTACCTGACTGACATACTACATTGATTCATTCTCAAGTTGATTCGTACACTTAGAATCTTATGTTTGTTGGCTCAGGAAATTAAAAGTCCAATAATTAAATGATCCCTGATGTAAAAAATACTTTCAGTAATAAAATAAACATGAGCAAGAAGTAAAGCATTTGCATTGGTAGGAGCTCAGGTCTCTTTGAGCATCCTCAGGCTAGTTTGTCTCTGGGCTGTGTCCAAGTAACCACACCCTTCCTCTCCTTTCTGGACCACAGACAAGAGGAAAACCATAGCCCTGACTTAGTACTGCCTCTACATCATCTTAATGAACTGTGATATCTTTTCTATATCCTGCACAGCTGAAGATGCTTATAATGAAATATAGCAGGTTTTCATGTGCTCTGCAATGCAAATAAAGTGGAGAGAACCATGTAGAGTACTTGAGAAGGAAATGAAATAAAACTCAACATATAACATAGTAACCACATTTTTAATAATCTTTACACTGTCTTGCTTAGGATAAAGTCTTCACTTTAAAGAAATGTTGTATAAGCAAAAGACTCAACTCAAAATTTGACAATGAAGCTGCCCTATTGGTCTAAGCATTCAAACTATCACCTAACTACAAGAGTTGGACAAGACAGAAAAATCAGGATTGAAAATATGTTATTATAAAATTGTTTGCCTGGGTAATTAAGAATTAAGGACTAAACTGTGCAATACACTGTCCCCAAAATACTCTTTCATACAATAAGACCATATTAATATTGCTGCCTAACTTTAGTGTAGAATCATGTGCTGATACTAAGTATTGGGTTGGAGCTGTGTGGGGTCCTGAGAGACTATGAGGTAATTTCAGATCCTCCAGGAACACAACAATTGCCCAGAAGAGTGAAGTGGATGAAGGAACAAGGCTAGGCTGCATTGATCCCTCCTGTGGGTGATACTATATTACAATTGATGTCTTCCTACCCATTGCCCAAGTGGAGTCTGTTTCAGGGAAGGAACTGTAATTGTTTTTATTTATATCACCAATAGTAGACCCATATCCAGGCCTCCAGTAGTGAATTTAATGTCCCATTGCTTAGTAACTGAAGACAAAACCTTAACGAAACCTTCCCAAGATAAGGTCTAGTATCTCCTATGAGGATGAATACACTACCTGCCACACCTTATCCACTGCATAGCTATTTTGGTCATATTCTTGGAACATTAGTGACTTGGATTGATATTTCACAGCATACTACATTTTTCTGACAAATGTATTTTGTGAACTTTAACCACATATCTATTTATGTAATAAATTGAGAGTTACTTCCAATATTTTGTCTCCTTTACATGTTCCATTTTTTCTAAATTTATTGAATTTCCAGTTTTAAATTATCAATATGTTAATGATTGATTCTGTTGTTTTTAAGTAAATACAACTTTTTTTAAAAGAATCAAAATGCTTTGGTTATTTAAAACTGTGTTTTCAAATTGTGTATGAGTTTTAAATTCAGAGTTGATTATCTTTTGGTTATGTAAACCAGAAGCCTTAACTATCTTCCCTATCTAGCTATCTCCTTACATTTTTTTTTCCTGCAAATGTCTTCATTAAGAAGGAAAAATGTAGATACTGTGCAATGATTTTTACTGTATACAGTTTTAGAAGAGGAGATAAATAGAGTATGTGGAGACCTATGATTCTTTTATTTTGTTAAGCTAATCTTTAGCACCATGATAATTTGTCATCAATAGTTCCAAGGTCATTGAAATAATTAGCAAACCTCTCAGACAGCACTTCTCTTCCAGACAGCCATACCACTTCTCAGTCACTTGTCCCTAAATAATTCCCATTGACTAGTTGAAAATTTAATACCTAGAGAAGCATTTGGATAATGTATATAGCTCTATGCTATATCTTGTTTTCATGAGAAGTTTCCATTTACACATGATGAAGGGGGATGATGAGGATATATTATTTACTTCTACAGATACTATGATGAAACCTTTATGAGAGGCAAATAATGGAAAGAAGACAAGGTCTAATGTGATAGGGAAGTCACAATCATCATGAGGTACATGCAGCTTGTGATATTACATGTCCTGGCAGAAATTAGGAGATAAACTAAGATATCATTGTTTTTCTACTTGCAAGTTCTGCCTTTCTTATTAGAAAGTCTCCAACACCAACAGGACTTTAGATGCATTTCTCCGTGGTCCTGTCAACTTCTGCCTCTTGAATGTTGGTGTTGTCTTACTTGGTGTGTACATATTGAGAACGATTGTATCTTCTAACACTATTGGCTCATTTATCATGTATTGAATATTTTAGTTTAATCTCTATAACTTTTAGACAGTTTATAAATAGTTTATTTTCTCTCTCAAATTATTGTTATAATATAGCTTTAACTTGAGTGTACTTTGATGTAAAATAGCAACATGAGTACTGTGTTTAGAAAAACCTTTGACATGTCTTTCCATTTTGAAAGTAAAACAATATGTTGTATAGACAGCCTTTCATTTTTTTTACTCATAGTCTTTTTCTTGTTAAGTGTCAAATTTCCTTGTTTACAGTGAGCTGTCAGAGGACAGGATTATGCCTAGCACATGAGATTCTGTAGACACCCAGTGCTTAAAGCTTGCTCAGAGATACTTCACTGGAGTTGCTGATAAATGCCCAAAACAAGTGGCATAAATTGCTTAAATTCAAACGTTGATTTGCCATTTTATGAATGTTAACATTTATTCTACAATATCCTGTTTCTTTAATCTACAAGAAGTAGATATTCTCATAATTCTTACCTTGTAGAAGTTCATTGTCTAGACTAGAGCAAGTGTGTGATAAGCTTCATAGGTGACTAGAAACACATTCTGCATCTGAAACCTCATCTTCTTCTATCTCCATCACAGACATTGATACCTAATGAATACCCATGTTTTGCTATGTTAGAGAAATACAAAGTGTAATATATGGTTGAGCAAAGAAATATTCCATGTGAACTTTCAATATTGTGTTAGCAAAGACTCAGATTTATTGCTTCTGTCAAATATGACTGTAAAGAGAAAACAAGATTTGGGATCTTTATTAGTTACTTTTCTGCTGGTGAGATCAAAAGTGACTTAGGGAAGCATATTTTCATCTTGACTTATTTGTGGCAACAAAGGGATATGAGTCCATCCAGTTGGAGAGTAATGATACCAACCAGTAGGCATGGTAGCAGAATGGGAAGCTGAGAACTAGCTACTTCAAAGACAGAGAGAGCATCCTGTAACTGGCACAGACCTTTCATCTCTTAAGGACTGTCGCCAGTCACATAAAATTGATCAACAAATCTGAACCAACTAAAGATTCCAAAAGAGCACCATCAACTGGGATGTTCAACCATCTGAACCTATGGGGACATTCTCATTCCAAACACTAAAGGGTTTATATTATCAGGGGCTTAGGAAGCCAATGGAAGAAATGGCTAAGTGGAAAGTCAGATGTATGGCAGTGGTGTGTCTTCTTTAATAACCCAAGACTTTAGAATGTGTAGAAACTTGAGGCAGAGAGTAAACACAGCATAAAGCAGTACATACACAGAAGATCTTTAAGTGTAATTTTGAAATTCAACTGGGTTGGAATGTTTCATTATGAAAGAGGGATCATGAGAAGAAGGATACTGAAGTCACCCTGGTTTTAAGGTGACATGGAACATGCCTGTGAGTGACAAGAAGCATTTGGACACACTGATCTGCCTGGATGTGGAAACACGTCACCTGCACCATTACAAACATAGAAGTTTCTTTTACAAATGTAACAGAATAAAAGTACAAAAGTAGATAGTTTAATGCTTTTCTAGAAATTAAATGAAAAAAGCTTCCTGTATTGCATTTTTAGAAAAGTTGAAGAGTATAAGCATGGCTAAGTTGAAGTAATGCAAACTTTTTGTTGTCATTAATGCCATGAAAGACATCTGTGCATCTTTTCTTTACATTCTCTTCATTGCTTACTCACTAATTGTCACAATAATGGAATAGTAATTTCTTAGGTTCCCAGAAAGTTTAGGAAAACTATGCAGTCATTCTTCTACTGTACTTTGATGAAATATAATTGTATTATACTTTACAAGGTTTTGTTTTATTTGCTAAATCCTTACTGATATCCACAAAGTTCACTCATGCAACTTTCACCTTAGATTTGTACTCAGGTCATGATGTAATTTTTGGTAAGGGGAAGTCATAGAAAATTACACTGAGAATTCCTCTTCTGCCTTCACTATGCAGCTCAGCCTACTGCACCTCTCCCATATCTCTAGATGGTCCATTCTGGTTTGGCATGAGTAGAAAATAACCATGAATCTGGTATGTTCATTTTTGGTGGGGGTGGGTTGGTTAGACAGGGTTTCTTGTGGCTTTGGAAGCTGTCCTCGAACTAGCTCTTGTAGTCAAAGCTGGTCTCCAAATCATAGAGATCCACCTGCCTCGGCCTCTGGATTGCTGGGATTAAAGGCGAGTGCCAACCTGCTTGGCTCACCATAGTTCTTGAGCTACAAATATAACTGTTCTTAGTTGAAATAATGTATTCCAAAAGGGCCCAAAGTCTGATATGATGCACCCTAGATAGAATGCCACTGGGAATCCTGAGGAAAATATGATCATAACCTATGCCCATGGCTACAGATACAATCTATCCTGAGGTAGAGTCTGTACTCTAACTGGCATTACTGCTGTCCATCCAGAAATAAGTATGTTTAGCTGTATAGTATACTTCAGCAAGAGTATACTCGGCAAGTTGGTAGCTGAAAGCTCCCCAACTGAGTTTTGGGATGTAAAGCTCAGAAAATGACCATTAAATACCAGCTGTGATACAAAAGTATAAGATATGATTTCTTCTTTGGAAAGTTGATATTACTATTGATAAAAGCCAAATTGTAAACATAATATCAATCCATAATACTAAATATTCATTAAACTTTTATTTTTGTCACTTGGAAACAAAAATATACATACAGAGAAAAAGACTTAAAAAAGTGTGTGTGTGTGTGTGTGTGTGTGAGAGAGAGAGAGAGAGAGAGAGAGAGAGAGAGAGAGAGAGACAGAGACAGAGACAGAGACAGAGAGAAATTTCTAGCCCTTATTAGCAGAGATAGTAAACATGACCATTCATAGAAGGAAGGAAAATTGTACAAATTTAAGACTGCCTCCAATAAAAAAGTCATAGACACATTGATGAGGACTTTTAAAACTTTCTGGTAAGTGGGGTGTGTAGCCTCAGTTTTCTAAAATATCCTTCAAAAGTGAAAGACTCTACACATACTTTTGAGGTCAGAATAATAAAGACAGAAGGGAAAATATTACTTCCAAGATCCAAACTGAATGGAAAATGAAAATGTTCCTGGGGCACCACCATGTTTCCTCCTTTGTTTTCTTGTTTTGTTTTCATAAGCAGGGTGCATGTGCAGGGGAACTTGAATATTCAAAACAATCATTTCACAATTGGTAATATTGTTAGCTGCTCAAATTGTGACAATTTTCATCAAAATACACTTTGGAACAGAAAAAGTGCAAGTTTTCTGGAAAGGAGATTATATAGTTAATGTGGAGTTAAATTTTCATTTATGAAATTCTAACATTCAGCTCCCAGCATCCACCACCTCATTGGTAAGATAGACTTTCTCTTCCATTCACCTAATTTATATCCATAAACTCTTAAGTAGAAACTGTTATCTATCTCAAAGGGAAAGATCCTTGAGCCTGTCTCTCTGAATATCTTCAACCTTTTCTTAACAGCTTAAACAGCCAGCAGGGGATTGCTTTTCAGATCCAGCTATATGAATTAAACAGTGGCTGCTATTCTAATCTGTTTCACTAAACTTCCAGTGACTTGACAGCTTTCAGGGAGGTTTGTAAATGTTACTGAAGAATCCATCACACTTCACCTGCAATGGAAGAACAAGATGCTAATAATGCTTGACTTCCACTCCCAACATTTGTGAGCATGCCTTTGCTCCCAAACATACATCTGCTCACATATGTCATGTTTTGAATACAAAGATCGTTCTTGCAAAAGTAGTACTCCCTTGCATATAAATGTCACTCTTACAAAAATGGCACATGGGACTAATGCATGTCTCAGTAGGGTGGATACAGCACTATGTTCAATCATACCACCAAATAATACTAATGAGTATTTTACATTATCTGCTTACCATGCTAGAGAGCTCACTCTGTTGTACATGTTACCATGATCTTGGGAGCTCCTCATTGATACTATTTGTGTTTTTTTTTGTGTGTGTGTGTGTCAATCAAGATGCAGATAGTTTTCAGTTGTCAGATTCTAACAATAGGTGTTATAAGCTTTTAAGGTACTGCTCACAATATTAATGTATGGGTATCTGCTGAAATCAATGAGAACATCTTGAGAAATGTGAGTACCTGCTAGGATACAGCTTATAGTCTGAAGCCCTTTGAATGTGTCCTGAACATAGTAAAATTTATATCTAATTTCAGCACATTTCTTGATTTGAAATTTTATAACTTGTGTATTAAAATCACCCCAATGGATGGTAAAATTTTTATAACATGTCTGTCTTCTTTTTTGTCTCTTCTATTACTTCTTCCTCTCCCTTTCTTTCTCCTTGAAAAAACTGCCAGTCATGTCACAATGTATACATTTTTATTGAAAATGGTTTTGGAAATAATTGTATTTTATCTGGAGACCTTTCAGTGTTCTGTGGCTCTGGGGTCCTGGCATGTTGGCATGGTGTTTGCGGGTGTTGTAATGCACTGTGGATGATGATATGACTTAAAACACTCTGACTCTCAGAGAATTAAGCTAGTGAAAATGTTTTTCAGCTTATTGTAAACTTGCTTTCACTAAAGGATATTAGCTATGACTCAAAGAAATGTGCATTACTTATGGATGTATGCATTACAGTCACTGTGAATTATCAGTGCTCTTTCAGACACCATATCGAAATTTTCCATAAAACATCTGGAGGATGGTCTGCCTCTTATGGTACAAAATGATATAGATAAAATTACTCTTTTCTGTGGTATAAAATCTCACCTTTTTTTGTGTAAGATAAGTGAGCTTTAAAGTAACTTCAATATATTATTTTATTTTTATTTTTTTCCAACATTTTTGTTTGAATTATAAACAGGATTGTTTTACATGACAATCCCAGTTCCCTTCTCCCGCCCTTCCTCCCTGACCCCCCCCCCCAAATAAAACCCTATTTATCACATATCCTTTCTGCTCCTCCTGGATGGTGAGGCCTTCCATAGGGTGTCATCAGTGTCTATTATATCTTTTGGGATATGGCCTAGGCCCAACCCATTTATGTTGATTTATGTTGAGATCTTTGATCCATTTTGACTTAAATTTTGTGCAAGGCGATAGGCTTGGGTCTAACAGCAGTCTTCTACATGTCTGCAACCAGTTATGCCAGCACCATTTGTTGAAGATGTTCTCTTTGTTCTATTGTATAAATTTGGATTGTTTATCAAATATCATGAGTTCATAGGTGTGTGGGTTAATATCAGGGTTTTTAACTCTATTCCATTGGTCTACCTGTCTATTTTTGTGCCAATACCAAGCTGTTTTCAGGTCTATAGCTCTGTAATAGAGCTTGAAGTCAGGGATGGTGATGGCCTCCAGAACTTCCTCTATTGTACTGGGTTGTTTTGGCTTTCCTGGGTCTTTTGTTTCTCCACATAAAGTTGACACTTGTTCTTTCAAGGTCAGTGAAGAATTGTGTTGGGATTTTAATGGGGATTGTAGTGAATCTGTAGATTGTTTTTGGCAAGATTGCCATGTTTACTATGTTGATCCTACCTATCCAAGAGCATGGGAGATCTTTGCATTTTCTGGTATCTTCTTTAATTTCTTTCTTTAGAGACTCTAAATTCATATGGTACAGGTCTTTCACATTTTTGGTTAGTTTTATCCCAAGGTATTTTATGTTGTTTGTGGCAATTGTAAAGGGTGATGTTTCTCTGATTTCTTTCACCACCAAAGTATCATGGGTATATAGTAGGGCTACAGATATTTTTGAGGTAATTGTGTATCCTGCCACTTTGCTGAAGGTGTTTATCAGCTGTAGGAGTTCCCTGGTAGAGTTTTTCGGGTTACTAATGTAGACTGTAATATCTTCTGCAAATAGTGAGAGTTTGACTTCTTCCTTTCCGATTTGTATTCCCTTGATTTCCTTTTGTTGTCTTATTGCTCTAGCTAGAACTTCAAGGACAATATTGAAGAGGTATGGAGAGAGTGGACAGCCTTATCTTGTCCCGGATTTTAGAGGAATGGATGGAGTTTCTCTCCATTTAATTTGATGTTGGCTGTTGGCTTGTTGTATATTGCTTTTATTATGTTGCGGTATGTTCCTGTTATCCCTGATTTCTCCAAGACCTTTTAAACATAAATTATAGTTATTTATTTCACATTGAGCTGTTTCACACACACACAAACACACACATTACCCCTTAAGATTATTATATAAATGAAACAAAATGTTTACCTTTTTAGGTTTTTACCATATATATATATATATATATATATATATATATGTCATTTGAAATTCATATAATGTCTCTAATCATTTTAATTCCCCACTTCTCTTACTACCTCTTCCCAGATCTACCTGTAATTACTCCTGAACTTCATGTCTTCTCTTTTTATTAAATAACACATAGAGTCAAATTTATTCTGCTATTATATCCCTGTGTCTGTGACTTTCCACTGGATCATGGGCATACACTAAATGAAAATTGTTATTTCTTACTGAAGAAACCATTAAGTGTCCATAGTGCTTCAGTTACTGTTGGGGGCTGATGAATTCCATCACCCCCATGCTAGAATGTTGACTGGATTGGTCTTGTATGGGTCTAACACAGACAAAAGTTGCAGTGAATTCATGATTAGAGAAGTCCTATCAGGCCCAGAAGAACCTTTTTTTCTCTGGTCTACCTGACTTCTGTGTTCTTTATATTTCACCCTTCTTCCACAATGATCTTTCCCCTTTTCATCCCCCTTTGTGTTCTATAATGATGATGTTCATTTTTCAGCCAGATGACAGTACCAACCATGTCTTTGGACTAAGACATGGTTGGTACTGTAGTCCAGATCTTAGATCTAAGCAGTGTGTCATTGACTACACTCATAGTTAATCATTGAAGTTTACAGGGTTCACAGCTTGTTTAAGACTTTGATTGTTTTTCCCCAGTAACCTGCATAGTGCCTTCCAAAGCTATGAAAGCTAAACAGCAGGGAGAACTTTCTGAAAGTTAACCACTTGATTTATACATATCCTATAACAAAAGGTGTGGTGTCAAGAAAAGGCTGACAAAGATATGAAGAATGGAGATCCGTCATACACAGTTGGAGTCAGTGCATCTTTGTCTTGGTCTTCAAAATCAGGGTGGCAGTTTCTTGGAAAATTAGGCATAGATCTAACATATGACCCAACTTTGGCACTCCTAGATTTATCCAGTGGTGTATTTCCAGTCTTAGAAATGTATTCTTATTGTTATTTATAGCTGCTCTATTCACAATGGATGGTCTTCTGTTGGAGCCTCTAATGTGCCTCCACATGATCCAGAAAGCCAATCCCCCACCCTGCCTGCCTATAAAGTCTCCAAACAAAGGAAAGGCATGAAAAAGCCCAATTCCACATTCTTGGCAGCTAGTTGCTAGCTGCTCATGTCCTGGACTAAGCGCTGTGTTTTTGACTACTCTTAGGCACAAACCTAACTTGTGGTGCATATATTATTTTCCCTTGTTTCCAACCTACAAAATATCCCTGCTTTAGTTCATGTGTAAGACTTCTTTAGTCTAGATCTTTGGGACCAGAGGACCAACCAGGGACTTGCTTTGTTCAGTATATCTGTAGTTATACGTTTTCAGTTCTGCTTTATCTGGCTTACTGCATTAGCAGAGAAAGTTATTATCTGGAGATGGGGTTGGCAGAAAAACCAATTATTTTTGTTCAGAAACCCAGGAGGAGTTGAGCCCCCAGCCCTGTGGTCTTATCCTCCAGGTGTACGTAGTGCTGTTCATCTTTCTCTATCTTTCTCTCAGCCAGATTCATTGATTATTGACAAAGGGTAAGTCTGTTCCCCAGGCACTTCATAAAAAGATACCTGATATCTCTTTTGGATCCAGAACAACTTGGGCCCCTTGCCAAGCCAGGGTAGTGCCAGGGGAAGCCTGCTCTGTTCTGGAGCAGAGACAGTCTCTGTTCGGGGAACATTTAGGTTCAGAGTCATTCTTTACAAAAGGTTACTGCACTCCCATTGCTTTACCCCAGCCTATGCCATAAGATGCCTCACCCTATTTTTTGGTTACCCCTGAGGTATCTGCTGTGAATTTTATCCAAATCGGGGATGTTTTACACCATATGACCAAAACTCCTGGTTTTCTTTTATTTAGTGCGCTGGCCTCAGTACATCCTAGATAACCAGTCAAAATGGCCACTATAATTGCATTTTAACATTCTCCATGATCCTGAGAATTTCTGTCACTATATGGACATGTGGTTTGAACTCACTTACATTCACGGATTTGGGTTCTGTGATCCCATTCTGTAGACAGAGTTTCATGTCCTAGGTCTTGTTTTCAAGGGTTGTGGGACCTCTACTTACCTCTTCATTTGGGAACTTGGACCCTGAGCCCTCCACCCTGAGGGAGCCTCCTGAGTTACTGGCATTCCTGACCTTCCCTGAACTCCATCTTCTCCTCCCAACTGCCACATGCTCTACCTAGTGGTCAGCCTTCTTTCATTTACTCACCTTCTTCTCCGTCTACGACAAAGGTCAAGGGTTAATCTCCTCCCCCTTACTCACCTTTCTCTCTTTTCCTCCCTTCTCCTACTGCCCATTCTTCTCTATCACCACAGGCCCCACTTCTGCCTCTCCCTTCACTAACACCACAACTTGCATCTGACACAAGAACAAAGCTAAGAGAATTTTTTGATTCCCTGTCCCTTTCTCCCATCAGGACCTCTCACAGATATAAAAAGCTGTCAGGCTTTATTTGTACTAATCATGCCTATATTAAGGTGTTCTGTTATCTTTCCCAAGGCTATGAATTCACCTGGGATGACCTTTATGTCATTTAGGACTCCACTTTAACTCCTAAGGAGCAAGGATGGGTTCAGACAGTGTCTGGATAATACACAGACTAGATCCACCTAGTGGATAATATGGTCCCTGCAGGTGACATGGGGGTTCCTGGTATAGTACTCAACTGGGACTACCAGTTGGGACAAAATGGGCACCAGAGGAAAAACCTCATTTTCTGCTGCCTCCTTCAAGCTATAGAGATGGTGTGAAACAAAATTGTTAATTTTGACAAGCTTCCAGAGATTACATGGAGAGCTGACAAGAAAAAAAACTTGTGCCTTTTTTTTTTTCTAAATCGATTACAAGAGACCATGATTCAATACATCCGCCTTGACCCAGCATCCCCAGTAGGATCCACATTCCTGGCTACTCATTTCATTTCTCAGTCATTGCCAGATAATAGAATCTAAAAAAGGCTGAGGATGGTCCCCAAAGCCCCATACAGTGTTTGGTGAAAATGGTTTTTAAGTTTTGGAATGTCAGAGAGGAGATAGCTGTCTTCCTGGAAGGCTAAGCTTCAACAGAAAGCTATTATCCAAGCTTACGCCTTGGCAACTTTTGTGAGGCCACAGACACTCCTTAGAAGGAACAGGAAAGTCCACAAGGCTCCATTCTGCCAGGGCCCAGTCAAATTCAGCTCTGAAGGAGTCTGATTCAAATGCAGCCAGGAAGGCCACTAGTCCCAAAGCTGCCCCAATTCCTAGTCTGCCAGCAGCCTTGCCACGTGGAGGCAGATTACCCCAATGTGTGTTCATTTTCTGTGCCATGCCACAGAGGTCCAGCCCCACCACTGCAGACATCTGTTACTCTTCTTGCTTTTGAACTCCTTAGCCTGGTGGAGGACTGACAGAACCCAGACTTGGAGACTCCCATCATCCTTACCCAACCCAGATTAACGCTCCAGGTAGTAGGTAAGTCCATCTGGTGTACACAGGGGTTTCTTTTTCTATCTTTACCTTTCACTTGATTCACATGGTTCTCTCACCAATTTCTGTCATGGGGGTGGACAAACACCCCCCCTAATTCTGCCTAAGACCCTGCCACTTTACTTCATTCTTGCAGGAAAATTCTTCTCACACACTTTTCTAGTCATATATATTTAACCTGTGCCTTTTGTTGGACATGATATCCCCAGCCACTTAGGGGCCACCCTCTCTTTGCACCCTGCAGTCTCTCTCAATTCACATCTTCTTCCCTTAATTGCCTCACAGGTGCCTATTCCAGACTGCTCTGTCCCTACCTTTCCTGATTGAGTTGACAATAAGTATGAGATATCTACAATCCAGTGATCACTACCTACCACCAGCTGTGGCCTCAAGCCCATTATTACACACCTCCTATTTCAGAAACTCTTAATTCATATATACTAGCCTTGCAAGACTCCCAGTCTCTGCATGCATCAGCCTTCTGTTGCTTAGCACTTATTTCAGGAACTATGCCTCATTAATGAGGCAGTTACCCTAACTTATACCCGTCTCTCTAACTTTCCTCCTATAACTTTCAGCTTCACTGCCCTGGACCTATAAACATTAGGTTTTTACCATCCCTATGCAACCTGGATCATATTTTCTCTTTGATTTTATGTGGGAGGACCTTGATACACAGTCCATGAGACAATGCAGATGGACAATTCTCCCCCAGAGCTTTTGGTGTAGTCCCCATTTCTTTGAGCAAGGCTTAGCCTTGGACTTTTCCAACATTGATCCCAATCTCTAGCATGTATATGACTTCCTACTTGGCCCCCTCAAAGCCAAGGTCTTGGTGGCCCTTCAGTTCCCTGCAGAGGTAGCCATCATCAACTGCTGAGGCATCAGACCTTCAAGGATGCAGTAGCCTTAAGCATGCCAGGGCCACTCAGTATCCTGAGGACTGGCTACCAGCTCTACTTGATTCATGGGATATAATCTAATTTTGACACCCTCCTATTGGCTCTGTTATGAACCAGAGGCAAGGGAAAGGACAGACTCCTAAATAAAAGGGGCACACAGACAAAAGCTTGGTGGCCCTACCTAAATAACTGCCTCATCTTCCCTTAGTTTCAGGCACTCCTCATCATTTCAGACATCCACCAAACTTTGCCTATAGATCACAAGGCTTAGAGCCCCTCTTTGATCCTGCTCACCTTCAAGCCCATATTTTACAGGTCTAGTCCTTCTGCCAGATGTTCACTAAGTTAACATTCAGGGGGATCTCCAGAATGCCAGCTCTTGTACTATCTCTAAGGACACCAACTGGGTGAGGACTAGAGGACTGACTTTACCCACATGCCCATTAATATAAAACTCCATTTTCTCCTAACGCCTTTTGACACCTTTACTGGATGGGTAGAATTGTTCCCCATCTCCAGGGAAACAGTAGATGTGGTAGCTCACATACTCCTTGAACACACCATTCCTTAGTTCAGCATGCCACAGAAGATCCAAATGGACAAAAGCCCAGCTTTCACTACCAGGATCATCGAGCTCATGTCTGAAGCCCTCAACATCTCATGGAAATTCTACAACCTCTACCAGTTGCAATTCTCAGGAAATGTAGAAAGAGCCAACAGACTTATCAAATGAAAACTCACCAAACTCTCTCTAGAACTCAGGTTCTTTTAGCCCACCCTCCTCCACATTGCTCTTACCCACCTCCAGGCTACCCTACAATCTCCTACAGTCCTAAACCGCATTGAACTCCTCTACCAAAGGCTGTTCCTCATCAACAATCCCTTCCCAGCAGAGAAACCTCCACTGGCCAGGTACCTTCCTACCTCTCCTTCCTATGGTCCCTTCTTTGTTCACATGCTGACAGCTATCTCCCTCCCCCATGCCAATGGATCCACCTGCTGCTAAGCCCACCACACTTTCCCTGGGGGACTGGGTACTCCTCAACAGTTATCTCCTAAGTCTAAGGCCCCAGTGAACAGACCCTACACTGATCCTCACTACTCCTTCAGCTGCCAAACTTCTGGGACATCAGCGCTGGCACCACCTCTCCAGGCAGCAGGAAAGTACCCAAAATGAATGGTCTGTCCAGCATCAGGGAACCTGCACCCTCCAGTTTTCCAGAAAGACACAATGAGTGCCAGGGTGGTGAAGCCTTCCTGCTCTTGTGTCCTGCTCACTCACCTTTTCTGTTTTTATTCTAGGCTATATTTTTCTTCAGACTCTTCATGTGTTTTAACCCAAAGCCATAGCCATTGCTATGACAGCAAGGTATAAATGTATTCTATTTTTTTACAGACAACTGCATGTTCTTGGGGAAAGAAGGCTACTATGACAGCAATGAGTGTGGCAGGTAAAACCCAGGTCATGCTACTCCAGAAACTGGGGGGCGATCTCAAATAGCATAAACAACCCACTTTCTCTGATGGCAGTCCTCTCTTTTTGTCAGGCTTGATCCTAGTATAAGACCAGGCATTCTCATTTTTATTTTCTTCTAACCACTGGCCTTCTCTACTTCTTCCAGGTATGGATTCTTAAGGTCTCCAGATTGGTGGTTAAGCATATGCTTCTTCACCCATTCTTCATACTAAGTATGAGCCCCCAGGCCCCCTTCCCCTAATCATCCCATGCCAACAGGAAGTAGCCAGGTTTGAATTGTATCCATATACCCGAAAAGATCAGTATTCTCAGTTGGAGCCTCTAGCTTGCCCCTGAAAAATCCAGAAAGCCCCATTTCCCCCTCTACAAAGTCCCCAAGATCAGAGAGTCTCTGAACAAATGAAAGGCAACAAAATGTCCAGTTTCACCTCCTTTGTCACTATTGTAGCTGGCTTCCTCCCGTGAAGTTGCCAAATGTTCAAGGGCCAGGCTAAACAGTCAGTATTTGACCATAATTGGGCACAAACCCAACTTGTGGTAGCCATATCATCTCCTCTTACTTACAGTCTATAAAATGCAACTTCTTTGGTCAGGATTTCTGGGACTAGATTTCTGGGATTTGCTTTGTTCAATATAACTGCTGCTACACTGTTTCAATTCAGCTGAATCTAGCTTACTGTGATGGCAAAGAAACACAATCTAGGGGTAGAAAACCTATTAACTAGGACTTGGAAATAGCCAAGATACCTATCAACTGAAGATAGATACTGAGAACATGATATCATATAAACTTATTCAGCTGGAAATATAAACAAAATCATAAAATCCAAAGGTAAATAAGTGGAGATGAAAAACATTATACTGAGTAAGGTAACCCAAATATAGGAAAACAAATGTTATCACTCATATGTTTGTCTCAACACTAGTCCTTCAGATTGGTGTGTTTAATTGACAAGACCTTTAGAACCCAAGAACTAGAAAGGACCTGGGTGAGAAAAGCAAAGAAAGAACTCACAGGAGGAGAGATCCAGAACAAGTTGATATGAATGTTGAAGGGGAACGATGAGAAAAGAGAGGTAAACTCCAAGCCATGGGTGTGCAATAAACAAATAATAAATAAATAAATAAATAAATAAACAAACAATCACCAGGGAGCTAATGACCCAAACTAATTTCCAAACACTCACAGGTACCTACAACACCAGCTCCAGGAGATCCATCATCCTTTTCTGGCATTTAGGAGTCACTTGCACTCACTTTCTCTCCTCTGTCCCTCCCTCCCTCAATATATACATGTGTGTGTGTGTGTGTGTGTGTGTTTCAAAAGCTACAAATAAAAATACTCATAATAGGAAGAGTAGTTGCAAGAGAAATGCATGGTCTTTGAAGGTTTTTTATTTTGATAACAGATATAAAATGTGCATGTTAAATTATGCAATTTAGCAATTTAAAAATAATGAAAAGAGTATTTTTTAAAATGTCATGTCTTTTTCCTAATGAGGTTCCATCTGTCTATATTTCTCTGACATCTGGAAATGAGGCTGAGTTATTTAGCTTCAGCATCTTTTGTTGTTTGTGGTGGTTGTAGAATGTCCATTCCACTTTAATTCTGAAGGTTGCTATCACTGAGAACACTGTACATTATTTTAGCAGTTAGTAGAAATTTAAAAGATCCATTAGATATACTTTCTGCCTCCAGGCCATTAGGTTTTGAAGCCTTGCCTGCCATCTCATAAAAGTGAACTCTGAATGAGGTTAGTGGCTTCACAACTATTTCCAAACTCCTTGGTAAAAATCATCAAGAACTATGTTCTCTACTGACAGTGTGGTATCCTGCCATGAGTTAGCCTGAATTACAAGTATTAAAACATATTTTGCAACTCAAAGCTATTTAAGGAACAAATAAAATTCTGTAAAATAAAATACAGATGGAATGTAATTTTGTACTGTTTTGTTTTTACAATACATTTTTTCTACTATTGCTGAAAACCTGCAAAGCAAAGCTTCAGTTTTCAAAATCGTATGTAAAATAGGAAACATAACAGTTTATGTTGTCTCTCACAAGTAGGTTCTGAAGCAGTTTCACATCTCATAATGCCATTTGAATTTTAATTTATATTGGAGATTATTATGTTTGCTAAAATAATTTGTAAATTTTCTTTGAAATGCCACCACAAAGTTCATTTCCTTGTCAGCAGTAAGCCGAAATCAATTCCCATTTTGTCTCATTTTCATTTGACAAATCACAAAAATATAAATTATCCTAATAACACTTCTGAAAGCTTGATAGTCATTTAATAGGGTAAATAGAAATTAATATCAAAGCAATATTCCTTGATGTTCATAAAAATATTGAAGAAATTACTATTGAAATAGTCTAGTGAGGAACCATTTCTGTGGAAGTATGACTTAAACTACTGTAGTTCTATGCTTATAGAAGGATCATTCTCTTAGTGAATAGCTGGCTCCTCTTCCTAATGATGGTGTGGGCCCACATTCCCATATGAATGTTTCACACACTATTATTCTAGACATAAAACTAGGGCAAAGTTCATTTCATATATGCAAATATGAAGCACAGCAGGAAAGGTAGTTATTATAGCTATTGCACTTTATGTATATATATGAAACTTCCAGGGATGGTACCTGCCTGAGGAGGACAAACTTGACAAGACTGGCTTTGATTCTGAGAGTGCCAACCAAAGGGATGGGAAAAGAACATTGACTTCGAAAATCCTCTGGCTTCAGAGCATTTTACTAACACAGCCTGTGCTTCCTAGGAATGATGAGGGAGATGTTGTAAATGCACTACTGGGTGATTCTCAGAAGGAAGAAGATCCTGGCAGTCCAATGAAGAAAAGGAGGAAAGCAATGGTAGTAGCAGGTGCTGTGGGAGCATTGACTTTGGAGAAGAGGAGGTGCTGGGGGAGCCTGTGTCTCCTACAGCATCACCAGCTCAGTGCTTTGAGGATCATTCTGTGCACTGCAGCATCACTACCTGCACACGTGTGGCTGCTGCTTAAATTCTCAGTTCCCTTGCTTATGTGGGAACTTCTGTGAAGTTAAAAGCTTTGAGTTCTGTTTTCTATGGTTTTATTTTTACCTGCCACAGGGATCACTGTCTGATACATAGGAACCTAGGAATACAATAAGGGAAGAAGAAACATCTCAATACATAAGAAGCATGAATATTTAATTTTAAGTTACAAGTTTAAGTTGGGAAATCTGACACCAGAATTTACCTTTATACACATTTCTGTTAATACAATAATTTATCCTGATTTTTCTGTATGGTCCATGATGATAATTCACTTCATATAATACCATTAAAATCTAATGCATCATTTGGTTTGAAAGGTGCATCTAATTTAAAATTAAATATGTTCAGAGAAATCAATATTATATTAGCTTTAGATTATTATGAAAACACAAGAAATTAAAGACAAACACACAAAGAAGATCTACAAAGAGTTAGGATCTGCATTTTCTGTTTTTTGGGTAGGTTTTTCAAGATATGGTTTCTCTGTGGCTTTGGAGCCTGTCCTGGAACTAGCTCTTGTAGACCTGGATGGTCTGGAATTCATACAGATCCGCCTGCTTCTGCCTGCCGAGTACTGGGACTAAAGGCATATGCCAGCACTGCGCAGCCTTCTACAAAGAGTTAGGCACCAAAACATCTTACAAAAACAAAAAACAAAAAGAAAGAGTTGTATGAAATCTTGGCTGAATATGAGAAAAGAAATCTTTGATAATTTAGTGTAATTTAAGAATTCTTCAAACCAAGATATACAGTACACCTGTGCTTTGTATAAGCTTTTGGGGTTTCCTTTTCCTTCGTAGGAAGAAGTGAAATATTATATCCAGCATTTACTTGAGCCTTCTGAAATACAAAGCTTAAAGGCATAGAAGAGTGAACACCATTAAACAGCTGTACAGTTCCATAAAGAAGCATCTGAAAACTGTAAATACTTCAGATAAGCCAGCTCAGCTGCTATTTGATTCTCCTTGCCAGTCATTGCTTCACTTGATAAAAGAACATCACCTCTTCTTTTTATTTATTAATAAGATCTTCCCTAACATTCCTTTTTTATTTTTCTATATATTTGAATTACAAACAAGATTGAATTACATGATGATCCCAGTTCCCTTCTCCCTCCTTTCCTTCTCTACCACTCCCCAACTAAAATCCAACCTACCATATGTCCTTTCTTCTAATCTACATATGACACAAAATTTCTGCTTCCCCATGACCTCTGCATCGTTCCTTTTCTTGTCTTCTCAGTCTCAAAGGTTTCTTCCCCCTCTTCCCATGTTCTCAATTTGCTCAAGGGATGGAGACCCTTTCTCCTTCTCAAGGGGACCACCTCTTCTTATGAGTGCTTTGACTGTGTCTGCAGCGTCATGTTCCTGAAAGCTACCAGTCATGAAAAAGAGGATGTGTGGAATAGTGAGGATGACTGCATCGTCAACACTTACATAATGAGCAAGTGCTGAGGCAGCTCAGGTCTCAATTCCCTGCCACTATCCCCATTGAGATGGTAAGGATGGAAGAAGATACCTTCTAATCTCCAATCTTTCATTCATATTGTAGTGACCTAATCTTAAAATAAGCAGTGTAAGTTATTATTAAGTATTGCCTAGAACTCTGACCCTTTATTTTATCTTTCAGTTTCATGGGCAGAAAATTCAACTCAGTTGTTGAACCCGAAAAATTCACTTTGAGGATTAAAAGACTGGATCACCCAACTTTGACTTACATAGAGATTATAGAGTGATAGTATGATAAACAGATTACAGTGATAGTAATAGATTCTAGTTAGATGGCAGATAGATATAGTTGATTGGTAGGTGTATATGATAGATGATAGGGGCATGGTATCTATGCAAAAGTAAATACACACAGACAGTGGACGGAGTAGGGAGACAGATGGATAGATAGATATTAGATATATGGATGATACATATGTAATAGACAGTAATGATAATGATAGAGGTAGATATATGACAGATTGATTATAGATTGATAACATATGATAAATAATGGATACATGACTAATAGATAAAGGTAACAATAGATCTATAGACATAAACAGACATATATGTAGATTATTCATAGATGATACACAGGTAGATATATACAAATACTTGTCTTGCCTCATATGTGAAAGAATTATCAAAACATAAAATCAAATAATCAGCATGAAAAGATTTCTAATTATGAACTCCAGTATTCTGAACTATTTCTGAGACTGCATTTCATTTTCTACTAGACACATCCAAGTCTGTGGCTTCTCCTTGATGCTTCAGGAGCAACTATGAGCAGGAGTCTGAAAAGAAAACAAAGCATTTCACAATGTATCTATTCTTCTGAGGTTAAATTATAACCAAATGTGAGTTGTAGGCTTTCATCACGCACACAGCAGAAGAAAATGAGGATCTGTTTGCCCTGACACGCTGGGATCTTTTAGAAGTTTATGAATGAGTGGATACTGAAAATATCCTTCATTCTTCCATTCATGCACTAGACACTTGTCTAGATAACATTAAATGTGAGGGTTGTCTATTCTTGAAACCAAAAAGGACTCTTCATCGACAACTCCAAAAACCACCCACTGAAATTAGTCCAAACTGCCATCACTTTCTATCCCATTACCATGTTATTGTGAACTAGGATTTCTGCCCCTACTTTAATTAACCCTTTATCTCAATAGTGAGAATCAATGGGAGTTACAAGTACACAGATAATGGTATCTAGTAAGAGGAATATTTTCTATTTAAAGTCATCCAATTCTATCAAGCTGTGTTCAAAACAGCTAGAATAAGTAGGTTCTGATTCCTTTTGTGTGGTTTTGAAGTTATAGAAAGACACATTACAGGTTAAAAAGATACTAGATGAGGAAGCCCTGAGGGGAAGCATTTTGTTTTGTTTTCTTTGCTTCCAGGTTACTCACTCTTCAATACAAATTCTTTTCAATGGATAAAGTGACATTATTCATGAATGCCCAGGGGTCAATCACCACAAATGGAAAGGATTCTGGGAATCCAATGTTCTAGGACCTAGTGAATAAACTTGGCACATCCTTCATGAACCACTGGACCCCATCACAACACATGTCCCTCCATTTCTATATAGCTTCTGAAAGTAGAAAGTGCATTTAGTTCATCTGTGTATTGGAGAAAAATGAAACAGTGAAATCAAATAACTAATGGCTTGTAGCTATAATTCATCCTTTACTTAATTATGAATTATCTAAAATAAATCTGAAAGTATAGGAACTTTTAGGCTTATCATCCTGTGTGTGTGTGTGTGTGTGTGTGTGTGTGTGTGTGTGTGTGTGTGTTGTGTTCTTCGTTGTTCACATTTGGAATAGCCTGAAGCTTTGCTATTGAGCATTTTCTGTACTTTATTGATCTAGGAGCATCTGTCAGGATTATCTGATTTTCAAGCCTGTCAGGGGCAACTAAATATCATAGGTCTACAAGTTGATTGGCATGCTACTGCTGGCTACTGCTGTGTACTTCACTTGCTATCATGTGGTTTTTTAGTGAAATACATGTTTGAATCAAAGCAGTGTTCTTAATCTCAGCATCTTCTTCCTGAGAAACAAATGTGAAGCTGTCCCATGATTCTTGTCAGCTCAGTGACCTTGCAACTCAATTCTCAGTTATGACAGCAGTGAATAAATAATAAATTGTAAGGTGTGGGGACACACAGTTGTTGTCCCAGCACAGGAGAAGCAGAAGGACACAGATCTCAGGTTCAAAACCAACCTGGGCTACATAGACATGTAACATGAATAATAAAAGACCAGAGACAGATAATGGGGTTCAAATTGAAGATCAGAGAAGCAAAGCAGCCTGCCACTAGATCTTGCCTCTACCTCAGGCCAAAATGGATGATCCTGTCTCCACAAATCATCTGAGCGGCAGGCAGACTGCACCACTCTCCACCAAGCCTTAAACTGCAATCCCTAGGGTCCCTGTCTCCTCCTACCTTTTATTCCTCTCTTCACCCAGCCATACCATTCCTGTCTCCACCTCCTTAATGCTGGGATTAAAGTTGTGTGATCCCAAGTGCTGAGATCACCTTTGTGTTAGCTGTTTCCCTTTTAGACTGTCTCAAATTTGTGTAGTTTGGTGTTGCCTTGAACTAATAGAGATCCATTTTCACCTGTCTCGAAAACTTTGAAATTAAAGAAGTGTGTCAGCACTGCCTAGATCTCTGGCTGTGGTTAGCTTTGCATTATCATCTCTAGTGACTTTATTAATTCATAAACAATATATCACCACATAGTGAGTTTCAGGCACTCAGGCAAGTACTCTTTTAGCCCTCTGGAGTTCCCTTTCTTCTGGAAAAAAAACTTTACAATCTTGTCATAAGAGGCAGAGGTGAACCCAAACTTCACATTGCTGTCCAGACAATGCCAATTCTCTCTGAAGGAATATCTGATTCCATGCTCCAGGAGGCCCCTTTCTTTGAGGAAGACATCAAGATTGACAGTGCTAATCAAGTATCACTTGTGGAAACATCTCTCAGAAAAGACTGGTCCATTCCCTCTTCCTCAGTCTCCCTTGGAGAGCTTCATTTTGTCTTGGATTTTTTTCATACAGCTTCTCCATATTTAATTTGTCTAATGATATCTCTTTCTTTTGGGTTCCATTTGTATTAAAAATTGCATTTATAATTCCACATCCTATTTGCAATGGGCCTCACATTCTTGTCCAAAATGGAGGAGGACACAAAGGAAAAGGTTTTTCTCAATGAGAGTATTGTTGACAATTCTCAAAACCTGAGAATCAAAAATTCCAGCACCAATTGCTTTTAAGATAGTGACCTTGGAATGCCAGTTCTTTATTTCAGGATTTTTTTATTTTTATGAAAATCTTGGCCAGATAGGGTTAAAGCCTGTGTGTATATTACCATAGGTAGGGCCTTCCCCTAGTGAGTCATTTTAAATTTATCCAGGTAGGTCTCTGCCTGTTGCCAAAGATGTTGAATGATGAAATAAAGGCTCTGCATATAGCCAGAAAATATGTTTTCAAATATTAGATAATAAGATCTTATTATACATTACCTACATCAGTATGTAAAGTTTTTAGTATCACATTATCTAGGAAGGTAACACTTAGGAAATAAATATGTTTTGTGACAAAAGTGAAAAGCAAAGCAGGGCCCTTGTATAGACCTATTCTTATGCTTGTGGCTATGCCTCTGAATAAGAGATGTTTAGCTGATTCCCAAAACAGCTCTTGTCAACTGTACAGATTTGAGTCATAGGTTTTACAGGAGATATGCCTCTAAGGTCAAATTGTTGACAAAGTGGCACCTGGCAGGACTGTGTGAGGAGAAAGTCACATGAACAACTTCAGCTCCAAAGTTCTTGTTTTATGTGTCAATCCCAGTTTCCTCTCCCTCCCCTTATACCCTGCCCTCCACTGACCCCATATCTCATCCGTTTTTGCTCGCCATCTGTAGGGAGCCGTCCCTGCATTCTCCATTACAATGATGGTGCCTGCAGGCACTAAATGTAAATTATTGCACAGGCCCTGGGTAATTTTCCATTTCCTTGATCTCTGCCTATTCCGTGGCTCATATGGCCTGAGGAGCTGAAGCCAATCATAGGGTGACACGTCCCAGGCAGGGCTGCCAGCCTTTATTAGGGGACGGGATTCTTGGCTCGGGGTCTCCGCTCTGGTAAGCTTATGCTCTCCTCTCAAGATGCATTAAAGCTTTCCTGCAGAAGGATCTGAGTGTCCTGTGTGGTTCTTGCTGGCGAGACTATCGCGCAGGACATCTGGTGCCGAAACCCGGGAACTTGTTAACATCGCCGGCACCGCGGAAACCCCTTGGCTACAAGGCGGATTCAGAACTGCAGGGTGGTAAATTCGGAGAGGTATGTCTTTTCTGGACTTTGGCTTGGGATTGTTGATCTTTTTCACTGTTGTGGCAATCTTAAAGAAGTCCAGAATTACATGTCAGAAACCGAATGTAGTGAGAGATGGGGCGAGCCCAACAATAAAATATAAGGAAAAAGGACCTCCCGGGATGTCTAGTGACAAGGGAGTGTGTATAAGAAGAGAAACAGCAACGAATAAGGAAAAAGGACCTCCCGGGATGTCTAATGACAAGGGAGTGAGTAATTTGTTAGATGATTCTGTAAATAAGTTTAAAGCTTTAAATCTTGATAGCTCTGATGACTCTAAAAGCTCAAGAGATAAAGTTTTAGAGGAAACAGCTCAGCTAGATGAAAAAGAAACAAAAAAGGAGGAAGAGAAAATAGGGGATAACTGGTCACACCCCGGTAAATTTAAGAGACCTGTTAATCCAGCGGGTGTACTTCCATCAGCACCCCCATTATTTGGTACTGACTCCTTTTTACCATTAGAGGAGCGGAGAAAATTACAGATGGCTTTCCTAGTCTTTGATAGGGGAAAAGGCCGTGCATGTTATTCAACACTTCTTGGAGGCCTGGAATGCCTGGGGCTTTAAAGCCTCATAAACATTGATGCTCGGGGCCATACTGCGGCCAAGCGTCACACCTCAGAACCTGAAAGGCCAAAGGAAATGGTAAAATGGAAAGATATCTTAACTGGTCTTTGGAGAGGCCCGGATCCTATTCTCATAAGATCCAGGGGAGCTATATGTGTTTTTCCACAGGATGAAGAGAATCCCCTATGGATCCCAGAAAGACTCACCCGAAGAGCCCCTTCGGACCCTCAAAAGTTGAAACTCCACCCTCTCCCCGGGAGTTGAGAGCCACTATTATTATCCAGATTAACTCCTGTCCTTGACAGAGAGATTGTCATCATAGATCCCTTAAGGGGTGGGGGTGGGATTGTTTGGTGCAGCCGTTTGCTGCGGATTGATGTTGCTTCTCTGGCTGGTCTGTAGGCTCAAGGGCAATAGGCCGCCGGCCAGACAGCTCTTGCACACCCGGAGCCTAGGCTCATTGCACAGGGTAGAGTGTCTGGTTTGAGCAGCCCATGAGGGATGTTGAGCAAGGCATCGCACAGAGAGTTGCCTAGTATGCAGGCTTCTCTGGGAGGCATGTTGTCCTGCATAAGGGTTGCCTGCCCTAGTCTCCCTTTCCCAGAAAAACGGCAGAGGAGAGGTCGAGAGCACTTCGGGTCAAGCTAACAGCCTGATGGCGACTCTTGTACACAGTCTTAATGTTTGATTGGGAAGGTACAACCTCTGCCTCTATCCCTCAACATATGGGTGACCTATTTGCTTGTAAAAATATAAAGCCTTATCATTAATTAATAAAAAAGGGGGAGATGTAGGGAGCCGTCCCTGCATTCTCCATTACAATGATGGTGCCTGCAGGCACTAAATGTAAATTATTGCACAGGCGCTGGGTAATTTTCCATTTCCTTGATCTCTGCTTATTCCGTGGCTCATATGGCCTGAGGAGCTGAAGCCAATCATAGGGTGACACGTCCCAGGCGGGGCTGCCAGCCTTTATTAGGGGACGGGATTCTTGGCTCGGGGTCTCCGCTCTGGTAAGCTTATGCTCTCCTCTCAAGATGCATTAAAGCTTTCCTGCAGAAGGATCCGAATGTCCTGTGTGATTCTTGCCTGCGAGACTATTGCGCGGGACAGCCATCGAGGGTGAGGCTTTCAATGAGGGATCTTTGAAGTTTGTCATATCAATTAGAGATGGGCCTAGGCCCTCCCCAGTGTGTCTAGACTGAGAGAGTACCCAAAGTTCATTCATATACTAGGGATAAATACTGATTAAATACTAGAGGCCATACAGACTGCTCAGGCCCCCTAATGGACACTCATGTTCATCTGTACTGGATTGGTCTTATGCTGGCTTCCAGCTACCAGTCTGGGTCTATATGCTCCCCCTTGTTGAGGTCAGCTGTTTCTGAAGATTTCTCCAGCCTGGACTTGACCCCTTTGCTCATCACTCCTCTCTCTCTAGAACTGGATTCCAGGAGTTTGGCTCAGTGTTTAGCTGTGGGTGCCTGCTTCTGGTTCCATCAATTACAGGATGAAAGATGGCATATCAATCTCATGATAGGGGAAGGGCATTTAAGGTAGCCTCTCCACTATTGCTTATATGTTTAGGTGGGATCATCATTATAGAACTCTGGTCATATCCCTAGTGCCAGATTTCTCTTCAGACCTATAATGCCTCACTCTATTATGGTACCTCTTTTCTTGCTATCCTGTATTTTCCCCCAACTCAATCTTCCTGTTCCTTCATTTCCTATCTCTCCCTTCTCTTTCTCTTAATTCCTCTCCCCTCCCCTCATGCTTCCCATTTGCTCAGGATATCTTGTAACTTTCACCTTCACCAAGGGACCACATATGTCTATCTTAGGGTCCTCCTTGCTTTCTACATTCTCTAGTGGTGTGGATTTTAGGCTGGTAATCCATTGTTCTATGTCTAAAATCCATATATAAGTGAGTACATACCATGTTTGTCTTTTTGTGACTGAGTTACCTCACTTAGAATGGTTTCTTCTAGTGTCATCCATTTGCCTGAGAATTATAAGATTCCATTGTATTATTTCTGCTTATTAGTACTCCATTGTGTAAGTGTCCCATATTTTCTACATCTATTCCTCAGTTGAGGGGCATATAGGTTGCTTTGAGATTCTGGCTGTTTCAAATAATGCTGCTATGAACATAGTTGTTCAAGAACATAGATGTTCTTGTTGTATGAGTGTGCACCTGGGTCTTCAGGTAGACTGGTTCCTGTTTTCCTGAGAAAACACCATCTTGATTTCCAAAGTGGTAATACAAGTTTGCACTCCCAAAAGCAGTGGAGGAGTGCTCCTCATTCTCCCCATCCTCTCCAGCACAGACTGTCATTGGTGTTTTTTATTTTAGCCACTTTAACAGGAGCAAAATGGCATCTCAGAGTTGTATTGATTTGCATTTCCCTGATGGCTAAGGATGTTGAGCACTTTCTTAAGTGTCTTTCAGCTATTTTAGATTCCTATATGGGGAATTCTCTAGTTCTGTACCCAAATTTTTAATTGGATTAGTTGGTGACTAGCTTCTTGAGATCTTTTTATGCTTTGGAAATTAACCTACTGTCAGATGTGGGATTGTTGGAGATCTTTTCCTATTTTAGTTCACCATTTTGTTTTGTTGACTGTCTCCTTTGCCTTACAGAAACTTCTCAGTTTCAGAATATCCCATATATTAATTATTGATCTCAGTGTCTGTGATACTGTTGTAATATTCAGGTTCCTGTACCAATTCATTCAATGGTATGTCCCACTTTCTCTTCGAAGAGGTTCAGTGTGGCTGTATTTATGTTGAGGCTTTGAATGGATTTGCACTTAAGTTTTGGGCAAGGTAATAGATATGGATCGATCTGTATTCTTCTACACACAAACATCCAGTCATGCCAGCACAATGTGCTGAAGATGCTTTTTCTATTGTATAATTTTAGCTTTGTTGTCAAAAAGCAGGTATTTATAGGTGCCTATGTCCATATCAGGATTTTCAATTTGATTGCATTGGTCTACCTGTCTATTTTTGTGTGAATGCAAAGCTGTTTTCAGGACTATAGCTCTATAATAGAGCTTGAAGTCCAGGGATAGTGATTCCTCTGGAAGTTCCTTTATTGTACTAGGTTATTTTGTCTATACTGGGTCTTTTGTTTTTCCATATATAGATGAGTATTATTCTTTTAAGTTCTCTGAAGATTTGTGTTGGGAATTTGATGGAGAGTGCACTGAATGTGTAGAATGATTTTGGAAAGATTGCCATTTTTACAATGTTGATCCTCCCTATCCAAGAGCATGGGAGGTCTTTTCATTTTCTTGTATCTTCTTTAATTTCTTTCTGTAAATAATCAAAGTTCTTGCTATACAGGTCTTTCACTTCAGTGGGTAGTATTACCCCAAGGTATTTTATGTTGTTTGTGCTAATTATAAAGGGTGATGTTCTCTGATCTCTTTCTTAGCCAATTTATCATTTGTCTATACTACAGATACTGATTTTTTTTTTTACTTAATCTTGTATCCTGCCACTTTTCTGATGGTGTTTATCAGCAATACATGTTCCCTAGTATTTTTTCCAGTCAATTATGTAAACTATCATATCATCTGCAAATAGTGAAATGTTTGACATTTTACTTTCGAATTTCTATCCCCTTGATCTGCTTTTGTTTCCTTATTGCTGTGGTTAGAAGTTCTAGTAAACTATTGAAGAGTCAGAGAGATAGTGGACAACATTGTCTTGCTCCTAATTTTAGAGAAATTGTGTTGAGTTTCTGTCCATTTAATTTGATGTTTGCTATTGGTGTATATTGCTTTTATTATATTTAGGTATGTTCCAGTTGTCCCTGATCTCTCCAAGACCTTTAACAGGAAGGGGTGTTGGATTTTGTCAAAGGCTTTTTCAGCATCCAGTGAGATGATCATATGGTTTTTCTTTTTCAGTTTTTTTTATATCATGGATTACATTGATATGTTTTTATATGTTGAAACTTCCCTGCATCAATGGTTTGAAACCTACTTGATCGTGGTGGATGATTTTTCTGATATGTTCTTGGATTCAATGTGCAAATATTTTATTGAGTATTTTTGCATTGATGTTCATGAGGAATATTGGTCTGTAGTTCTCTTTCTTAGGTGCATTTTTGTGTGGTTTGGGTACCAAGGTAATTGTAGCCTTGTAAAAATAGTTCAGCAATGAACCTTCTGCTTCTATTGTGTGGAACACTTTGAGGAGTATTTGTATTAGCTCTTTGAATTTCTGGTAGAATTTTGCAATGAAGCCATATGGCCTTGGGCTTTTTTTGGTTGGGAAATTTTGTTGACTGCTTCAATTTCATTAGAGGATATAGGTATATTTACATTGCTTACCTGTTCTTGATTTACTTTTGGTAAGTGATATCTATCCATTAAATTGTCCATTTCATTTAGGGTTTTGAGTTTTGTGGAGTATATATTTTCAAAATATGACTTGAGGATTCTCTGAACTTCCTTCTTGTAAATTGTTATGCCCCCCTTTTCATTTCTGATTTATATCATTTGAATGTTCTCTCACTGCCCTTTGTTTAGTTCAGGTTTATCTATCTTGTTGATTTTGTCAAAGAACCAACTCTTTGTTGCATTGTTTCATTGCATTATTTTCTTTGTTTATACTTCATTGATTTCAGCCTTGAATCTTATCATTTTCAGAGTCTACTCATCCACTGTGAATTTGCTTATTTTTGTTCTAGAGCATTCAGTTGTGCTGTTAATTCTCTAGTGTGACTATTCTTCATTTGCTTCATGTGGGCATTTAGTGCTATGAACTTTTCTGTCAGTACTGCTTTCAATAAGTGTTCCATAAGCTTGGGTATGTTGTGTCTTCATTTTCATTGAGTTTTAGGAAGCCTTTAGTTTCTTTCTTTATTTATTCCTTGACTCAGGAATTGTGCAATTGCACATTGTTCAACTTCCATGAGGTTCCAACTTTAAAGCATGATGATCTGATAAGATACAGGGCATTATTACAATTTTTTATCTGTTGTGGTTTGTTATGTTGCTGAGTATGTGACCAATTTTAGAGAAGGTTCCATATGGTGCTGTGCATAAGGTATATTCTTTTCTGCTTTGATGGGATGTTCTACAGATGTCTGTTAAACACAAATGTGTCAAAACTTCTGTTACTTCTTATGTTTCTTTCTTAAGTTTTTATCTGGTGTTCCTCTCTAGTGGTGAGAGTGGAGTGTTGAATTCTCCCACTATTAGTATGTGAGGTTATATTGTGATTTAAGTTTTGCCAATGATTCTTTTATGAATGTGGATTCCTTTGTATTTGGGGAATAGATATTCAGAATTGAGAATTTTTCCTGATGGATTTCTTTCTGTGATGAATATGAAATGATCTTCTTCATCTCTTTTGATTGATTTTAGTTGGAAGTCTAAATTTTTAGTTATTAGGTTAGCTACACCAGCTTGTTTCTTGGGTCCCTTTGATTGGAAAAATCTTTTCCCAGCCCTTTACTCTGAGGTAATGTCGGACTTAGAAGTTGTGGTGTGTTTCTTGTATGCATCAGAAGGATGCATTCTTTCTTTGTATCCATTCTCTTGGCCTGTGTCTTTTTATAAGTGAGTTATGACCATAAATATTGAGGGGACATTAAGGACCATTGATTGTAAATTAGTGTTTGTTTTGTATGTTATGTAGGTGGTGGTGCTGTGTGTGGATTTACCATGCTTTTTCTTTTGGCTTTTGATAAAGTGTGATGATCTATTGTCTATGTTTTTGTGAGTGTAGTTAACTTCCTTAGATTGAAGTTTTCCTTCCACTACTTACTACAGGGCTGGATTAGTGGATATGTATTGTTTAAACCTGGTTTGTTTCATGGAATATGTTGTTTTCTCCATCGACAGAGATTGAAAAATTTTCTGGGTATAGTAGTCTGGGCGGGCATCTGTGGTCCATTATTTTTGTAGAATATCTATCCAGGAACTTCTATCTTTCAGAGTTTCCATGGAGAAGTGAGGTGTAATTCTGATAGGTATGCCTTTATATGTTACTTGGCCTATTTCTTTTGCTACTCTTAATATTTTTCTTTATCCTGTATGTTTGCTGTTTTGATTTTTATGTATCAAGGAAATTTTTGAGGTCCATTCTATTTGATGTTCTATAAGCTTCTCATACTTTCAATGCCATGTCCTTCTTTGGTTGGGAAAGTTTTCTTCTATGATTTTGTTGAATTTGTTTTCTGCACCTTTGAGTTGAGATTCTTCAATTTCTTATATACATATCATTCTTAGGTTTTCCCCTTTTACAGTGTCCCATATTTCATGGATATTTTATGCTAGGGATTTGTTGGAATTAAGGTATTTTTTGGTCAATGAATCTATTTCTCTTAGGGTATGTTTAATACCTGATATTCTCTCTTTCATCTCTTGTATTCTGTTGGTTTTGCTTGCATCTCTAGTTCCTGATTGTTTACCCAGTTTTTCCAATTCCAGCATTCCCTGAGACTGTGTTGTTTTTAATGTTTCTATTTCACCCTTTCAAACCTTGTACTGTCTGAAATGTTTCTTGCAATTGTTGGTTTGGCTTTTCCTCCATTTCTTGATTTTTTTGTCATTTTTTCTTCCATATCTTTAAAGGATTTTCTCATTTCTTCTTTTATGTTATCTATTGTCTTCATGAAGTACTTTTTAAGGTTGTTCTCTTCTGTTTCATCTGTGATGGGATGGTCAGGTCTTGCTGGTTTAGAGTCAGTAGAATCTGGTGATATCACAGTGGTTTTTCTGTTTTTGAATATGTTGCTATATTGGTGTCTTCCCATCCCTTCTTTTATTTGGGGCATGTGGGTTTTCTTCCTCTCCTGGTGGTTAGGGATCCAAGGTTTTCTTCCAGTGGGTACAAACAGATCCAATAATCTGATGGGTTATACATTAGGTGCAGGTGGGTCTGAGACACTCCCCCTCCTGCTGAGTGCATGAGTGACTTGCACAGTGATGTTAGCAGTCTCTGGATTTCTTGAACCACCTGGGGCAAGTGGACCTGACTGCAGTCCCCAGGAAAGGAAATCCCAAGGAGGGAAATCAGTGATTGGGCCTCAGACAATGGGCTCAAGCTTACCTCCCTCCTGAGTTGGAGCAGGAATAGAATAGTGACGTCAGGAGACTCTAGATGGTTTTCTCCCCATGGGGTGAGTCAGTCTGAACATAGTCCCCAGGCCAAGAAATCCCTATAATTTCTTTATAAGTCAAAATATATTGTTGAGGCCAGGCATTGGTGGTGCATGTCTTTAATCCCAGCACTTGGGAGGCAGAGGCAGGCAGATCTCTGTGAGTTTGATTGAGGCTAGCCTGGTCTATAGAGCTAGTTCTAAGACAACCTCCAAAGCAATACAGAGATACACTGTCTCAATATGAAAAGAATATTTGTTCAGTGAGAAATTAGACATAGTGCCTAAAAAAGGATTATTGAAAGTGTTTTTCTACTGAACATTAGAATTCAACCATGTACATATGTACTCTCTATATATGCATACTGGTACACACATGTATACCCACACATACATATATATATTCCCACATATGCACTAATATACACAGATGAACACATATGCTACTTAGTTACAAATACATACAGACACACACACACACACACACACACACACACACACACACACGCACACTTTACTCCTTCCCATTACAACCCTACTAAAGATCCATAGTAATATTGGAGGACTTTGAAAGAGCTAAAAAGAATTGTCCTTTATTCTGTTACCACATTTTGTTTTCAAAGCTACCATTTTACTTTGCACAAATACAGGGGACATACTAGTATGGAGTGGAAAGAGATCAATTCTAACTAGCAATTTCATCCTTTTTTTTAAGCAACACAAAGACATGAAGCTGAAAGAGTTCTGCAACTGATCCTTCCCCATATCAAACTTTCATTTACAGCAGAAATAAAAATGGACAGATAACTAAGAACTTTGAATATGCTCCTCAGTATTGCATGTTCCTCAGAAGAGATTATCTGTATACATCCGACTCTGATTTGCTGCCCATAACAGAAACAAAAGTTAAGGTGGTTTTAATAGTTAGTGGAAGCATTCTAAAAGAAAATGAAAGTGTGTATTATAAGGAACTCCAGTAAATCCAGCTCCAGTTTCTGCCTCTATAAAATTATACACACAATTGATACCAAATAAATTAACCAGCCTATTATACTACCTGTGCTTGGAAGATTACCTTCTTTGGAGTTTTAAGATTTAACTTTCATGTACAGGATGCCCTCAGCAGGAGCTAAAGCACATGGAGTGTGTTCTTCATCAAAACTGCAGGCTTATGTATTTCAATACAAGTGTATTGTTGTCAAAGACATAAGAAACAAAACAAAACATACATAAAACTCCTACATGAAAATTATAATGTTATGCTGCTGAAGTATTTCAAAATGAGGTTCTTGTGGGGAATGTAGGATTACCAAGACATTTTTATGTAATCCATTCTTGCCCAACCAGCTTCCCATAACACAGGCATTTTCTTGGGAACAAAAAGGTATATAATACACCTAACTGACTTTTTCCCATTTTTATTTAAATTAGAAACAAGATTATATTACATGTCAATCCCAGTTCCCTCTCCCACCCCTCACCTGACCCCATTAACAACCTACCTATCCCATACCATTTTTGCTGCCCATGGAGGATGAGGCTGGGGTATCTACTTCTACTTCCATTAGCTGCTGGATGAAGGCTCTAGGATGGCATCTTAGTTAGTCATCAATATCATTATCAGGGGAGGATATTTAAGGTAACCTCTCCATTGTTGCTTAGATGGTTAGTTTGTGTCATCCTTGTAGATCTGTGCACCTTTCCCTAGTGCCTGATTTCTCTTTAAACATATAATGGATCCCTCTATTATGGTATCTCTTATTTTGCTCTCCTCTATTCTTCCTGCTACACAACTTTACTGCTATCTTATGTCCTCTCACCCCTCCTCTTATCCCCTTTTCATTCTGTTTGCTCCCTCTCCCCTCCCCATGTTCCCATTTGCTCAGGAGAACTTGTACCTTTCCCCTTCTCCAGGGCAACATTCATGTCTGTCTTAGAGCCCTCCTAGTTTCTCTGGTGGTTTGGATTGTAGGCTCGTAATCCTTTATTTCTAAAATCCACATATGAGTGAGTAAATATCATGTTTGTCTTTTGTGATTGGGTTACCTTGCTCAGAATGGTTTCTTCTAGTTTCATCCATTTGCCTGCGAATTTCAAGATTCCATTGATTTTTTCCCACTGAGTAGCAGTAGTCCATTCTGTAAATGTACCACATTTTCTCTATCCGTTCTTCAGTTGAGGGGCATCTAGGTTGCTTCCAGGTTCTGGTTGTTACAAATAATTCTGTGATGAATATAGTTGAATGAATGTGCTTGTTGTATGAAAGTGCTTCTTCACAGACCTTGAAAGAACAATACTCAACTTTATATTGAGAAACAAAGGGCCTAGGAGAGCCAAAAACAACCCTGTACATTAAAGGAACTTCTAGAGGCAGAACCATCCCTGACTTCAAGCTCTATTATAGAGTTATAGTGCTGAAACAGCTTGGTATTGGCACAAAAATAGACAGACCAATGGAAATTAACTGAATAGCATAATATTAACTCATATACCTACAAACACCTGATTTTTGACAAAGAAACTAAAGATATACAGTGGAATAAAGAATGCATCTTCAACAAATGGTGCTGGCATAACTGGATGCTAGAAGACTGCAGATAGATCCATGTATATCACCATACACAAAATTCAAGTCCAAATGGATGAAAGTCCTTAACATTTATCAAGCCACACTGAACCTCTCAAAACAGGAAGTGGGAAGTACCCTTGAATGAATTGGTACAGGAGATATCTTCTTGAACATTACACCTGTAGCACAGAAACTGAGGTTGACAATTAGTAAATGTTACCATCTGAAACTGAGAAGCTTCTGTAAGGCAAAGTACACAGTCAACAAGACAAAATGGAAGCCCACAGAATGGGAAAAGATATTCACCAACCCTGTATCCTACAGAGGGCTGATCTCCAAAATTTACAAAGAACTCAAGAAGCTAGTTTCCAAAATACCAAATAATCCAATTAAAAAGTGGAGTAAAGAACTAAATAGAGAATTCTCAATACAGGAATCTAAAATGGCTGAAATAATAATAAAAATTTTAACATCCTTAGACAACAGGAAAATGAAAATCAAAACAACTCTGAGATACCTTCTTACTACCATCAGAATGGCAAATATCAAAAACACCAATGATAACTTATGCTGGAGAGGATGTAGAGAAAGGGTACACTCCTCCACTGCTGGTGAGAGTGCCAACTTGTACAGCCACTTTGGAATTCAGTATGGTGATTCCTCAGGAAAAATGGCAACCAGTCTATCAACAGATCCAGCAATTCCACTCTTAGGCATATTCCCCAAAGAAGGACATTCATACAACCAGGACAACTGTTCAACACTGTCTACTGACTTCTTAAATTCTGGAAAATCAGGTAAACTTCTCAATTCATTTAAAATTTTTTTATTCATTTAACTTGGAAACAAACTTGTTTTACATGTCAATCCCTGTTCCCTCTCCCTCCCCTTAACTCCTGCCCCCCCCACTAACTTCCTACTCTATCCCCCTTCTGCTCCCCAGGGAGGGTGAGGCCATCCATGGGTGTCTTTAAACATCTGTCATATCATTTGGAGCAGGGCCTAGGTCCTCCCCCATGTGTCTAGGCTGAGAGAGTATCCCTCTATGTGAAATGGGCTCCCAAATCCATTCTTATGCTAGGGATAAATACTGATCTACTACCAGAGTCCTCATAGATTGCAGAGGCCTCCTCACTGACAACCATATTCAGGAGGTCTGGGTCAGTCCTATGCTGGTTTCCCAGCTATTAGTCTGTGTTCCATGAGATTCCCCCTTGTTCAGGTCATCTGTTTCTGTGGATTTCATCAGTCTGATCTTGACCCCTTTGCTCATCACTCCTCCCTCTCTGCAATTGGATTCCAGAAATTCAGTTCAGTGTTTAGCTGTGGGTGTCTGCTTCTGCTTCCATCAGTTACTGGATGAAGTCTCTAGGATGGCATATAAGGTAGTCATCAGTCTCATTATTGGAAGAGGGCATTTAAGGTAGCCTCTCCACTATTGTTTAGATGGTTAGTTGGTGTCATTCTTGTAAGTCTATGGACATTTCCCTAGTGCCAGATTTCTCTTTAAACATATAAGGGATCCCTCTATTATTATCCCTCTATCTCTTACCTTCCTCTCCTCTATTCTTCCCCTGACTCAACCTTCCAGCTCCTAAACTCAATTCTAAAGAAGGTGGCCTAATACTGTAATCAGAAAACATTATCTGATAGTCTGTCCAGAGTACTGGGCGTGAGGTCATGCTGACTCTTTTGAAATGCCCTATGTCAGAGGCAGCCAGAAAAAAATTTGAAGCCTGAGTTTGGAACAGATATTGTCTTGATTTGGAAATTTTCTGTCACAATATTCATGGTATAGTCATAGTTTACATAAATTCCTACAGATCCATCAAGAAAGAAACACATTATATCTCCAATAGCATAGTCATGAGAGCCTCATCTTTCCTAATGCTGTAGATACTAAGTCATGAAATTCATTTGTAAGGAGATTGAGGTGGGGGTTGTGGTTTCCTACTTTTTCCTCTTCAACCTGGGCTACATATGTGTTTCAAGGAAGCCTGACCTGCAAAGTAAGAGCATATTTATGTGTCCAAAAAGCAAAAAGGAAAGAAGTTTATCAAGGAAGGGGAGAAGAAAAAGTATGGGGATGGGAAGGGGGTAAACAGTGTACTCTTCTTTCCTTGATGTCTTAAATTCTTAAATGTTGCTAATGTATGGTTTCATGGTGTCTTTCTTTTCAGTGATGCATTTACTCCTTTAGAAATGCAAGCAGTGATTTGAATAGGGACAACCCTCTCCAACTTAACACTGTAATTTGAAAATTAATTATATTAATAATTCTAGAGTTGCACACCTTGTTAATTTTATTGACATTAGTAAAACTTCTCCATAATTTACTTGCTGGCTTCTAATGTGGGACATTTAAGAATTTTCCAGGTTTTCCAGCTAGGGGACATTTAATGACTGTCCTTGTGGGTGTGAACTCACACATATGTTGAGGTGTAAGAGTTCTTCTGTATACAAGACAACAGTAGCTGATGCCTCTATGATCTGAACACTTGAAATAATGTTTTTCTTATTTAACTCAAAGCAAATTTTTCCTCTCCCTACTCTTATTTGTTGTGGTTATAATTTTGTCTTCTTGGTGGTTTACTTTTCTGCATTCTGGTTCAAGTGGGAAGGAAGCATCTTTCTGAGAAGTGAAAACCACTGATGAAAGATCCATGGATTATAGCATGTGGTCTTTACCTTCATGAACATATCAAGGAGAGAAAATCCCATGGGATATTTGAAGGAATCCTTGGATGTAGAGCAGATGACCTTATGATGTGCTCATTAAGACCTTTACCGCTACTACTGTGGGAGCTGATTATTTCCCTCCAGTGCTACTTTTCTTAAAGAACATGGTTTTATTTCAACATGAAGAAGTATAAAATATCACTGATGATTTCAAAAGTTCTGCAAATGAGCTATGATCATAATCCAACCAGCAGAGATCATTAAAACCTCCCAGTATATAATCAAACTCTTTCCTGTAGTAAAAGAAAAGTAGCAAAGGGAAGGAGTAGAGTGATTTCTTTGTGACAATTAGAGTTCCTCTGAAAGGACAGTAAGTTACAACAACTGGAGGAAAGACCACTTATGACAGTGGTTCTCAACAATCTTAATGCTGCCACCATTTTAATAAAATTCCTCATGTTGTAGTGAACCCCAACCACATAATTATTTCATTGCTACTTCATAACTTTAATTTGGCTACTATTATAAATCATAATGTAAATATATGTGTTTTCAACGGTCTTAGGTGACCCAATTTGGAGGTTTTTTTGATCCTAAAGAAGTTCACAAGCAACATGTAAAGAACCACTGACTTTTACTATTATTAGTGCATTTTTTATAAATAAGCCAGCCTATGATAGAGAACATAGGGAAGAAAGAAAAACAGAGAGAAAGACAGACATACATACATACACACAGAGAGACAGAGACAAAGAGTGAGAAACTGTGTGTGTGTGTGTGTGTGTGTGTGTGTGTGTGTGTGTGTGTGTGCGCGCACACCTCTAAGTACACTCCCGAAGTAAGCATGACAACCAGACTAAGTAACCAACACAACTCTCCATGTACAGGAATGAATGAATGAGATAACATGCATATGCAGTTATCTGAGTGCTGTTCAAGGAAAGATAGATAAGCACTTTGTAGCAATATTTGGCAGTAAATAAAGATTAAGGGTTTTTTGTTTTGTTTTTGTTATTTTGCAACAAATGGGTAGATAGGAGCACCAGGCACTATGTAAAATGAGCCAGGTATAGAAAGCATAGGGCTGGATGCCACTCTATGTATGTGAACAATGAAGCTTATAAGGGCAGAGTGAGGGTGTCTTCTCTGGGTCCATACTGCATGTAGAGGAGAAAATTTTCCCAAAGAGTCAGTCAGACATCAAGAGTGAAGGGTGTATCAGTGATAAAGTGAGAGTGAAGGGTGTGTGTGTGTGTGTGTGTGTGTGTGTGTGTGTGTGTGTGTGTGTTTGCTTGTACATTTAGGTTCCTCACACAGGTTCAGTTCATGATGGCATGCTATATTTTTAATAACCAAACCAAGCATCACATTCCATCCTAAAATATAAATGGCTATAGAATTTGTCAATTTACAATAAAAATTGAAATTAAACTGAAATAATAATAGTAGGATATCTTCACTTAATAGAGACTGTAAGCCTGAAAGATTGTGTATTCTAGATCATTTCTTCAGGCAGAAAAGATTATAAATGCAACATTTCTATCATCTAAGGTTTCTACACTCAATGAAATAAATTGCCTGTCGCACAGAAGGTACTGGTAATGAGTTTTACCAAAGATTTCAGTTTCTTCTAAAAGTGCTCCTACTACAGCTTTGACTATGATGTAAAGATAATATTTTAAAAATTACTGTTGTTTCATTTATTCCCTGGCTTCATTTTCCTATATAGCTTTGTTTTAATTGCTAATTTATTTATTTCTTCCTCTAAGAACAGTTATGGGGCATGGGAAGAAAGTTTAGCATTTTGGAAAAGATGTTACATTTATCTCCAGAAATGTGACAAAATTTTCCCTGATACTTTTTTTGTTATTTTTGTCTGTGACCATGAAGCTTCCCTATAGATGGATTTCCTTTCTTGCCTGGACCCACAGCTCTTTAGCCCTAAATAAACACACAGAGACTTAAAATAATTATAAACTGTTTGGTTGATGGCTTAGACTTCTTACTGGCCAGCTCTCTCTTAATTATTAACCCACAACTATTAATCTATATGTTTCTACGTGGCTTTATCTTACTGGAGTGTGTCTTCCCATAGCTACATGGCATCTCCCTCTGGCGGCTCCTCTAAGTATCCTCTCCCCAGAATCCTCCTGGTCTGGTCACCCAGTCTATAATTCTACTTGGCTACTGACCAATCAGTGTTTTATTCATCAACCAATAAGAGAAACATATATACAAATGGATATTCCCTCATCACTTCTCTTTTTGTGTTGACTGCATCCCATTTGAGCCAAGAAAACAGTTCAGGCCTAATACATTTTTTGTCAGAACTTTTCCACATGACTAGCTATTAACATCATTTAAAATGCTATTAGCCATAATGTTGATATTTAGAAGCCCATTAATATCTTCTTTCATAGTTCATATTTAATACCTGCCAAAATAAATGTTGATAATATTATCTAATTACACAGAAATTGACAATACAGATCATCAAAGAGACAGATGAGTCAAAATCAAATAATTTCCATTGCTGTGTGCCCTATCAACCAAGAGCTTCAATGAGACTAAAGTTTAATGAAGCCTACAAATGCCTTTTATATCTCCCTGTGCCATAGGTAATGTAAGCTTATGCACAATAGGCATTCGAAAGCCTGAAATTCACTTACTAATACACAAAACTCAATACTCATTTACTAAATATTCACTATTATAATTCATTAGGGTACCCACTTGTGATGACATATTGATTATGATTTAATAAAGCTTGCCTTAGAATCAAACTGCAAAGCAACCCACACTAGTTAGCCACAGAGGCTCGTTAGTGGTGGTACACAACTTTAATTCCAAGATTCAGGAAACATAGGCAGATGGATCTCTGTGAGTTCAAGACTATCCTGCGCTATACAGTAGTGAATCAGTGTAAAAGAGTAGTAGAGGTCGCACCTTTAATTCCAGTACTAGAAAGGTATATAAGGAAGAAGCAAAGGGTCTCATGAGAGATTCAGTATTTCCATTTCAGCCTTGGTAGAGGTAAGAGCTACTGGCTGACTACTTTGACATTCTAGTCTTTAGTTTGAACTCCAATATTTGTCTCTGGGTTTTTATTCTTCATGCTACACTCATTTTATCAAATAAGGAAAAACAAATTTTATGTATATTTAATTGGCCTAAAATAAAAAAAAAATGGAGAAATTGCCATGGCTTAAGTATGTGTGACACACTATCTTGACAACTTGGAATAGTATTGTGTTGTCACAGAAAATAATGACTCAGTTATAGAACCATTAATTTTTCCAGAAGACTAAAGATAAATTTTACTTCACTCTATAAACTCAGTAATATTAAAAGTATTCTAAGAAATACAAGTACTTTGATTCTTTAAAAGTCCCTAAATTTCAAAATGCAATAATTTAGCCTATATTTTGTGGTTTAAGTCTTTGCATAAATTGTTTAGCTATATCTTACATTTTAATAACCTAGTAACTTGACTTTTATTAATTTTCTGTCTATCAATAATATTCATGCTAAAGAAAACACATAGTAAAAGTCCAGTTTTGTCTAAAAGATTTCAAGAAATTAAAGGTTTACTACGAAATAATACTCTAGACACTGAACATGATATGTATATAGCTGCCTCAGATTAGAAGTATAAAACTCAGTCAGGAACATCTTGCTTTTATTCATAATAACATACAGAAATAAATATACAGGGGATTGCAGTGACAAGTGATTTGAAGGGAAAAATGGAAAAACAGTGGGAGACAAATATGGAAGGATATTTATGTAGAGAAGGGAGGAGGATATAATACAGTAAAGATATCTGAAGGTCATAAGGAATTATACTATTAACTGTCTACCTAAAACACATGTAAGTACATGCATAAACACACACACACACACACACACACACACACACACACACACACACTTTAAATGAAATTTTCTTATCTGGTTTGACAATGCTCCTTCCCATGGTCAAAACCATCTAAGAAAACCCCAAACACCAGTCATGGGAAGGCCTCATTTGATTGTTGTCCATGTAGCCTTTGTTTACCCTCCAGAGGTAGAAGGTCAGTCCCTGTTGCTAAAAACACCATTTACTTCAGAAACAGAGTGGTTCTCTCAGTTACAGGACTAATTTTCAGAGTAGCAGAAGGCTACTCTGAAATAAGCTTTCAAATGATAAAAGCAATGAAGAGTTCTATCCAGTTACGATGCCTATGAACCACAAAATGACTAGCATGACATAATAACCCTAAAGGTACACTGGTGGCAGTAACCAACAGCTCTGTAATTGGACTTGTTACCCACTCAACAACATTGAAAAGAACGTTTTACTGCCCGTTTACTAAATTAACACAATCCTAAGTATATTATAAATATTTGTCCTTATTTCCACCAGTTAGTGTAGTCCTCACTACTCATAAAGGAAATTTCTCTTTGAAACAATTGGAGACCATTACAGAAAAGCATAACTAATCAAAATGGAGAGTTGTAGAGCACAGTCCTTGCGGATACATCTACAAGGAAACTCCTGCAACTAAGGCCCAGGGACTATTGTGGAAAATGAGTTGGAAAGTTTGTAAAATCCACAAGGTCAGAGAGTTTTCTATGAAGTTGTGTCTACTACTAAAATCAGAATCTACATCCTAAACTGTCACTAACAATCATGAACTGAACAAGGATGACACCAATGGACAGCTAATGTGGAAGGGGAAACACACATGGCTCACTCACTCAATCCTATATAACTGCAAGCAATTAAGGAATGCTGAGAGCAGAAGAAATAGTCTTCCTCAGAGAACTGGTTATTCAAATGTTTTGAATCCTATCTTTCAATGAATAATTTAGAACACATGTTCTCAACATTATAGTCTCATTTAACATGATGGGTGCTCATGCAAACATCATGATTCAATTTCAGCCAGGATTCAGGTCAAGAAACAGGGAGGGGAAAGTTGTATGAAGAAATGAACTGTCCAATGACCACATGAGTTTCACACAAGTGGCTGGTACAAATATCTCCAGTTCTCTTTATTTATACATTAAAACAGACATGTTTTTACCCACTAAGAAAAATAATTTCCTATCATCCAATGTCAACCTTCAGCAAGAACAAATATGTCAAGTATGTTTTCTCCCAACTTTTACATCAAATTCTCTTTGAACAAAAAAACAACAGTTATCAATTTCCTAGCTTGGCCAAATATCAAGCCAAGTACATCCTGTCTTTAAAAAACTAAATGATGATTGACATAGGACCACCATTTCAAGAACAATTATATTGTTCAAAAAATATTTACAGAATTAGGGGTGATTTGCCTCCAATCCTGTCAGCACTGAATAATAACAGCTCCCAGGGTGTGAAGTGACAGGTGACTTCCCCTAGCAAAAAAACATTGAGAAGAATCAGCTGCCAAAGAATTTTATAGAAAAATATTTGAGATGGAACTAGAAGAAACCATTCTGAACAAGGTTACTCAATAGCAAAAAGACAAGCATGGTATGTACTCACTCATATGCGGTTTTTAGACATAGAGTAAAGGATTACCAGCTTACTATCCACACTGCCAAAGAAGCTAATAAACAAGGAGGAACCTAAGAGAGACGTACATGGTCCCCTGGAAAAGGGGAAGGGGACAAGATATGCTGAGCAAAGTGGGAACACTGGAAGAGGGGCAAGGGAGCTAGGAGAATGAGAAGGGGAGAAGAGGAGGGATGCAGAGGACATGAGGGAGCAGAAAGGTTGAATCAGGGGATGAGTAGATGATAACAAGTTAAGAGATACCATAATAGAGGGAGACATGTTAGGTTTACAGAGAAATCAGACACTAGAGAAATGTCTGGAGATCTACAAAGATGACACCAGCTAACAATCTAAGCAACTGATGACACCCTATGGAAGGTCTCATCATCCAGGGGGAGCAGAAAGGATATGTGATAGATAGGGTTCTAGTTGGGAGCTGGTGGTAGGGGAGGACAGGTGGGAGAAGGCAACTGGGATTGTCATGTAAATCAATCTTGTTTCTAATTCAAATAAAAAAGTGTTGAAAAAAAGAATTTTTATGCTGGTTTAAGTTAAAAAATGAAAAATATTTGAGAAAAAGGGAGATTTCTTGGAATGATCACGTCTTCCACACATGACTAACAAAATTACACTAAAAACACCGAGAGTTATCATTACTGGCGAGAAGAGACCATGTCATGGAATATTAATTACCTTTTTTCTATATAACTTTTTTAATTTAAATTTTATTACATGTCAATCCCAGTTGCCTCACTTTCCCCTCCTCCCTTGTGCCCCACCAACCCCCTATCCCAACCCCTTTCTGCTTCTTTTGGAGGGTGAGGACATCCATGAAGGATCTCTAAAGTTTGTCATATTATTTGAAGCAGGGCCTAGACACTCCCCTGTGTGCCTTGTGTCTAGGCTGAGAGAGTATCCCTCTATGTGGAATGGGTTCCCAAAGTCTATTCATGTATTAAGGATCAATACTGATCCACTACCAGAGGCCCCATAAATTAACTAGACCTCCAAACTGAAATCCTCATTCAGCAGGTCTGGAACAGTCTAGCAGTCTGGGGTCCATGAACTACCCCTTGTTTAAGGTCAATGATTCTGTGGTTTTCTCCAGCCTGCTCTTGACACCTTTGCTTATCAATCCTCCCTCTCATCAACTCGGTTTCAGGGTTCAGCTCAGTGTTTAGCTGTAGGTGTCTGCTTCTTCTTCCATCAGCTGCTGGATGAAGGCTCTAGGATGACATATAAGATAGTCATCAATATCATTATCAGACAAGGACTTTTCTGTAAACTGTGTGAAGATTTGCCACTGTGATTAGTTTAATAAAATGATAAAGGTCCATTAGCTAGGCATGAAGAGGTTAAGAGAGCTATGGGAAGAAGAAAAGGGAAGTCACCAGCTGGACAAAGGAAACAAGAAATGCAGAATAAGATTCAAAAGCCATGAGTCTTGCAACAGAATGTAGATTAATATAAATGGGTTAATTTAAGTTATTAGACCTAGTTAGAAATAAGCCTAAATCTAAGGTCCATATTATATAATTAATAATGTCTCCTTTTTTTTGTGTGTGTGTGTGTGTTTGTGTGTGTGTGTGTGTGTGTGTGTGTGTGTGTGTGTGTGTGTGTGTGAGTTAGTAGGCCAAAAAAAATCTGCCTACAAAAGCATGCAAGCCTCCAGTTCCCACAAGTATTCTATGTTGCCCAAAGTCTACTGGTCCTTGCCTAGTAAGACTGTCTCCATGGGATTTTTCTCATGGAGATTATTAAATAAACACTCATATATTATTCTGAATATAGGCCACATGCTCCTAAAAGATCATGAGCCACCAGAATTGTGAGCTAACATAATAGTTTTTGATTTATAAAATTATCCCTTTTCAAGAAATTTTGATACAAAAATTGAAGTGTTTTATTACAACCTCTTAAATATGCATCCTCTCTGTTAGAAAAGGCACAAAGAACTCCCTTGGCTCTTTATATTGATATCTCTCTGGTTTAGATATTTTTATCTATGAGACACATCCAACTTTAGTGTCCATGCCAGAATCACATGTCCCATCAAATCCCAACTGTTTTAGTACAATTCATCAATATAGTCAGACAAAAGAACCTGACCACATGTCTGTTCAACAGGATAGATAGGATAGATCATATCTTCAATAGGATCGTAGAAGAATGATTTCCCCAAATTAAGGTAAGGCATATCAATTGAGACTAAGAGAATCATCCTTAATTCTTGCTCCTTTTTTGTCATTCCATGCCATTCCAAATGCACTTTTATCTCCCTCCAGAATTTTCACTGATATAACTCAAGGTCAGTCTTCCAATTTCTCTCAAGTCCAGAGATAAAAACGAACATTTCCCTGGTTTCTTCTTTAGCCTAATACAATATGTCTTGCACCCAAAAATTGATGTAAATGACTTAGGATTTTAATAAGTCAAAACAGACAATTATTTTCTTCCCTACCAAGAATTGACACCAATCCATTCTTTGAGATAGCTCATGCTCTGCATTACTTCAACAATGCAATTATTGGTTCATTCTTCCTCCCTGATCCTTTCTTTTAATATTGGTCATTTGGAATTTTTGTCACTTAAACAGACTTCTGATGATGATGGTGATGGTGGTGATGGTGGCTTTGGTTGTGGTCGTACTGGTGGTGGTAATGATGGTGGTAATGATTCGAGTTGGGGACACCCATTAGCTCCAATGTGGAGGTCAGAAAACAACTTTGTTGATATGTTTCTCCCTTTACACCTTAATGTTAATTTCAAGGATTGAACATAAGTTATCATCTTGTATAGCAGGTGTCTTTCATAGGAGAGGAAAACTGCTAGCCCCAAAACCTGTATATCCATAATCTCCCAAATCATTGCATGGATGAACCATGTCCATAGTTTGTTACTTAATTGAAGTCACCTTTCCTCAACAAAATCCCTTAAATCTGATCTTTTACTTCATTCTATTCTTTCAACATGGAAGTGTTTCCAGTCATTGAGTTTTATGTGAATTTACTTGCTGATGTTTGACTGGACTGTCCATCACTACCCATTTCTAATATTACACTCTAACAAATAGTTTGATTCCTGTGTAATATCTTAGAATCTCATAGCAATCTTTCCATGTAAATTTTTAAAAATATGACCTTGGTTTTAATACATTTTTATTATATCATATTATCAAATTAGAAAATAGTTCATTTTGTAAATATCTTTCTACACAGTAGAAGATCCTGTGATTTGACAGTTTGCTTTTCTTACTTATTTTTGGTATGTTTTTGTGTGACATTGAGCATAATCTATATTACTACACAGTTTTCCATGTATGTCTTCCACTGTCTCATCATCTGAAATTTAGTCTGACTTGGAAAATATCAGAAATTGAAAACTATACTTTCTTATTCACAGGTATTAAACCTGAGAATTAAAAAAAAAAAAAAACTGGTCTATACCCATACCTTAATTCAACTTCCCTTACATCAGAAAACTATAAAAATATTGAGAAGAAACATAATAATCAGAAAAAGAAAGATATTGATAAAATATCTCACTGTCATTTAGAGCAGACAGAAAAGCTTCCTGAGCATTGACAGGACTTATATATTGATAATGGTAGATGTACCCAGTAACTGTTTTAATTCTTTTTACTTTCCAGCTGTTTTTGAATTTTTTACTCTGAACTTCTATGCTCAAATTTAATTTCCAGTGTAAGTCAATGAATGGAAGGAAAGTACATGAGGTCATGAAGTACAGAGTGCCTTCTTCATGAGTAGTTACAGTCTGTTGTTTCTGGAGAGATCCTGCTTTAGTAGGATGGGCACTTCAAAGACATGACTCTCTCAGCCAAGCTCTCACAAAGCAAGAGGTCCCTTGACAGATGTTGGCACTACCCACTTGTACTTTACAATCTTCATAACTCAATAAATATCTGATTCTTGCATATTAATTGGTGTCAAGCAATTTGTTATTCCTACAACAAAGCAGTAAGTTATTTTCCAATGATGAAAATGTAATTCCCACAACTAAAAAGAAGGAAAATATGCCTATATGCTTGACTCTGGAAATATTAAAGTTCAAATATAACTGTAAATGTAATAATTCATTTGTGGAATTGTAATTTTATGAGAGTAGATATTAAGAAGAATGCATCATCTTACAGACAATTTTTTTCTTTTATTCTAAAATTATCCCTTCCTGTATGTTCTGCTAAATCCTTGAAATGCATCAAAGTTAAATTGATATTTCAAGAGATTCTGCACCGTGGCTATTACAGCCCTAACACATGAGCATTTAAGAACAGATGGAATTTTCATTTAAGTGACTGATTAATGTCACCATTTATAGAAATGTAGGTGTTTAGATGAAAACATAAGTCATAACATATATTCTGTATACACAGAGATGACCAATATTAAGACAAGACAATGGCTGCCTCACTGACTGATTGAGATGTTCACCATCTTGTGACCTCTTGTTACAATACTGATTATCAAAAGGATTTACAGACATTAAAAGCTTTTGACATAGGAAGAGAAGTGTAGATTTATGTTTCTGTTGTATTTATTCAATGAGCAATTAGACTTCACCACAATAGGGCATCTAATGAGCTTCTGTGACATTGGCTGATGTAATCATTTTTAAAGATTAATTCCATTTACACACAGAAACCACCATACTGAAGGACTTGGATTTCTTGGTATCTGTGAAATACCACTTTTGGGAACATAATGTCAATCTAAGTTGCTACATCAATTGTTGGGATAACAGGATAATATGAGGGAAAGACCTTGGTCACAGGGTGTATTGTTAGGACTGTACCCTGGACTGTGCCCTTCTAGAACCCACCATTCCCAGCCACTGGCTTGAAAGCCATGGTCTTCTTTTGACAAAATTATCTGAAACTTCCTTCTAAAACATGGTATGTAGCAACTTTTACTCTCAAAGGGAAAATGCATAATGAACAGAATTTGCTCAAAATAGTTATTGCATCATTCTTCTTTTTTTATTTATTGCTACATTTTAAGCCACTATCAGTATTGAATCTACATGTTAATTCAGGGTTTTCAATCTATTACATCTTTTAGTTTACCTATGCAGTGACTGCAGAGCAGGTCAGGGAGTACTTGCTGTTATTTTTCTACTGGATTTAGTTTTGCATGAAGACCTATTAAGCTTTTTTTGATTGTGGAATTATATTTTCCCAATAAGACTGTTCCATTAGGCATGAGAAAGGAGCATTCTGGTCTACCCTGGCACTAAACAAAGTGTAAAAAGCCTTAATTCAAATGCAAATATGCTGTCAGGGAAAGAAAAAAAGGAGAGGCATTAGAAAATGCAATAAGAAGGAACTATGAGGAAGCTTGATATTGTCCAAGCCACAGAATTGAGGAGACTCTTTGGAATCCAATGTTCCAAATACAGTCTTGTGGTTTTAACTGGGATTGCCTTAATGATAAAAAAAATCCCCTTTATTTTAAGCTGAAAACTTGTTGTTTTGGGCACTAATAGACAGAATGTCTTTTCTTTTCTTTTCTTTCTATATTATTAAAACAATAAGCTTTTCTCTATTTTCAACATAAAACTTTCATTTCAATAAAATAAGGTCTATGGAAATTAAAGTTGTTTAACTTTAGAGAGGAAAAGAATTTATCTTTAATTTTGGTGGCTATTGAAGTCAAAGAAATTATCATATTTTTCACTGAATTGTGGTGCTCTATCAAGCTCAGGTGCACTTTCCTAAGATGAGTTAAAATATCCCATTTCTTTACATCATTTCAGAAACATTTCCTGCGGAAAAAATATTCAGTAACTGCTACAGAAGAAAATTGATACATGCACCTGTCTATCATCATCCATTCCTCTGTTGTTTATAGTTCCCTAAACATCAAAGACAGTGACCACCTCACACTTGCTTAAATGCATCTTCAGTGTTGCATGCTGGGAGTTTGGCCGCAGAGGTATGCTTTGGTACTGATTCCACCTCATACTGTATTTACCTCTCTGCCAGTTCTACTTTACAATGTTTGTCAAAAGTCATTATTGATGTGGGCTGTCTCAATGCTTCTGAGAGAAGTGAGTTAAAATTAAGACTGTAAAGAGCTTGTTAGAGTCTTTGACAGGACATGTGTTCACAAAAACAGCCATTATCACTTTCTGTTAGTTGTGTACTATCACATAATTGGGGATTTCAGAAACTGTCCTGGTTTCTTAGCTATTATATGTCATAAATTTGCATGCTGTACACATGGATTTGCTCCTATTTTTGACTAGTGAGTGTGAGGTAATATAATTTATTGAATTATAAAGTTGAAAATGAAAATTCATTGTTACAGCTCCCAACCATTTACATGGATGAACTATAGAGACAAACATCAGTTTATGTAAACAATTGTGAAATGATAAATAAAGATCCACTCTAATGGCATCATATTTGTATTTGAAGTAAGTTTTCATATGTGACTACACACAATGAGAAATAAAGGATTTTTATATTGGCAAGTTAGACCAGAACTCCTCTTTTTCATGTCTTGTGTCATGAGAACAGTGCCATGTTTTTAGCCTGCTATACATACTTGATCATATTCTCTTATTTGGTCTTAGTGGGTCTTCTTTGTAATAACTGGGTGACTTTCTCTCTTCATTTAGACATCTTTTTTGTCTCCTCTTTACACATTTAAAAACTGATCAATCATTTTGTTATTCATAACAATATAAACAAAGATATCATCGATGACTCTGTGTGAGGATGCTACATCTTCTCACAGCAACTGTTTACCAAGTCAAAGGATTTGAAGTACTTCCATCTCCTGATAACATCACATATCAGAATCACAGCCTGGAAAACATTCTTTCATCAACTTAAATAGATGATCAAAATGTCACAGAGAGAACCTACCAGAAGGAAGAGTGTATGGGTCAACCATAAGCTTTAAGCCTATTTAGAAAACACTTAGCTACAATGTGGAAGTAAGTCAGAAAATGTGACAACAATGTCTTTCAGTGTCATCTGTATCTTATTTCAACAGGACTAGGTGAGGATGGTCATTTCCATTAGGAAGATAGGATTGCTGACCTGGGTCTATGCTGCTTACAGAGGAAAGCAGAGACCCTGGGAGTTAGGGATGCTACACCTGCACTACTATGCAAATGAGTTCTAAAAGCAGAGAGGACCCTGGCATGTAAAACTTTTCCCCTAAAATACAAAAACCATTCTTGTATCTAAATCTGTTTTCTAAAAAAGCAGGAAAAAAGCCAACTTCTTTGAAACATGCTAGAGAATAGTTTCCTCTTCCCATTGCTTTCCTTGATAATAAATGAGAAAGATAAAAATCCTTGACACATGTTAAAAAATAATTACAAGTAATAAGCATGCAATTGAGTCAAACACATCAGCCAAGAACAACAATTTTCCCCAGTGGACAATGCAAAATTACTCTCTGTATGAGTATGAAAAACACAATAAGAAGATTAAGAGGCATTGAAAATACAGTTAATCAAGAACTCAATAATTCATTTTAGCTATGAATATAGAGAAAACTTTTGAAATGTTGAATGTCAGCATGTTGTAACGAACTTTAGAATTTATGTGATTCAAGAATACAGAGAAGGTAGGAAACAAATAAGACCCTAAGAGAGACATACATGGTACCCTGCAGAAGGGGAAAGGAACAAGAGCAAATTAGGAGCACATGGCAGGGGGAGGCAAAAGGGACATAGGAAACACAAAAGGGCAGAAGAGGATGGGGGACAAGAACATGAGCGATCAGGAAGACTGAGTCAGGGGAAGAACAGAGGAGAGCAAGAAAAGGATAAACCTTAATGGAGGGATCCATTATAGGTTTAAAAAAGTAATCTGGCACTGAGGAAATGTCCAACAATCCACAAGGATGACACCACCTAAGAATCTAAGCAATGGTGGAAAGGCTACCTTAAGTGTCCTTTCCCTGTAATGACATTGAAGACTTTCTTAAATGTTGTCATAGAGCCTTTATCCAGTAGCTGATGGAAGCAGAAGCAGACACCCACTGAGCTGAACTCCTGGAGTCCAGTTGTAGAGAGTGGGGATGAATGAGCAAGACTGTGCTGGAGAAATCCAAAGAACCATCTCACCTGACCAAGTTACAGCAAACAGAACCCAATCATAAAGCTGGGGGAAAGCATTGCACCAAACCAAGCCCTCTGAATGTGGTTGCCAGTTAGGAGGCCTGGGCAGTCTACCTGAATTCTAACAGTGGAACCAGTATTTATTCGTAGTGCACAAATAGACTCTGGGGCCCATTCCATATGGAGGGATACTCTGTCAGCCCAGATAACAGGGGAGGGTCTAGGCCCTCCCCCAAATAATGTGACAGACTTTGATGGTCTCCCATGGAAGGCCCCACCCTCCCTGGGGAGTGGGATGGAGGGGATGGTGAGGGGCATGGGAGGATGGGAGGGAGAGGGTTGACATATAAAATAAGATTAACTCTAAATTTTAAAAAATGGATAAAAATAGAAACAGTATAGTCTGTCATCTCTGAGCCCAGGGATCCCAGAAGAAAAAGGAAGTGGAAAGTGCGTTAGAACCAGAAGGGATAGAGGACCCCAGGAGAACAATACCCTCTGATGTAGAGGACCCTGAATGCAGATCCATATTAACTGCATCTTGAACTAACAGCCAATTAAGTTTTGGGCTCTACACATCTGCTTATTCTCTTGTAAAGCATATGCCCATGTCTGTGGTCAAGATTCCTGAGCTGCAGCCCTATCTCTGCCTGGCTAATAGCCACCTTCCCCCACATCCTGCTTGGCTTGGAGTTGCCCAATCCCAGCCTTATCTCCTTGGAAAACATCCTGCAGGTGGCTAGCCACCTTCCCCCTTCCTGATTCCCTTATCCTACTTAAGCCCTGCTTGTGTGTTTAATAGACAAGACTTGATCAGAATACTGTCTTGTCTCCTTCTCTGGAGTCTCTTGCCTTTTCATCCTTAATCCCTCCCTGAGTGTACCCATTGACTGACCCTGCAGGCTTGGCACTCTGAATCAACTGTTCCAGGCTTTATGAACTTATACAGACTAAAACAACAAGCACACGATCTACACTGGTCTATATCAGGTCATCTGCAAA